>NC_135235.1:617242504-617549379 GCF_051348905.1 Ranitomeya variabilis
TGGATTATGAAACATGAATGAGTGAATCCAGCTTTTGTGTTTGTTTTTGCCATGGAAAAAACACAGCGTTTTATAGTACCAGCAAACTGAATGGGATTTCTGAATTTCATACTCAGTTTTTCCTTGTAGATTTGAACCCTGCAAAGTGATTTTTCAAATGTTCAGCATGTCAGTTCTTTCAGAGAGTTTACAGCATTTCTTACCATTCCAAATGAATGGAGGAAAAACGGCTGCAGGGATAGTGGCATAGGTGAGCGCAGAGGTGGCTATTGTACTGAGCAAATTACAAACCGAAAACGTGTTCCATGCAATAAGATGGTTTGCAAGAATTCAGGAGAATTCAATAGCGCTTCGAATACATAAGTTCATCTTTCTATCTATCTGTCAGGGTGGACAGAATGCCCCAAAATCACAGCAGGCAGGACTTGCAGGATGGCATGCTGAACAGGCAGGCAAATGCAGCAGGGGCACCTGGAAACCTAGAGCCAAGTGTAAAGCACACACAGAAAAACTAGAGATGTATTGTCTATACAAGACTAGTGTCAGCATATGTAATATGATCGAGTCCAAAGATAAGTTCCTAATGCTTACAGCAGATGAAGGGTTAACAAGCAAACACATGGACAGTCAAAGGCAGGAGTGATGAAGTGACAAGCTTGTTTGTAGAGACTATATACTCCGATGTTTTTAATGTCAACAAGTTTAGAGACCAGGTCGTTATGCTTACAGCAGATGTAGGGTTAATTGCAGGTTTCAACCAGAAAGCAAATGCAGATTGCATAAAAAATGGAATTTGGTGATATGGTTTACAACTGTAGCAGCTGGTGATATAAAAGGTAACAGGACACACACCTTACTTAATACTCAGACACATATGAGGACTTAAGAAGCTTTGGGTAATGATGTAATTGAGGTTCAACTTATGAATCCCGACGTGCAGCACAGAAAAAGGCGGCAGCCATAAGGGAAGTAAGTTGAGCCTGGCCCTGGAGCCCAGGCAGGTTTGCAACACTTGCGTGTTGTTTCAACAGGTCACATGGTACAGTAATTCCAATTTATTTCCCTGTCGACGGGGTGTCAACATAGATGTTCCTCCCCCTTAAATAGAATAGAGCAGGTCCTGAAGTAGGAACAGAGTTATAATTTGCTAGACGGGGGAGTACCAGTGAGTTTGGGAAGGGAAGTTTTCAGCATAAAGCTATTGAAACACCCTGCCACCACTGAGATTGGAGGAACCCGAGGAAGTAGGAGTCACTGGAGAGCTGGGAGAAATCTGGGCAACCGGGCTACTTATGAGCAAGTTCTTCTTGACTGCACAGACACTTTTAACTTTTACCTGCACATTTCTTTAAACTGGACATCCCCTTTAATGTTATATTTACTAATGCAAAATAAAAGAAGAGTTCATCACAAATAGTATACATGTGCCACGCCGATGTCTTATCACAACCCTGGATTTCTCGTGTAAGCTTTTGATGGTGATTCTTATGGTTGTGGTCACCTTGTAAGGTGATGGATTGTTGAACCTGGAAGTTGGCTACTGGTGAAGACAAGAGTTTTAATTGCGCGGAGCCACAAAATCAAGCACCAGGATATATGTTCAAATTGGCAGCAATGCAATCGGACAGTTTTGTCCATCTATTGCAGGGGGACAAGACACCTCTAGAGGTTATGCTCTTGGCTCTCATGTTTCCAGTGCTGATTACAGCATGAAAGAAGTGTCTGAGTACCAAGAAATGAGAAGACTGGAATATTGGGGCATTATATGCGTTCAACCAAGAGATCTGTGCCCGGTATGTTATCGAAATGCCTCACCGTCAGTGACATCACTAGGAGTCTGCCCGCACCGCCACGCCTAACCAATGCATGCTACTTCATTTATTTACTTAAGTATCTGCCAAAAGCCATCTGGTCCTTCTCTCTGAGAGCTGCTCTTATGTCACATATGGAGAAGCACTCAGAGAACTTTATTTAAGAAACGCTTATGAAACATAAATAAGAAATGTGGCTGACTCAAGAGGGATCCATTTCTGCACAATATAAGCCTCGCTGTCAATGGGACCAGTCGAGCCCAAATACGTATGGCTTGTGTTTCTCTTACATATGTACGACATGTCTCCTGCACAATCAGGAAATTATAGATACTGTATGTGAGGCTGAAAACCTCGTAGCCCAACTCGAGAGCCACTTATCTAAAGCCAAGTCTAAGTCCTTGTTTGGTAAATACATAAGTGCATACACAACACTACAATCCTTGTCTGGAAGGAGTAGGCTCCTTTGGTGAACTTGTATCATGGGGACTTGCATTTATGACAATACAGTAGCATGTAAAAGTTTGGGCCAAAATTAGTAGCATGTAAAAGTTTGGGCCAAAATTACTGTTATTGTGAACAGTTAAGCAAGTTGAAGATGAAATGATCTCTAAAAGTCCTAAAGTTAAAGATGGCACATTTCCTTTGTACTTTAGACAAAAAATATATATAGTGTCATTTTTTTTTACATTTTAAAAATTACAAAAAGGAAACTGGGCTCATAAAAAAGGTTTGAGGACCCACGGGGTTTTGTGTGCTCAGATAAATTTGACCAAGGTTTCAGACCTTAATTAGGCTGTTAGGGTTATGACTTGTTCACAATCATCATTAGGAAAGACCAGGTGATGCAAATTAAATTTTTCAGTCTCCTCTAACTTGTGCCTAAAACCAGCAGCCATGGGTTCTTCTAAACAGCTGCCTAGTACTCTGAGAATAAAAATGGTGGAGGCCCACAAAGAAGGAGAAGAAGAGAGCAAGATGTTTTCAAATTATCCTCTCCTCAGTTAGAAACGTAAGTAAGAAATGGCCGCTAATAGAAAGAGTGAGATTCTATGAATGAGCTACCCGAACAATTGGATTACTTCCCTACATTCACAGTTGTAAGTCTGGGCTAAAAGCACAAGGCAAGCTTAACACATTCACTAATCTGACCCTTCTCAATTTTTTTTCGGAACAACATCCCTTCATTCAGTAATGTCCACCACACTGCATGTGATTCATATCTTTGCATATGCAGATACCGTCTGGAGCTTTTCTCGTGGGGATTTGTTTGTACCTACTATTTTGGGGGGTAAAAAAGAGCAAAACAGGTATTTTTATTGTGTTTGATACCCCCATTTTCTCATAGATTGTAAGATCTTGTGTTCACTTTTCTTGGACGTGTCCCTTCTGGAGGACATGTAGGGGAGGGTTTCGGAGGGACAAATAATACGTTACATATAATGGAAAGGGTTGCATCTATCTTGGTGCACATCGATAAGAAGTTGCGAGGGGCACAGTATACAGCAATATTTGCACTTATCTATGATATGGTGGATACACATTCGGAAGCCATGCACATTTCGCAGATAATACCTCCAGCTGTGTCTGCCAGACAGCACATGTTCCCAGCAGTCGGCACAAGCCAAGGATGTTTCATTCATAAACGTGCCAGCAAGTCTTCTGCTTCTGTATCTCCGGCCTCCCTCACTATTATGTTCTGCATGTAATTTTCGGCTGGATAGGCTTGAAACCATTTAAGTTGTGGAAGTAAATTGCTTGAAGCGCTATAAAAATATCATTGAGGCCATGTGGTTTTTAAACTCTGTCTTTCCTTGAGTGTGTGTGTGCTTTTTTAGAGGTCTGTGTGTGTGAATTACTCCCAGCTGCTCCTCTCGGCTGGTCACACCTCCAGTTTTACTGCTGTTCTTACTCTTACAGTAGCTGTTATGTCGGAAAGTCATGTAAATTGCTATTTGCATTAATTTAGCTTTACTTAACCTTTTCTAAGCCAGTGGCTGCAAAACAACAAGGGAGCATGGTGTTTAGCATCATTTATCAAAGGTCTGTGAATAGGGGATGCAGAAATTGCTTTTGCATCTAATCCACGGTGCCTAATTAGGCTCAATAGCCCCTGTGCCACATAAAAGGTTAATAATACTATAAATGGCCATTGATAGTTGGGTGGCATGATACAGTTTTACTACCAAATGTACAAAGCTACACCTCTCCTTATTGCTTTCGGCACTATTACACTTCACATTCACTATATGGAGAAAAGAATAAGGACACATGTCTTAATCATTGAATTTGGGTCTATCATTCAGTCCCATTACACTCTGTGAATAACATATGGCCCCTTTGCACCTGGTGTATAACATTCAGCCCCATTTCCCCCAGTGTATGACATCCAGCCCCATTGCCCCAGCGTATAACATATGGTCTCATTGCCCCTAGAGTATAGCAATTGACCTAATTGTCCTCAGAGCATAACATCCAGCCCCCTTGCCCAGAGTATAATATCCGGCTCTCACTCTCCATCATCCCCTGTGTATAACATCTGGCCCCATTGCCCCCTAGTGCATAAAATACATCCTCATTGCCCCTGGTGTTCAACATTCGGCCCCATTGCCCCCAGTGTATAACATCCTGCCCCATCGCCCCCCCACCCCCAGTGTATGACACTTGGCCCCAGTGTATAACATGCAACCTCTTTGACCCTAGTGTAAAACAATTTCCAAATTTATATAACATCTGGCCAAATTTTCCCCTATGTATAACATCTGACAGTCCCCCATCCCCGGTGTATAATATCTGTCACCTTACCCCTAGTGTATAACATCCGCCCCCATTGTCCAGGGTGTATAACATCCGGCCTTATTGCCCCTGGTGTATAACATCTGGCCTCATTTCACACGGTGTATAAAATCTACACCTTACCCCTGGTGTATAACATGCAGCCTCATCACCCTCGGTGTGTAACATCCGCCTCCATTGCCACTAGTGTTTAACATCTGGCCCCTCCATCCCCAGTGTATAACATTCAGACCCGGGATGGACATATCATTGATGCAGCCTGTACAGCCGCACAGGAACTCAAGTGTAAGGGTGCCCATATCCATCTCGAAAGCAAGTGGAATTGTGCATTATGATGAACTATTAGACTGCAAAGGGCCCTTATACTGTATATGCACAGGGGCCCTCTTCTGTCTTTGTTCGCCACTGACCCGGACATCGAAGTACTGCGACAGTTTTTCTGTGTTGGTGTAAGGATGCCCTGGACTATATGACCCCACAGAGGGTGCACTGAGCACATCACTCGTTTTCTCCATAAACTAGAAGATTTTGAAACTAAAGTAATATGTCACTTTCTAGTGCAAGATCCCAACAAGGATCTGTGATTACTTTGATGTGGATTTCCGAGCTGACAGATTCCCTTTAAGGCTATGTGCACACATTCAGTATTTTCAACAGATTTTTTTGTTTCACAAATCAAAATGTTGGCAATAAAAATGCAGCATAAAATATGCGCGGTTTTGCCATGTTTTTATATGCATTCTTGATACGTTTTTACTTGCATTTTTTTCCACTCATTTGATTGGGTGAAAAATGCTCCAAAAATGGTGAAGGTATTGACATTGACATGCAAGTTTGAAAAAAATGCATCGCAGCTCAAAATACGAATGGAAAAATAACTCCCCATGTGCTTGAGATATTAAAAATCTCATTGGCTTTGCTGGTACTTTAAAAAGCTTTGTTTCCATGGTAAAAAAAAGATGCAGAAAAAATGCAGAAAAAATTCAGCGTGTGAATAATCCCCTAATGAAGCATTCCTTTTGTCTGTGTGTGCAAATAACATATCCATTAATATTTATCACCAACATATACAGTGCCTTGCAAAAGTATTCGGCCCCCTGGAACTTTTCAACCTTTTCCCACATTTCATGCTTCAAACATAAAGATACCAAATGTAATTTTTTTGGTGAAGAATCAACAACAAGTGGAACACAATTGTGAAGTTGAACGAAATTTATTGGTTATTTAAAATTTTTGTGGAAATTCAAAAACTGAAAAGTGGGGCGTGCAATATTATTCGGCCCCTTTAACTTAATACTTTGTTGCGCCTCCTTTTGCTGCGATTACAGCTGCAAGCCGCTTGGGGTATGTCTCTATCAGTTTTGTACATCGAGAGACTGAAATTCTTGCCATTCTTCCTTGGCAAACAGCTCAAGCTCAATGAAGTTTGATGGAGATCGCTTGTGAACAGCAGTTTTCAGCTCTTTCCACAGATTCTCGATTGGATTGAGGTCTGGACTTTGACTGGGCCATTCTAACACCTGGATACGTTTATTTGTGAACCATTCCATTATAGATTTTGCTCTATGCTGGAATCATTGTCTTGTTGGAAGATAAATCTCAGTCCCAGTCTCAGCTGTTGTGCACACTTCAACAGGTTTTCTTCAAGAATGGTCCTGTATTTTGCTCCATCCATCTTCTCATCAATTTTAACCATCTTCACTGTCCCTGCTGAAGTAATGCAGGCCAAAACCATTATGCAGCCACCACCATGTTTGACAGTGGGGATGGTGTGATCAGGGTGATGAGCTGTGTTGCCTTTATGCCAAACATATCGTTTGGTATTGTTGCCAAAAAGTTAGATTTTGGTTTCATCTGACCAGAGCACCTTCTTCCACATGTTTGGTGTGTCTCCCAGGTGGCTTTTTGCAAATTTTAAACACCACATTTTTTATGGATATCTTTGAGAAATGGCTTTCTTCTTGCCACTGTTCCATAAAAGCCAGATTTGTGCAGTGCTCGACTGACCTAATCTGTAGATCTCTGGAGTTCATCCAGAGTGATCATGGGCCTCTTGGCTGCATCTCTGATCAGTCTTCTCCTTGTTTGAGATGAAAGTTTAGAGGGGCGGCCGGGTCTTGGTAGATTTGCAGTGGTATGAAACTCCTGCCATTTCACAGTGCTCCTTGGGATGGTTAAAGTTTTGGAAATCATTTTGTATCCAAATCTGGCTTTAAACTTCTCCACAACAGTATAATTGACCTGCCTGTTGTGTTCCTTGGTCTTCATGATGCTCTCTGTGCTTCAAACAGAACCCTGAGACTATCACAGAGCAGGTGCATTTATACGGAGACTGGATTACACACCGGTGGATTATATTTATCATCATTAGGCATTTAGGACAACATTGGATCATTCAGAGATCCACAATGAACTTCTGGAGTGAGTTTGCTGCACTGAAAGTAAAGGGGCCGAATAATATTGCACACCCCACTTTTCAGTTTTTGAATTTCCACAAAAATGTAAAATAACCAATACATTTCGCTCAGCTTCACAATTGTGTTCCAGTTGTTGATTCTTCACCAAAAATTTACATCTGGTATCTTTATGTTTGAAGCATGATATGTGGGAAAAGGTTGAAAACTTCCAGGGGGCCGAATACTTTCGCAAGGCGCTGTACCAGCACTGAATAAGTTGCACACAAGTATGAAAGAGCAGTTAATAAACTCGAATAAAGCTAGCAAATAGCAGTGGTGTGCATACTAGTGGTCTGCAAGGTCGCACTACCTGAGCCGCAGGATAAAACAACCACCAGTCGGTCACCACAGCAGTTTTCATTTAATAGCCTGTTTAAATAGGCAGACTATGCTTCCGATTAGTAGGCTGTACTGTGTGCATAAAACATTTTAATAACGGCGGCACGTTACTGGTTACACAGGGCGATGTGCTGCCGAGAATGATGATTTTGAAGCAAGCTTAATTTGTATCTAAACATTCTTCCTAATTTTTTCATGTTAATCAGGCACTTGAATTATCTGTAGATTGGTGGGTGGCTGGGTCTTCAGACCCTCACCGATAGCGCAATAGACCCACATATAGCGGAATACAGATTCAATAAAAAATATAGGCAATGTATTTGTGCTCTACTGTCTACTTCCGGGAAGTCTAATGTGCGATCGGTGAGGTCTTGGGAACCCCCATCGATCTGAACACAATTTAAGTGCCTACTAAATATAAAAAATCAGGACGGAAATTTACATAATTTTTAAACAGTAGCCATCATTTTAGTTTTTATTTCGCAAATCAATAGTGCAAGTGAACATAAGCAACTTTGTAATATATTTTATTACAGAGGTCTGCTTCTTTCTCAGCCAGAATAGGTCAGTTATTATCAACATTCTCAATTCTGAGGTAAAATCTGTATTTAGTGAAGACTGACTTTCCAGTTACTGAGACAGGAGATGGCAGCTGCTATGGATGCGATTCTATGTAGACTCTATTCTAGATAGGAGATGGCAGGTGCTACTGATAGGATTCTATCTCTCTATCTGGCATCTGGTGAACGAGCCTGGGTTTGGTGAATGCCAGGAGAATGTTACCCACCTGACTGCATTGTGCCCGCTGTAGGGTTTGGTGGGCTATGGGCTTGTTTTTCACTGGATCGTCAAGGCCTCTTAGAGCAAGTGATGGGAAATCTTAATTTTTCAGTGCAAGACATTGTGTACGATTGTAGCTTCCATTTTTGTTGGAATAGTTTAGAGAAGGCCCTATTCAGTTCCCCATTACTCTGCCCAGTGCACAAGGCCCATACAGACATGGCTGGGGCGGTTTGCTAAAAGAACATGATCGATCACACAGAGCCCGGACCTCTACCTCATCCAAGAACAGAGATTGTGAGCTCGGCCTCTCCCCAACATCAGTCTGAACTCACAAATGCTCATCTCGATAAAAGAGAAAAATTCCTACAGACACCTCGAAAGTTTTCCCAGAAGAGTGGAAGCTGTTATATTTGCAGAGGGTCAGACTCCATATTAATACCATAGCTCCCAAATGCCCGCATCCTGGCATCTTACTGCTTTTGTCCTGGCTTCTATACTCTACCCTTCTAAGTCATGATAGCTCCCGTAGCTCCTCTTCCATAAGGGAGGACAGTTTCTATCTGCTAAGTGCATAAATTAAATTTTACTTATTTTCTTCATCTGTTATCAGTCTCCCCAGAACTCAAGCTTACTTTTCTATGTTTGTAGATGGCAGCTTTATCAATTAGCTACAGCGTTTAATGATAAAGATGGGAGAATTTGGTAATCTTGACCTTTATTGAAAGTAGTGAACCCAGAAGCAGATTATACATGTACATTGTATACAGCAGTGTATTTATTTGAACTTTAATACTGAGGTTTTGTTCCTCTAAAACTAATAAAAAAATGTGTTTTGTTGTTGTTAGTCTCCCAGGTCTTGAACTCATAACCCTCAACATAACAGGCAGGAGCTAACACTACTGAGCCACAAGCTTTTATGAACCATTCAAGGGTTTAGTCCTGTCTGCTCTTTTTCCAGGCGGATCATGTCAAGGGTTAACTTTACTCTGCCTCATTCTGGGCTCAGGTTTGCTATTTATCTCCCTGGCATCCTGCTTGTGGTGTCAGCTATAGTTCTGCCTTCGGCGTGTGAACCTGACTCTGGTAGCTTTTGATCTGTCCTGTTGTAATCCCTGACTTGCCCCGTGTCTGTTGACTCCCTCTGTCTGCCCTTTTCCCAGTGTTTTCCTGTTTTTTGGCTTGATTCTCTGGTTTTGGACTTGGCTAGTAATTGGACTCGCTTCCGCCTTTGGTACTATTGTCCTCTCCGGTTCTAACCTCCTGGCTTGGCTATTGACTCCTTTACTGTTTGCCCCTATTGTACCATATATTGCCCGTTCTGGTTTACTGATCTCTTGCTACGTCCTGACTATCAGTTCTGTCTAATCGTTTTGTACTGTCGTGCTATCTCATGCTTTGAGACGGCTTGTCTTACGACTCTCTCGCCACTTGGTGGCATCTGTGCTGCTGCTCTATGTGTGCAATCTCACTTCCCTCTCAAGCTCCCCCTGGTGGAGGTTGCACTGTACTGCACTGCAGCAGCATGACAGTGGGAAAAATTTTGTGTACCTGATCTACATTGCAGGCTCTGACTCCACAGGCAGATTTAATGGATATATTGTATATAGCAGTGGATTTTTATGTCTATATTATAGAAGGAGAATAAAAAAAGATTTTTGTTCTATAAAATTACTAAAAAAATAATGAAAAACACTTAAGATATTGTCATTTGTAATTAGCTTTTTTTAAAAAATAAAAAAATTAACGTCAGCAAATAACATGGACATATTTGATGTCCTTGCAATCCTAAAGATCGGCATAACACAGCGATCAGATTATTCAAGGGGATCAGTAAATGGCGTAAAAAATGGCATGATTGATATTTTTTCTCTATTAAACCCATACAAAAGTTATTAAAAATGTAATGCTGAGGCTGTGTTCACATGTAGCATAAATGCTGTGTTTTTCTACTGCTTGTTTTTCTTGTACGTTTTCAGCACCACACAATGGAATAACAATCTTCTCTGATTATTGCGTGTTTGCTGCATTTCTTTTATGCATTTTCTCACTTATTTGATGCAATTTTGGTGCAGATATGAAGCCGCCTTTTTAGCGTTTTTTTTTTTAGTAGTACAGAAAAGCTTTGATTCTGCACTCAAAAATGCAATGGCATTTTTTTTCAGATGAAGTTTTTAAAGGGAACCTGTCACCCCCAAAATGGAAGTTGAGCTAAGCCCACCGGCATCAGGGGCTTATCTACAGCATTCTGTAATGCTGTAGGTAAGCCCCCGATGTATCCTGAAAGATGAGAAAAAGAGGTTATATTATACCCAGGGGTGTTCCTGCTGCGGTCCAGTCCAATGGGCGTCCCGATCCGGTCCGGGGGCCTCCCATCTTCATAGGATGACGTCCTCTTCTTGTCTTCATGCTGCAGCTCCTGCACAGGCGTACTTTGTCTGCCCTGTACTGCAGTGCGCAGGCGCTGGGCCTCTCTGACCTTTCCCGATGCCTGCGCACTGCAGTACTTTGCTCTGCCCTCAACAGGGCAGACAAAAGTACGCCTTTGCCGGAGCTGCTGCATGAAGACAAGAAGAGGACGTCATCGTAAGTAGATGGGAGGCCCCGGACCAGACCGCGACGCCCATCGCAGCGGAACCGCCCTTGGGTGAGTATAATCTAACCTCTTTTTCTCATCTTTCAGGATACATCGGGGGCTTATCTACAGCATTACAGAATGCTGTAGATAAGCCCCTGATGCCGGTGGGCTTAGCTCAACTTCCATTTTGGGGGTGACAGGTTCCCTTTAACCCCTTTCTGACCTCTGATGGGATAGTATGTCTGAGGTCAGATCCCCTGCTTTGATGCGGGCTCCAGCGGTGAACCCGCATCAAAGCCGGGACATGTCAGCTGTTTTGAACAGCTGACATGTGCCTGCAATAGCGGCGGATGGAATCGCAATTCACCCACCGCTATTAACTAGTTAAATGCCGCTGTCAAACGCTGACAGCGGCATTTAACTAGTGCTTCCAGCCATCGGGCTGGATATCAGCGCATCGCAGACCCCTGTCACATGATTGGGGGTCAGTGATGCGTCGGCATAAAAACCAGAGGTCTCCTTGAGACCTCTATGGTTGTTGATGCCGGATTGCTAAGAGCGCCACCCTGTGGTCGGCGCTCATAGCAATGCAACAATTCTACTACATAGGAGCAATCTGAGCTTCTCTCCTATGTAGCTGAGACGATCGAGTTGTGCCAGCTTCTAGTCTCCCATGGAGGCTATTGAAGCATGGCAAAAGTGAAAAAAAAGTTTTAAAAATGTGAAAAAAAATATATATATACAAGTTTAAATCACCCCCCTTTTGCCCCATACAAAATAAACCAATAAAAAAAAATTCAAATATACACATCTTTGGTATCGCCACGTTCAGAATCGCCTGATCTCTCAATAAAAAAAGGATTAACCGGATCGCTAAACGGCGTTGCAAGAAAAAAATTCCAAATGCCAGAATTAATTTTTTTTGGTCGCCTCGACATTGCATTAAAATGCAATAACGGGTGATCAAAAGAACGTATCTGGACCAAAATGTTATCATTAAAAACGTCAGCTTATCTCGCAAAAAACCAGCCCTCACCTGACCCCAGATCATGAAAAATGGAGTCGCTACGGGTATCAGAATTGGTGCAATTTTTTTTTTAAGCAAAGTTTGGAATTTTTTTTCACCACTTAGATAAAAAGAAACTAGACATGTTTGGTGTCTATGAACTTGTAATGACCTGGAGAATCAAAATGGCAGGTCAGTTTTAGCATTTAGTGAACCTGGCAAAAAAGCCAAGCAAAAAAGTGTGAGATTGCACATTTTTTGCAATTTCACCGCACTTGGACTTTTTTTTCCCGTTTTCTAGTACATGGCGTGCCAAAACCAATGATGTCCTTCAAAAGTACAACTTGTCTCACAAAAAATAAGCCCTCAAATGGCCATATTGACGGAAAAATAAAAAAGTTATGGCCCTGGGAAAGAGGGGAGCGAAAAACAAAAATGAAAAAATGAAAATACCCCGGATCATGAAGGGGTTAAAGAAAAAATGCCCCAAAACTGCAAAGTTCAACAGCGCCTTTAGACCACATAGGGCAGAGATCTAATTAAATTACATCCACTTTGCTTAGACAGTTAGACTGTGTTCACATGTAGTGTAAATGCTGCATTTTTGTTTTTGTTTTTTATCGCACAGGAATTCTAGGGTGTTTATTTTCCAAGCAAAGAGGATGTGATTTCATGAGAACCGCAATGGTTTGAGGGTGCCATGTCACAATGGCAGAGCCCCTTTGGTCCTAGAACAGCAGAACACCCCCTCCCCCCACTTATAAACTCATTTTACAAACTACACCCCCCAATGAATTAATCAAGGGGTGCTGTGATCATATTGACATCTGTACCTCACAGATTTTATACTATTTGGCGGTGAAGAAAGAATAATTAAATTTTTACCACTAAAATGTTATTTTATTCCCAAGTTTAAAATATTGCTAAGGGCTAATAGGAAAAATGGATCTCAGTTTGTTGTAAAAATTTCTCCTGAGTGCGCCAACACCCTACATGTAAACAGTAAATACTTTTCAGGCACAGTGCAAAGCTCAGAAGGAAAGGAGCGCCATATTATAGCGCAGATTTTATTGTTATAGTTTGGGGGTGCCATGACCCACTGGGAGAGCCCCTGAGGAGTCAGAACATCAAAACTCTTCATAAGTGACCCCAATTTTACAAAATATACCTCTTGATGAATTAATCTAGGGTTGCAATGATCATATTAATATCACAGGTGTGTCACACAATTTTATACTATTGCGCAGTAAAGAAAAAATAATTACATCTTTACCACTAGCATTTTGGTTTAGCCCAAGATTTTACATTTTCACAAGCAGAAATGGGTAAAAATGGCACCAAAATTTGTCCCACGATCTCTGCTGAATGTAGAAATACCCCATATGTGGCTGTACAGTACTGCTGAGTCATATAGTGAGACTCACGAGGGATGGAGTGTTATTTGCATCCTTGAATGCAGATTTTCCTTGAATAGTTTGTGGACTCCATATACAGAACAGCAGAATTCCCCCTCATGTTACCCCATTTTGGAAATTATACCCCTTTGGGAATTTATCTACAGATGTAGTGACGATTTTGACTCCATGGGTGTTTTCCAGAAACAAGCAGCACTGGATGTTACTGACAAAATTTCAAACTGCCATTGTAGTGACCAGTACATTGTAGTGACCAGTACGTTATGCCCAGCTTGTGCTACCAGTGTGTTGTTGTGACCAGTACGTTATGCTCAGCTTGTGCTTCTGGAGATTTGTGTCTGGAAATTAAGTGGGCTCTCATCACTACATCACTAAATGCCAAACATGTGGACTCTAAATGTGGTTTAGGCAAACTGGGGCTCAGAAGGGAGGTGGGGCATTTGGATTTGGGAGCGCAGAATTCGCTGGATTTCTTTTGGGGTTCGAGGAGCCATACGATTTTCCAAAGCTTTTGTGCTGCCAGTAATGTGGAAGCCCCCTATATTTCCATTGACAGGTAGCTGACCTGAGTGGGGATTTGCTATTTTTGTGGATTGAGTTGAAACATTTATTGGGAACATTTTGCATAACGTTTGTGATCACTTTTATCTTGTGCTCTATGCTGAGCACGTATACCAGGGTTTCCATCAAAATCTCCAAGGAATGTGATTCAGATGAAACCCCCGACGGAGCCACTCACTATAATTTGGCAGCAGAGTTACCTTGGACTCTACACTACATGGTAAAATCAATGGTGTCCTTCAAAAGTAAAACTTGTCCCACAAAAAAACAGCCCACACATGGCCATATTGATGGAATAATACAAAAGTTATGGCTTTGGGAAGGAGGGGAGCAAAAAAATAAGAACGTAAGAACAGAAAATCGCAAAGTCATGAACGTGATAAAGTCCTTTAAAAAAATAAATAAATGGGTTGGCCACTATTTTTTATTAATAACCTATCAATAAAAAAATTAGTGGCCGACCCCTTTAAATAAATTAAGAAGAAAAGTTTAGTTACTCTTTAGACACTGTATGAACTGATTACCCCAAATTGCTGCCTATTACAAAGGGGCCAGTGATTAACTTTTCCATTAATTTGGCATTGGATTATTTTTCCTGTATTACTGTACGTATTAGCTAAAAATGTTCCCATTTAATTTGTGATATTAGTCTATTTGGTGACAGTTTTGTGGAATTTTACGAATGTTTATAATAGTTATGGGCAGTGTATCCCACCATTATACTGGCACATTTTTAAGCTTTGCATAGGGCCAGCAGTAAACCCTCAAGTCCTGGTCCGTGTTCTTTATCAGCGTGACCCCAGAGAGCCCTGTTAGAAGTCTGCCATTCCTTACCAATTACCTGTATAAATGTAAAAACCCGTAACTAATTTACTATTGACTAATTTACTACCCGCGGTTATCACAGCCGTCCTCTCTATCAATTACAGGGATAGACTCAAACAGCACTGACTGATTCAATCTGGATGCCTGGCCCTGGGGCTGTAAATTTTAGGCAATGCCTGTGATGGCCTTTTCTGATTTACAGCCTTTTCTCGGCCTCACACAGTCAGGCTGGGACTTCACTGAATTAGATAACACCAAATAATAATTTTATTTTTATAACATATTCCTCAGCGCTTAACAAATCAGTAGCAAAAAATAGGTAATGTACATTCAAAAATAGATAATAACGAGATGATTTCTTGTAAGATCCCAGGAAAGAAAGGTGAACTATCTTGATATTACTGTATCAGTGGAGGATCAGTCGACTCTCCTGGCTCTCCTAAAGTTCTGTTAGTTCTTGATTCCCCATTAAATATCCATTATGAAGCATCTTTTCTTTGAATTCTGTATTGTGCTGTTTCTGTATTATTCCTCCTGGAAAATTATGAATAAAATTGACAATGAGCTGTTACCGTTTTACTTGTCAAAAGGGCGAGTTTGTACGCCGCACTATGGTCGCTGTCAGACAGCTCATCCTCTGACTGGCTAGCGGCTCTCCTGACCAGATAGTGATAGACACATAGAAATACATGCTGTCATGCTCAGATCTGGAGAGCTGCCAGCCATTCCGAGGATTGCGATGGTTGTCCTTGTTATGTGGCCATCTGACTGCTGCCTTAGGATATTCTGGTAGAGATGAGCAAATCTGCTGAAATCTCTAACGCACCACCAAATTCCTGACTGAATTAGATCAAATCTGACAAACTAAAGCACCACTTTAATATTTTTTTTATTTCAGCCCAGGAGTGGTCACTAATGTAAGCTCATCTGTTTTCGACGCCGCTCTGGTCATTCTTGTGATCTGCTGGATCGCTACAGTGTTTGCTGGGCAAGCCAAAGGTCACTACTCAATACAAGTCTATGAGGGCCTCGTTCTAGCACTCATAGACTTATATTGAGAGCTTGTAAATCAGTACTTTTGACTGCCGGACAGTCAGAAGTTGTGGTAACAAGATAGTACTACGGGACTGGAGCGGCGCTAGGAAGAGCTGAAGATGTTGGGTGGTGAGTATATTACTAGGGACATGCAACATGTGTTAGCGATACCAATCCAGCAGTGAAAGCAAAATAACACCGGAGTGGTGCTTTAATTTGGCAGATTTGATTTAATTCAGCCAGGAATTCAGACTTGAATTAAAGAGGTTGTCTGCCCTTGGGATGAAAGTCTGAAGCCGCTATATGTGACTGCATCCTGTCAAATCATGACAGTGTGCAATTAATAGGTATTTCCGATCACATGACCGCATATATGGGATTTGCATACTCGCGGTCTCGTACCGAGTCAACTAGACTTATCTGGGTTCTCTCAATAGAAAACAAATGAGAGAAGAGCAGAAGTCTAGTCAGCACAATACTGTAAGTATGCAAATCTCATACATGTAGTCACGGGGCCACGCACCCACACTGGGAGTACCAATAAATGAACACTGTCACGATTCAGCAAGACTACAGTCACATAAACGTCTACAGACATTCTAGCTGTGCAGAGAATTGGATAAGAAAGGACAGATGAGTGCTGGGACGAGTATAATTTATTTAAACCCCTTCCCAGGCATAAAATTAATTCAGTAAAGTGTTGGCTGCTGACCACCATTTTCCAGATTCGAGCAAATAGAATTACAAAAAAAAATCAGAGACTTTTTGTGAAATTTGAAACAAATTATATTGGCTTTGAATCAATTCGCTCATGGGATGTTTAGGGACACTCCCACAACTCGTAACACCCAATTGCCAATTTATTCCTAAAATTCCAATAGAGGGAATGGTATAACGTAGAGTTATAGGGTGTTAGAGTAAAATTTTGATTTCAGTCTTTGTGGTCTTCTACTTAGCCTACAATCCTGTGTGGTGTCATCAGCATGTTTGGTGGGTTGTCCATTCTCCAATAAGCGTAAACGTGTCCCATTTACTTCCACCTGAGAGCAGAAAGAAAGGCATTGAGAGAGAGAGAACACAAGCAAAGCCTATATTGTGCAGATATGGCCACATTGCTGCCCATACTGATGACTACCAGGAAAGAAGGTCCTGGCAGGGCGGTATTTTTATATTTCCTGTTGTAAAATCTGGATAAATTAGCAGATTTTGCTCCCTAGATTAAAAAAAAATCATTTTTTTTATAACACTAATATCTGTTAATCCATTTAAAGGGATATTCACAGCTCATAAAGTAAATATGTAAGCCATCACTATATGGCCAGTGGAAGACCCACCTCTGGGACTCCCATCCATCCTGGGAATGCATGAGACCATAGTGCAGTTCAGCTTTTTGCATGCTGGCGCCCACCACCAGGTTTCTGTGCAGGGAATTACAGGTGGACCCTTTTACTTAGCTGATGTTGTGTTTCAGTCCGTCTGCATAGTGGCTTGCTGGAGCGCTTCTTTGAAGTGAAATCGTGTTAACAGATTATAGCACTGATTCATTTATTCATTTTTTGGCATATCCTCTTAATATACACATTTGCAAACTTTTCGCATAGCCTGCTCAGGAGAAAAGTACCGTAATAGTAGTGCGTGAAGCTCATCACGTAAATGTTTATGTATAAACACCTCCCATTTCGTTTACATCTTACTACGCCCATTTCAACATTTCTAACCTACCCCCTAAATTTTCTTTTGGGAGCCATCAAAGTCTTTAAAACCTGCTTTCCTGCAAATTTCAGGAGACTTTGGTGGCACCCATGACATTTGCCAGCTCTACTTCATGTCTGGGAGGTCTTTCAGATCCTCTGCAAAATGGTTGATGAGATCATTGATGTGCAGAGTCTCTGTAGGGATCATAGCACTGATTAATTTAGTCATTCATGGCATATCTTAGCAATATTCATAAATTACAACTTTTTGCATCGCTCGCCCTGGAGGAAAGCAATTGTGGTCCATGAAGCTCATGGCCAACAGTTTTTCTTATATCAACACTTTCCTTAGCCCACATCCCATCACTCCTCCTCCACATTTCTAACCCTTCACTTGATTTTGAGCCATTGGGTTTTCAAGAGGCTTTGTTGGTACCCAGTTTTCAAGAGGCTTTGGTGGCATCAAGTTTTCAAGAAAATTTAGTGACTGAGTTTTCAAGAGAACTTGATGATACCCTGTTTTCAATAGGTTTTTGGTGGCCTCCATTTTTTCAAGAATCTTTGGTTGTATCCAGTGTTAACAAGGCTTTGGCGGCACACAGTTTTCAAGAGGCTTTGGTGACACCAAGTTTTCAAGAGGCTTTGGTTACCCCTAGTTTTCAGGAGGCTTTGGTAGCACCCAATTTTCAAGAGGTTTTGTTGACTCCCAGTTTTCAAGAGGTTTTGGAAGCCCCAAAGAGATTTGCCAATTTTTCTGAGCATTCAGAGACAAGGAGGTCTTCTTTCTGTGAACCTCACAGGTGGAGAATTGGCAAGTATTGTGATACTTTAGATGGGAATACCCTCATTACTATCTGCTTGGGATTAGTAAGATATTTTGTAAGAGCTGCTTGAAGTACCTCCACAGCCACATTAATTTGCAAGTCCCTTTTGCCAAATGAATGAATAGATGTGAGAAACATTTTTTTTATATTTTTTTTAAAAACAGGGCAGGAACAGACAGATGTGTTGTTTCACTGTGAGCAGCAGTAGAAAGGGAAATCAGAGGAAGCACAATCGCTGAGATGACCCGGTACATTTTGCATAAATGAATAAATTCAGCATTTTTCTTCCACGCCACTGACAGCTGATCTACAGAGCCAGCATCTCTTCTTTCACTGTTGTAGGCCTGGCGCTGCCCTGAGAGGGGTTAAAGTAGAGGCACAAGAACAGGAGACAGGAAGGTCTCTGCTGTCAAGTAACCGCTACATACTGTTTCCAATTACAAGATGTTTGTTGTAAGGATTTGAAGACTGATGGATTGTTTATGGAAAGATAGTTCTCTAGACAGGTCCCTGAGACAGTGCGGGGAAGAGAAATTCCTGGACTGTGAACTGAGGAAAAATAGGAAGCTGGAGGTGATAGACAGGTTATTCCTGAATCTTCCAGTCGTGATGTCATGCCATTCTCTCCTACCCTGACACAAACACTCTTAAGAAAGTTCATTCAGGCTCCAGGACCGCCTTGTGGAACCAAGAACACTGAGCCATAAGTAGCTGCACACAGCAAATATACTACCTAGGATTTCCTAGTGCTTGGGAACCTTGGGCCCAATTCATTATTGCATTTTTTCGTTTCGTATTTTTCACTTATTTTTTCATTTGCACCTTATTCTTAGAATTTGTGCATTTCTTAAAGTCTGTTTTGTTTTATTTTCTCCATTGCGGACAGGGTTCGGATGCTTTTGGAAGATTCATAAATTGTTGAAAAATTTTTGTGCAAATTCCCTCCAGTTTTTTAAATATTTTAGCGTAACATCCGACTTTTACGGTAAAAATAAAAAGGAAAAAAGGTTTAAAGACAAAAAATAACAAGAAGTCAATTTTTTTATTTTTTGCTAAATTCGTGAACCACCTACACTACATTTGGAGAATTTGGAGCAAAAACAGTCTACAAATAACAAAAGAATAAAAAAGTCAATTAATAAAAAACAAACACAAAATGCTAGAGAGTGCTAGGACATTTAGTTCAAACAATACTTTCAGTTTTTGTTTTCTTGGCGTTTCATTTCCCTAGATAGCTGTTAAAAAAGCAAACTTAATTTTTGGATGCCTTGTTGAGACATGTTTATGCTATATGTAGCTGTCAAGTTTTCACTTTTTCCAACACCTCATTCTAGGGCAGAAGAAAGTCTGCAGTGGTGGAAGGGAGCACCGAAAACCTGAAGTCTAGTGTCGACAACCAAGGAGCGGCGGCGTGAAGACCTAGGAAAAGTGGGAATAATGTATTTTATTATTTTTAACCCCTTCTTCACCTTTATTTACCATGTTTTACGATCCGGAGATGTCCCGGAGCATAATATGCATAATTTCCCGGAAAATCTGCTTTGGACTGATCTTATTCGAACCATCTTGTATCTGCGAATTTGCCCAAAACAAATTTTATTAAATTTGCTCATCCTTACATGCAATAAGTTTCCCTGGCAAGTCAGTGATCCATTTATTGGTGGAAAGCATTGAAAAGGGCATAGTATGGTCTGAAATTACATCGGCTGTTCAAGATTAGAAATAGCGCCACACCTGCTTGCAGGTTGTATGCGGTATTACGAGTATTACGAAATCGTTCCATTCACTTTAATGAAGCTAATCGGCAATACCCACCACAATCCATGGACAGGTATGGTGCTGTTTCTAGGAGACAGACTAGACTCAAATTCTAGACTATCCCTTTAAGTGGTACTTTTTTATCACTTGCTTTCTCCTTGGAGTTATGTAGCAATATCTAGATCTGCGTGACGTCATCATGTACAGCATTATGACAGTCTTATGTGATGTCATTGGGGGTGGGACCAGAGTTTTTGGTCTTTTTTTTGCCAGAGACTTCAGTAACAATTGGGTTAATCAGAGGGAGAACAATATTCCAAATATCATCCCAGGTCTCGATTACACTTCAAAATACCTCTGAGCCCAGGGCCGTATTTAGAGTTTCTGCTGCCCTAGGCACTTTTCGTGCTGCCTCCCCCACTGGTGAGTATGACTCAGGCTACGTTCACATTAGCGTTGTTCGGCGCAGCATCGGGCGCAGCCGCGGCGACATATGCGTCATGCGCCCCTATATTTAACATGGGGGGCGCATGGACATGCGTTGTCTTGCGTTTTGTGACGCATGCGTCATTTTGGCGCAACTATCAGGGCGCAGAGGACGCTGCATGATGCAGTTTTTTCTGCGCCAAAAATCATGCAAAAAATGAACGCATGCATCACATCTCATGCGTTGTGCATGCGTTATGCATGCGTAGTGCGTTGCGTCGCCGACACTGTGCCGCACGACGCAAATGTGAACGTAGCCTAATGCACTGTCGGCAGTGACTTGGGCTACTTTCACATCAGCGATTTTTACCATTTGTGGCAGATCCGGCAGTTTTTCTGCATCTGCCACGTAACGCATCACTTACTGCAACACTGCGTTCGGTCTCTCATTCCCTGTGGGACTTGCAGACATGTGCTGCACTTGCACTTTTGCCGCGATCCGGTAAATGCGGTACTTGCAGCAACAGAAAAAAAACGCTGCTAGCAGTGTTTTTTTGTCTCATCGTAAGTGTAAAATCGCAAGTGCTGCACATGTTCGCAAGTCCTATATGGAATCAGTAAGGGGTCCAAATCTATGTATATGCCCATGTAGCTCTTTCAAAGACAATTCCAGCAATATTTTTACATGCTCAGTCCACTCATCTGAAATCGGTTTGCATACATATGCAAATAAGGGAGTAGATCTGTTACTCCAGCTCTATACCCCCTCAGTGCTGTATTATGTAGTATATAACACAGCCACGTAGTATATAGGAGCCACGTAGTATATAGCAGCCACGTAGTATATAGCAGAGCGCACGCATTATATAACACAGCCCACGTAATATATAGCACAGCCCACGCAGTATATAACACAGCCCACGCAGTATATAGCACAGCCCACGCATTATATAACACAGCCCACGTAATATATAGCACAGCCCACGCAGTATATAGCACAGCCCACGCAGTATATAGCACAGCCCACGCATTATATAACACAGCCCACGCAGTATATAGCACAGCCCACGCAGTATATAGCACAGCCCACGCAGTATATAGCACAGCCCACGCAGTATATAGCACAGCCCACGCAGTATATAGCACAGCCCATGCAGTATATATCACAGCCCACGTAGTATATAACACAGCCCACGCAGTATATAACACAGCCCACGCAGTATATAACACAGCCCACGCAGTATATAACACAGCGCACGCAGTATATAACACAGCGCACGCAGTATATAACACAGCCCACGCAGTATATAACACAGCCCACGCAGTATATAACACAGCGCACGCAGTATATAACAGCCCACGCAGTATATAACACAGCCCACGCAGTATATAACACAGCCCACGCAGTATATAACACAGCCCACGCAGTATATAACACAGCCCACGCAGTATATAACACAGCCCACGCAGTATATAACACAGCCCACGCAGTATATAACACAGCCCACCCAGTATATAACACAGCCCACGCAGTGTATAACACAGCCCACGTAGTATATAACACAGCCAGGCAGTATTTAACACAGCCCACGTAGTATATAACACAGCCAGGCAGTATATAACACAGCCCACGTAGTATATAACACAGCCCACGCAGTATTTAACACAGCCCACGTAGAATATAACAGAGCCCACGTAATATATAGCAGTATGGGCACCATATCCCTGTTAAAAAAAAGAATTAAAATAAAAAATAGTTATATACTCACCCTCCGGCGTCCACCGAAGCTGTCCCGATGCGCGCGATGCTGCCGCCAGCTTCCGTGCATCACTGGGAACGGAAGCTGGCGGCAGCATCGCGCGTATCAGTGGACGGCGGAAGGTGAGAATAGCACAATTTTTAATTTTTTAAATTATTTTTAACATTATATCTTTTTACTATTGATGCTGCATAGGCAGCATCAATAGTAAAAAGTTGGTCCGGGATGGGGCGACACACTGCCACTGACAGCTCCGCACACACATACAGCTCCACACACATACAGTGCCGCACACACACACACATACAGCTCCACAAGCATACAGCGCCACACACAGCTCTGCACAAACACACATACAGCTCTGCACACACATACAGCACCACAGACACACACATGCATACAGCTCCACACACAAACACACAGCTCCGCACACAAACACACAGCTCCGCACACACACAGCTCCACACACAAACACACAGCTCCGCACACAAACACACAGCTCCGCACACAAACACACATATAGCTCCGCTGCCCGCACACACACATACAGCCCCACACACACAGCACCACAGACACACATACAGCTCCGCTGCCCGCGCACACACACACATACAGCTCCGCTGCCCACACACACATACAGACCCACACACATACAGCTCCGCACACACACACATACAGCACTGCACACACACATACATACAGCTCCGCACACACACACACAGCTCCGCTGCCCGCACACACACAAACACATACAGCCCCACACAGATATAGCTCCGCACACACAAACACATACAGCACCACACAGACACACACATACATTCAGCTCCGCACACACACACAGAGCTCCGCTCACACACAGCACCACACAGACACACACATACATTCAGCTCCGCACACACAGAGCGCCACACACACATACAGCACCACACAGACACACACATACAGCTCCGCACACACAGACGCACACACACAGACACACACATACATACAACTCCGCGCGCACACACACATACAGCTCCGCTGCCCGTGCACACATGCCCATACAGCTCCGCTGCCCGCACATACAGCACCACACAGACACACATACAGCTCCGCACACACAGAGGTCCGCACACACACAGACGCACACATACATACAACTCCGCGCGCACACACATACAGCTCCACTGCCCGTGCACACAGCACCACACAGACACACACATACAGCTCCGCTCCGCACACACAGAGGTCCGCACACACACAGCACCACACAGACACACACATACATTCAGCTCCGCACACACAGAGCGCCACACACACATACAGCACCACACAGACACACACATACAGCTCCGCACACAGACGCACACACACAGACACACACATACATACAACTCCGCGCGCACACACACATACAGCTCCGCTGCCCGTGCACACATGTCCATACAGCTCCGCTGCCCGCACATACAGCACCACACAGACACACATACAGCTCCGCACACACAGAGGTCCGCACACACACAGACGCACACATACATACAACTCCGCGCGCACACACATACAGCTCCACTGCCCGTGCACACAGCACCACACAGACACACACATACAGCTCCGCTCCGCACACACAGAGGTCCGCACACACAGAGGTCCGCACACACACAGACACATACATACAACTCCGCGCACACACACATACAGCTCCGCTGCCAGCACACACGCACATACAGCCCCACACACATACAGCTTTGCACGCACAGACACACACACACACACACACAGCTCTGCACACCAGCACTGGCAATTAGGGTTGAGCGAAATGGGTCGATCATTTTCAAAAGTCGCCGACTTTTGGCTAAGTCGGCGTCTCATGAAACCCGATCCGACCCCTGTGCTTGTCGGCCATGCGGTACGCGACTTTCGCGCCAAAGTCGCGTTTCAATGACGCGAAAAGCGCCATTTCTCAGCCAATGAAGGTGAACGCAGAGTGTGGGCAGCGTGATGACATAGATCCTGGTCCCCACCATCTTAGAGAAGGGCATTGCAGTGATTGGCTTGCTGTCTGCGGCGTCACAGGGGCTATAAAGGGGCGTTCCCGCCGACCGCCATCTTACTGCTGCTGATCTGAGCTTAGGGACAGGTTGCTGCCGCTTCATCAGAAGCAGGGAGAGCGTTAGGCAGGGTCCACTAACCACCAAACCGCTTGTGCTGCAGCGATTTCCACTGTCCAACACCACCTTCGGTGTGCAGGAACAGTGGAAGCTATTTTTTTTTTTTTTTCCCCTCAGCGCTGTAGCTCATTGGGCTGCCCTAGAAGGCTCCGTGATAGCTGTATTGCTGTGTGTACGCCACTGTGGAAACCAACTGCTTTTTTCAAAGCACATATCCTCTTGTTCCTTCCTTTCTGCACAGCTATCTTTTTTGTTTGTCCACACTTTTTATTTAATTTGTGCATCAGTCCACTCCTATTGCTGCCTGCCATACCTGGCTTACATTACTGCAGGGAGATAGTAATTGTAGGACAGTTTTTTTTTTTTTTTTGTTTTTTTTTTGTGGGAGATTAAGATTGGCATTTCTGCTACAGTGCCATCCCTGTGTGTGCCATCTCTCACTGAGTGGGCCATAGAAAGCCTATTTATTTTTTCCGTGATTTGTGTTCTAAAATCTACCTCAACACAGAAACACTACATCAATCAGTGGGAGAAAAATATTGGCCTCAGTCAGGGCTTGTGTGCCACTGCTGTGTGTGCGCTATCTCTCATTCAGTGGGCTATAGCAAGCCTATATTTTTTTTTTTTTTTTTTTTTTAATATTATTTGGTTTCAAAAGTCTCCCTGAAAAAAAAAAAAAACCTAAAAAAACAGTGGGAGAGTAATATTGCCCTTTCAGCTTGTGTGCCAGTCTTGACTCCTGGGTGTGCCACCTCTCTCCCTCTCATTCAGTGGGCCATAGAAAGCCTATTTATTTTTTTTTTTAAATATTATTGGGTTTCTAAAGTCTCCCTGAAAAAAACAAAAAATACATAAAAAAACAGTGGGAGAGTAATATTGCCCTTTCAGCTTGTGTGCCAGTCTTGACTCCTGGGTGTGCCACCTCTCTCCCTCTCATTCAGTGGGCCATAGAAAGCCTTTTTTTTTTTTGCTTTTTTTAATATTATTTGGTTTCTAAAGTCTCCCTGAAAAAAACAAAAAAAACATAAAAAACAGTGGGAGAGTAATATTGCCCTTTCAGCTTGTGCGCCAGTCTTGACTCCTGGTTGTGCCACCTCTCTCTCTCTAATTGTGGGCCATAGAAAGCCTTTTTTTTTTTTTAAAATATTATTGGGTTTCTAAAGTCTCCCTGAAAAAACAAAAAATACATAAAAAAACAGTGGGAGAGTAATATTGCCCTTTCAGCTTGTGTGCCAGTCTTGACTCCTGGGTGTGCCACCTCTCTCCCTTTCATTCAGTGGGCCATAGAAAGCCTATTTATTTTTTCCGTGATTTGTGTTCTAAATTCTACCTCAACACAAAAACACTACATCAATCAGTGGGAGAAAAATATTGGCCTCAGTCAGGGCTTGTGTGCCACTGCTGTGTGTGCTATCTCTCATTCAGTGGGCTATAGCAAGCCTATTTTTTTTTTTTTTTTTTTTTTTTTAATATTATTTGGTTTCTAAAGTCTCCCTGAAAAAAAAAAAAAACCTAAAAAAACAGTGGGAGAGTAATATTGCCCTTTCAGCTTGTGTGCCAGTCTTGACTCCTGGGTGTGCCACCTCTCTCCCTCTCATTCAGTGGGCCATAGAAAGCCTATTTATTTTTTTTTTTAAATATTATTGGGTTTCTAAAGTCTCCCTGAAAAAACAAAAAATACATAAAAAAACAGTGGGAGAGTAATATTGCCCTTTCAGCTTGTGTGCCAGTCTTGACTCCTGGGTGTGCCACCTCTCTCCCTCTCATTCAGTGGGCCATAGAAAGCCTATTTATTTTTTTTTTTAAATATTATTGGGTTTCTAAAGTCTCCCTGAAAAAACAAAAAAAACCTAAAAAAACAGTGGGAGAGTAATATTGCCCTTTCAGCTTGTGTGCCAGTCTTGACTCCTGGGTGTGCCACCTCTCTCCCTCTCATTCAGTGGGCCATAGAAAGCCTATTTATTTTTTTTTTTAAATATTATTGGGTTTCTAAAGTCTCCCTGAAAAAACAAAAAATACATAAAAAAACAGTGGGAGAGTAATATTGCCCTTTCAGCTTGTGTGCCAGTCTTGACTCCTGGGTGTGCCACCTCTCTCCCTCTCATTCAGTGGGCCATAGAAAGCCTTTTTTTTTTTTGGTTTTTTTAATATTATTTGGTTTCTAAAGTCTCCCTGAAAAAAACAAAAAAAACATAAAAAACAGTGGGAGAGTAATATTGCCCTTTCAGCTTGTGCGCCAGTCTTGACTCCTGGTTGTGCCACCTCTCTCTCTCTAATTGTGGGCCATAGAAAGCCTTTTTTTTTTTTTTTTTTAATATTATTTGGTTTCTAAAGTCTCCCTGAGAAAAAAAAATAAATAAATTAGGTGGGAGATTAATATTGACATTAGTGCTTGAGTGACAGTCCTGCGTGTGTGTCATCTCTGTGATTTTGTGCCACAGAAAACAGAGTGTGTAACATTGTGCCTGATTTTCCTTGTGGTCTCACCAACCTGTTAAGGGATATTGAAATCATACTGAAGTTATAGCTCACCGTGTAAGTTGTTTGATAGCAACAAATAAAGTTACTTTGGTTAAGATTTTAAAACAATGAGGAAGTCTGGTGCAAGAGGTCGTCGTGGGCGTTCATTGTCAGCTGGTAATGATGGTAGTGGTAGTGGAGCATCAGGTGGTCGTGGGGATAAAAATATTCCACCTAAGTCTGGAGCTGTGGAGCCAGTTTCGTCGTCAGGCTACACAAGGCCTCGAACGCTCTCTTTTCTGGGAGTAGGAAAACCGCTTTTAAAGGCGGAGCAGCAACAGCAAGTTTTGGCTTACATTGCAGACTCAGCCTCTAGCTCTTTTGCCTCCTCTTCCGAAACTGGTAAATGTAAAAGCAGCGCGTCGCTTGTGGATGTTCACGGTCAGGGACAAGTCGCTTCCTTGTCCTCCTCAGCAAAAACTACAACAAGAGAGAAGGATGCAGCAGGCGACACAACGGGTCACTCCATGGAGCTCTTTACACATACCGTCCCTGGCTTAGAAAGTGAAACATTTAACAGGCCATGCCCATTACAAGTATATTCTGACATGGAGTGCACTGATGCACAGCCACAGCCAGAGTACTATGCTGCTCCTTTGACTCAGACCACCACATTGCCCTCTCAGGGTACAGATCCACAATCAGACCCTGATGAGACTATGTTGCCCCGCCACGAACGCTATACCACCGACCGACACAGTGACACAGACGAAGTTGCACACGAGCTCGAAGAGGAGGTAATAGATGACCCAGTTATTGACCCCGATTGGCAGCCATTGGGGGAACAGGGTGCAGGCGGCAGTAGTTCAGAAGCGGAGGTGGAGGAGGGGCCGCAGCAGGCATCAACATCGCAACAGGTTCCATCTGCCGGGCCCGTATCTGGACCAAAACGCGTGTCAAAGCCAAAACCTGTTGGAGCACAGCGTTGCCATCCGGTTAAAGCTCAGTCTGCAATCCCTGAAAAGGGATCAGAGTCTAGGAAGAGTGCAGTCTGGCATTTTTTTAAACAACATCCAACTGATCAGCGCAAAGTCATCTGTCAAAAATGTTCAACTAGCTTAAGCAGAGGTCAGAATCTGAAAAGTCTAAATACTAGTTGCATGCATAGACACTTAACCACCATGCATTCTCAAGCCTGGACTAACTACCAAACGTCCCTCAAGGTTGTAGCACCCTCGGCCAATGAAGCTAGTCAGCAACGCAACATCCCTTCCGTCACTGTAAGGCCACCATTTTCCGCACCACCGGCAGTATCTGTGCAGGTTTCTTTGCCAGCCAAAAGCAGTCAGGGTCAGGGAATCACCAGTTTTGTAGGAGGAAATATTGCATGTAGGGCACCGGCGGAAACAATACCGTCTCCAACCGTCTCTCAGTCTGCCATGTCCACCGGCACACCCGAAAGTTCCACGATCTACAGCTCTCCAGTCCAGCTCACCCTACATGAGACTCTGGTTAGAAAAAGGAAGTACTTATCCTCGCATCCGCGTACACAGGGTTTTAACGCCCACATAGCTAGACTAATCTCGTTAGAGATGATGCCCTACCGGTTAGTTGAAAGCGAAGCTTTCAAAGCCCTGATGGAGTACGCTGAACCACGATACGAGCTACCCAGTCGACACTTTTTTTCCAGAAAAGCCATCCCAGCCCTGCACCAGCATGTTAAACAGCGCATCGTCCATGCACTCAGGCAATCTGTGAGTACAAAGGTGCACCTGACTACAGATGCATGGACCAGTAGGCATGGCCAGGGACGTTATGTGTCCATCACGGCACACTGGGTGAATGTGGTGGATGCAGGGTCCACAGGCGACATCAATTTAGGGACAGTTGTGCCTAGCCCACGGTCTAGGAAACAGTTGGCTGTAGGCGTTCGCACCCCCTCCTCCTCCTCCTCGTCCTCCTGCAGAAGCTACAGCTCTTCCACAGAACGCAGTCGGCCAACCACTCCATCGGCAGATGACACTGTTGCACACCAGTTGTCCCATTATGGGCCAGCTACTGCCAAGCGTCAGCAGGCTGTATTGGCTATGAAGTGTTTGGGCGACAACAGACACACCGCGGAAGTTCTGTCCGAGTTCTTGCAACAAGAAACGCAGTCGTGGCTGGGCACAGTAGATCTTGAGGCAGGCAAGGTAGTGAGTGATAACGGAAGGAATTTCATGGCTGCCATCTCCCTTTCCCAACTGAAACACATTCCTTGCCTGGCTCACACCTTAAACCTGGTGGTGCAGTGCTTATTGAAAACTTATCCTGGGTTCTCCGACCTGCTCCTCAAAGTGCGTGCACTTTGCTCACATATCCGACGTTCGCCTGTACACGCCAGCCGTATGCAGACCTATCAGCGGTCTTTGAACCTTCCCCAGCATCGCCTAATCATAGACGTTGCAACAAGGTGGAACTCAACACTGCACATGCTTCAGAGACTGTGCGAACAGAGGCGTGCTGTTATTTATTTGTGGGAGGATACACGGGCAGGCAGTAGGATGGCAGACATGGAGTTGTCAGGTGTGCAGTGGTCGAAGATACAAGACATGTGTCAAGTCCTTCAGTGTTTTGAGGAATGCACACGGCTGGTTAGTGCAGACAACGCCGTAATAAGCATGAGCATCCCCCTAATGCGTCTGCTGATGCAAAGTTTGACGCACATAAAGGAGCAGGCGTCTGCACCAGAGGAAGAGGGAAGCCTTGATGACAGTCAGCCATTGTCTGGTCAGGGCAGTGTACAGGACGAGGTAGCGGGCGAAGAGGAGGTGGAGGACGAGGAGGATGATGGGGATGAGTATATTTTTAATGCGGAAACTTTCACGGGGGCACAGGAAATTGGTTGCGTGTCACGGCCGGGTTCTGGTTTTTTGAGGGACACAAGTGACGTAGATTTGCCTGCAACTGCCCCTCAACCAATCACAACCGGAGATTTGACAAGTGGAACTTTGGCCCACATGGCGGATTATGCCTTACGTATCCTACAAAGGGACACACGCATTACGAAAATGATGAACGATGACGATTACTGGTTGGCCTGCCTCCTTGATCCACGCTATAAAGGCAAATTGCAAAATATTATGCCACATGAGAACTTGGAACTAATATTAGCAACCAAACAATCAACTCTTGTTGACCGTTTGCTTCAGGCATTCCCAGCACACAGCGCACGTGATCGTTCTCACACGAGCTCCAGGGGGCAGCAGACTAGGAGTGTTAGGGGTGCACACATCAGAAGTGGCGTTGGACAGAGGGGTTTTCTGACCAGGTTGTGGAGTGATTTTGCTATGACCGCAGACAGGACAGGTACTGCTGCATCAATTGAAAGTGACAGGAGACAACATTTGTCCAGTATGGTTACTAACTATTTTTCATCCCTTATCGATGTTCTCCCTCAACCGTCATTCCCATTTGATTACTGGGCCTCCAAATTAGACACCTGGCCAGAATTGGCAGAATATGCATTGCAGGAGCTTGCTTGCCCGGCAGCAAGTGTCCTATCAGAAAGAGTATTCAGTGCTGCAGGGTCAATATTAACCGAAAAAAGGACTCGTCTGGCTACCCAAAATGTTGACGATCTAACATTCATTAAAATGAACCACAACTGGATTTCAAAATCTTTTGCCCCACCTTGCCCGGCCGACACCTAGCTTTCCTATGAAAAGCTCTTGCCTGTGAATTACTTTTCTAATGTCTAATTTGCTGCTGCAGATTGTACAGCATACGACATGTTTACACCTCCCTAAATGGCCAAACTCCCCACACGGGGCCGTGGTATCGCGACTTGGCGCAAGCACCCGTGAGACTGCTGTTTGTCTGAAGAGGTGGGTGTGCTCGCTTTTGGTTGACGGCATTGCTACTGGGTCCCTCATAGTACAATGTAGTGTCTCTGGCGGTGGTGGTGCGCACCCAACGTCAGACACACCGTTGTAACATGAGTGGCCCTGGGGCGGTCCCGCCGGCCTCAAGAGAGTTCCCCCCTACCCCAGCTCAAACTGGGCTCTACTACGTGCAAAATTATGTCGCACAGCTCCACCAATCTTTAGTCTATTCGCTGACATCATTCAATGTCTGGCACTGACAATACAAATTTGTAGACATCTATGATGCAACTTAAAGTAGTCTGTGTCTGTGTCCTATATTGGCACCATTAAATAGTTACTGCCAAATTACTATGTCAGAAACACAGCAGATGAGCCCACCCCTGTACCTAAGTATGCCATCTTTTTTTTTGTTTTGGTTGTTTTGCGAGACATTAACATCTATTTATATTTTGGGAGTACTGGGACAGACACTCCTTGCACTACTCCTCCACTCAGCACCAAGCTGCCTGCCCGTGTATCCATGTAACCGCTGTAAAACTGCCATGAGCCTATTGTTTGTTATTTTAGGCCTTTGATAGCCTGTCTGCGGTCCCTACTCCTCCACTGACCACCAAGCTGCCTGCCCGTGTATCCATGTAACCGCTGTAAAACTGCCATGAGCCTATTGTTTGTTATTTTAGGCCTTTGAAGCCTTTCTGCGCTCCCTCCTTCCACTAGTCCTCCACTGACCAGACCACTGCTGCCCGTGTACCCCTGGAACCAATTTTAAAGTGCCTACAGCCAGCCCATTTTATTGTGTTAGGCCTTCGAAGCCTGTCTGCGGTCCCTCCTTCCACTAGGCCTCCACTGACCAGACCACTGCTGCCCGTGTACCCCTGGAACCAATTTTAAAGTGCCTACAGCCAGCCCATTTTATTGTGTTAGGCCTTCGAAGCCTGTCTGCGGTCCATACTTCCACTAGTCCTCCACTGACCAGACCACTGCTGCCCGTGTACCCCTGGAACCAATTTTAAAGTGCCTACAGCCAGCCCATTTTATTGTGTTAGGCCTTCGAAGCCTGTCTGCGGTCCATACTTCCACTAGTCCTCCACTGACCAGACCACTGCTGCCCGTGTACCCCTGGAACCAATTTTAAAGTGCCTACAGCCAGCCCATTTTATTGTGTTAGGCCTTCGAAGCCTGTCTGCGGTCCATACTTCCACTAGGCCTCCACTGACCAGACCACTGCTGCCCGTGTACCCCTGGAACCAATTTTAAAGTGCCTACAGCCAGCCCATTTTATTGTGTTAGGCCTTCGAAGCCTGTCTGCGGTCCCTCCTTCCACTAGGCCTCCACTGACCAGACCACTGCTGCCCGTGTACCCCTGGAACCAATTTTAAAGTGCCTACAGCCAGCCCATTTTATTGTGTTAGGCCTTCGAAGCCTGTCTGCGGTCCATACTTTAAATACTCCTCCACTCAGCACCAAGCTGCCTGCCCGTGTATCCATGTAACCGCTGTAAAACTGCCATGAGCCTATTGTTTGTTATGTTAGGCCTTTGATAGCCTGTCTGCGGTCCCTACTTTAAATACTCCTCCACTCACCACCACCAAGCTGCCTGCCCGTGTATCCATGTAACCGCTGTGAAACTGCCATGAGCCTATTGTTTTTTTATGTTAGGCCTTTGATAGCCTGTCTGCGGTCCCTACTTTAAATACTCCTCCACTCACCACCACCAAGCTGCCTGCCCGTGTATCCATGTAACCGCTGTAAAACTGCCATGAGCCTATTGTTTGTTATGTTAGGCCTTTGAAGCCTTTCTGCGCTCCCTCCTTCCACTAGTCCTCCACTGACCAGACCACTGCTGCCCGTGTACCCCTGGAACCAATTTTAAAGTGCCTACAGCCAGCCCATTTTATTGTGTTAGGCCTTCGAAGCCTGTCTGCGGTCCATACTTCCACTAGTCCTCCACTGACCAGACCACTGCTGCCCGTGTACCCCTGGAACCAATTTTAAAGTGCCTACAGTCAGCCCATTTTATTGTGTTAGGCCTTCGAAGCCTGTCTGCGGTCCATACTTCCACTAGGCCTCCACTGACCAGACCACTGCTGCCCGTGTACCCCTGGAACCAATTTTAAAGTGCCTACAGCCAGCCCATTTTATTGTGTTAGGCCTTCGAAGCCTGTCTGCGGTCCATACTTCCACTAGTCCTCCACTGACCAGACCACTGCTGCCCGTGTACCCCTGGAACCAATTTTAAAGTGCCTACAGCCAGCCCATTTTATTGTGTTAGGCCTTCGAAGCCTGTCTGCGGTCCATACTTCCACTAGGCCTCCACTGACCAGACCACTGCTGCCCGTGTACCCCTGGAACCAATTTTAAAGTGCCTACAGCCAGCCCATTTTATTGTGTTAGGCCTTCGAAGCCTGTCTGCGGTCCATACTTCCACTAGGCCTCCACTGACCAGACCACTGCTGCCCGTGTACCCCTGGAACCAATTTTAAAGTGCCTACAGCCAGCCCATTTTATTGTGTTAGGCCTTTGAAGCCTGTCTGCGGTCCATACTTTAAATACTCCTCCACTCACCACCAAGCTGCCTGCCCGTGTATCCATGTAACCGCTGTAAAACTGCCATGAGCCTATTGTTTGTTATGTTAGGCCTTTGATAGCCTGTCTGCGGTCCTTACTTTAAATACTCCTCCACTCACCACCTAGCTGCCTGTGTATCCATGTAACCGATGTAAAACTGCCATGACTGCCTACTGTTTGTTATTTTAGGCCTTTGATAGCCTGTCTGCGGCCCCTACTTGCAATACTCCTCCACTGACCACAATGCTGCCTGGAGTGCCTGCCTGTGTATCCATGTAACCGATGTAAAACTGCCATGACTGCCTACTGTTTGTTATTTTAGGCCTTTGATAGCCTGTCTGCGGCCCCTACTTGCAATACTCCTCCACTGAGCACAATGCTGCCTGGAGTGCCTGCCTGTGTATCCATGTAACCGATGTAAAACTGCCATGACTGCCTACTGTTTGTTATTTTAGGCCTTTGATAGCCTGTCTGCAGCCCCTACTTGCAATACTCCTCCACTGACCACACCAATGCTGCCCGTGTACCCCTGGAACCTATTTAAAAGTTCATAGAGCCTAGTTATATATTTTATTTACTATTAATAAGGCCATGATGGACTACGCTGTACCACGCTACAAGCTAACCAGTCGACACTTCTTTTGCGAGAAAAGCCATCCCAACCCTCCACCAGCATGTAGAAGACCGCATTGTCCATGCACTCTGGCAATCTGTGAGTACAAAGGTGCACCTGACAACAGACGCATGGACCTGTAGGCATGGCCACGGAAGATTACGTGTCCATTACGGCGCAATGGGTTAATGTGGTGGATGCATGGTCCACAGGGGACAGCCTACTAAGTCTGTCTGCAGTCCCTAATTCAAATTGTCCTCCACTGTCTAAATCGGAACTTCCACCTTCTGGCTTTCGGCCTATAGTATCAGAAATTAAACTGCATTTGGCCTTCAACTTTGGTTAGGGCCTACTAACGGCTTCTGCCCCTCCCTGGTGTTGCCCTCAACTAAATAAAGCTGAGCTTCAACCTTCCGGCTCTCATTATGTGGTTTTAAAAAAAAAAATGGTGGTTAGGGCCTACTAACGGCTTCTGCCCCTCCCTGGTGTTGTCCTCAACTAAATAAAGCTGAGCTTCAACCTTCCGGCTCTCATTATATGGTTTAAAAAAAAAAAATGGTGGTTAGGGCCTACTAACGGCTTCTGCCCCTCCCTGGTGTTGTCCTCAACTAAATAAAGCTGAGCTTCAACCTTCCGGCTCTCATTAAGTGGTTTTAAAAAAAAAATGGTGGTTAGGGCCTACTAACGGCTTCTGCCCCTCCCTGGTGTTGTCCTCAACTAAATAAAGCTGAGCTTCAACCTTCCGGCTCTCATTAAGTGGTTTTAAAAAAAAAATGGTGGTTAGGGCCTACTAACGGCTTCTGCCCCTCCCTGGTGTTGTCCTCAACTAAATAAAGCTGAGCTTCAACCTTCCGGCTCTCATTAAGTGGTTTTAAAAAAAAAAAAAATGGTGGTTAGGGCCTACTAACGGCTTCTGCCCCTCCCTGGTGTTGTCCTCAACTAAATAAAGCTGAGCTTCAACCTTCCGGCTCTCATTAAGTGGTTTTAAAAAAAAAATGGTGGTTAGGGCCTACTAACGGCTTCTGCCCCTCCCTGGTGTTGTCCTCAACTAAATAAAGCTGAGCTTCAACCTTCCGGCTCTCATTATGTGGTTTTAAAAAAAAAAATGGTGGTTAGGGCCTACTAACGGCTTCTGCCCCTCCCTGGTGTTGTCCTCAACTAAATAAAGCTGAGCTTCAACCTTCCGGCTCTCATTAAGTGGTTTTAAAAAAAAAATGGTGGTTAGGGCCTACTAACGGCTTCTGCCCCTCCCTGGTGTTGTCCTCAACTAAATAAAGCTGAGCTTCAACCTTCCGGCTCTCATTAAGTGGTTTTAAAAAAAAAAAAAATGGTGGTTAGGGCCTACTAACGGCTTCTGCCCCTCCCTGGTGTTGTCCTCAACTAAATAAAGCTGAGCTTCAACCTTCCGGCTCTCATTAAGTGGTTTTAAAAAAAAAATGGTGGTTAGGGCCTACTAACGGCTTCTGCCCCTCCCTGGTGTTGTCCTCAACTAAATAAAGCTGAGCTTCAACCTTCCGGCTCTCATTATGTGGTTTTAAAAAAAAAAATGGTGGTTAGGGCCTACTAACGGCTTCTGCCCCTCCCTGGTGTTGTCCTCAACTAAATAAAGCTGAGCTTCAACCTTCCGGCTCTCATTAAGTGGTTTTAAAAAAAAAATGGTGGTTAGGGCCTACTAACGGCTTCTGCCCCTCCCTGGTGTTGTCCTCAACTAAATAAAGCTGAGCTTCAACCTTCCGGCTCTCATTAAGTGGTTTTAAAAAAAAAAAAAATGGTGGTTAGGGCCTACTAACGGCTTCTGCCCCTCCCTGGTGTTGTCCTCAACTAAATAAAGCTGAGCTTCAACCTTCCGGCTCTCATTAAGTGGTTTTAAAAAAAAAATGGTGGTTAGGGCCTACTAACGGCTTCTGCCCCTCCCTGGTGTTGTCCTCAACTAAATAAAGCTGAGCTTCAACCTTCCGGCTCTCATTATGTGGTTTTAAAAAAAAAAATGGTGGTTAGGGCCTACTAACGGCTTCTGCCCCTCCCTGGTGTTGTCCTCAACTAAATAAAGCTGAGCTTCAACCTTCCGGCTCTCATTAAGTGGTTTTAAAAAAAAAAAAAATGGTGGTTTGGGCCTACTAACGGCTTCTGCCCCTCCCTGGTGTTGTCCTCAACTAAATAAAGCTGAGCTTCAACCTTCCGGCTCTCATTAAGTGGTTTTAAAAAAAAAATGGTGGTTAGGGCCTACTAACGGCTTCTGCCCCTCCCTGGTGTTGTCCTCAACTAAATAAAGCTGAGCTTCAACCTTCCGGCTCTCATTAAGTGGTTTTAAAAAAAAAATGGTGGTTAGGGCCTACTAACGGCTTCTGCCCCTCCCTGGTGTTGTCCTCAACTAAATAAAGCTGAGCTTCAACCTTCCGGCTCTCATTAAGTGGTTTTAAAAAAAAAAAAAATGGTGGTTAGGGCCTACTAACGGCTTCTGCCCCTCCCTGGTGTTGCCCTCAACTAAATAAAGCTGAGCTTCAACCTTCTGCTCCAAATTACCATTTTAAAAAATGCAATAGGCTTTTCCGGCCTACTAAAGGTGTCTGCCCCTCCCTGGTGTTGTCCTCAACTGAACAAAGCTGAGCTTCCACATTCTGGCTTTCGCCCTATACTATCAGATATTAAACTGCATTTGGCCTACTAGTGTGGTTAGGCCCTTGAAACAGTGTCTGCTGCTCTTGGGTTTGCTACTCCACTGAACAAAGCAATGCCGCCTGTTTAGTCCTGTTACCAATTTTGAACTGCATGTAGCCTACTTTATTCTTTGGCCCTATATCTGTTTCCTCCTCATCCTGCCCATTGCCCAGCCACTGCTAAATGAGTCTGCTGGTACATTGACCTAGACCACTACATTCCCCTTGTACTCTACACAGCCAGAATCTGTCCCTGCTGAAAGTAAGGTTCCCCTTCCCGCATGTTATACCACCTTACACAGGGACAAAGAGGAAGGTGCAGATGAAAGTGCAGGTTCCTTCATCAGGTGGGGGGGCATACTCGTTGGCGACGTCACTGGCACAGGGCCCCTCAGAGTACGCAAAAGTGTCGCTGCTGGTGGGAGGCGCCCCCGCCATGCAAACACACCGCCGTACTTTGAGGGGCCCTGTGCCAGTGGCAATGCGAACGAGTGGGCCCCCCCTGCTTGCTCAGGATCACAGCACTTGCAACTTTTAAATACTTACCTTTCCCTGCAACACCGCCGTGACGTAGTCCGCATTTCCTGGGCCCACGAAAAACTTGAGCCAGCCCTACTCCCCCCACAACTTTCCCCCAATTCCCTATGCCCAACTATTATTATACAGTTAATTAAGATTGGCAAGCTTCAGAAACAAGAATGGATGTTTTTGGCATTAAAATGGGCACTGTAGGTGTTTTCCTGGCCTCCACTCACTGCCGACTATGCTTCCCCATTGACTTGCATTGGGTTTCGTGTTTCGGTCGATCCCCGACTTTTAGCGATAATCGGCCGACTGCACTCGACTCGACTCTGGACAAAATCGGGTTTCCCAAAACCCTACTCGATCTTAAAAAAATGAAAGTCGCTCAACCCTACTGGCAATGTTTGCTCCCAGGACCCAGATAGAGTGAGTGGGGCTGTATTATACCCCACCCCCACCACTCACTCTCTGGGTCCGTCTGCTGGGAGCAAAGATCAAAGACATTAAACATTTAAGGGCTGCTGTGTTTGCACGGCTCCTCCAGCCTCAGGCACTACAGGCAGAGATGAGGCTGAGGAATGTGAGGGAAGGGGTGAGGTGAGTCACAGACAGAGCCATGCAGCAGGCAGCGCGCGGGCAGGAGCAAGGAGGCTGATCATTGCAGAGACAGTACACTACTCACTGTGTATGTACTGCTCTACTGCGATTCCTCCAGGCAGGCAATGTGAGTCCAGGACAGGACCCAGGGTCGGGACACAGTGCGCCGCCCCTCCACCTCAGCAGTCACTCACATTCCGGCCGGGCACCAGACTGTGAGCAGGGGGTCACTGTGTCTCAGCAGGGGGAGTAGGGAGAGTCGGCACCAGCACCACGTGTTCTGGCTGCCGCTCTGCCGCCCCCTGTGTTCAGGAAGGGACGCGTCGCACAGGACTGGTATTAAAAAAAAAAAAAAAAAACCTTGCTCAGGTGCCGCCCCCCCGCCTGTCCCCGCCCTAGGCACGTGCCCTCAAGTGCCTAGTGGCAAATACGGCCCTGTCTGAGCCTCTGATCCTTCCTGTATATATTCACCAGAGCCTAGAAGGGGAAAGAAAATTGCTTTTGCTTAGAGGCAGACACAAGCCCCCTCCAAACACTTCAAGGATCTCTTTGCGCGTAGAACCTCATTTTGTAGCAGCTCTGTTTATTTTTACGGCCTCTTATCTTGGTGAGCATTTCAATTAATGACCTCACTTTTCCCTGGAGGGAGGCGATGACATCATGCGCTGGCCGTGGTGTTGCCTGATAACGTCTAACTTTGTCACAGACAGTTAGTACAAGCCACACATGTGTTATTTTCGTCTCTCCGTCAAAAAGTATAGTTCACAGCTGTGCCGCCTACCTCACCGGACCTCGGAACTGGAACATGGTGTTACATATTACCTATCCCCCTAGTTCTTTCTATTATGGCCATTGTATGATTTGTATCCTGCTTTTTTAACCAGTTTTCCTCTCTGCAGGCTCTATCCATAATATACAGCTGTCTCTGAGCTAGTGGGTGGAGACTAGCTGCTATGATGTCTCCTATACTCTGCACATGCAGGCATGAGGGATTCCTGCTTTCCTGTCTCTTTGCAGCACATGTTCAGAAGTAGCAGCAGAAGCAAGGAAGACATTATGAAGCAGAACTGAGCAGTATAGATGGGATCCAGCCGCATAGTAAGAAAAAAGACGTACTATAAAGCAGCAGCAGCAGCGTGGAGGACATGATACAGTAGTACTGAGTAGTGTATCTGTGAATTCAACTCTGGGATTGATAAGACACTTACTAAAAGTAGTCTCTTTCACTTTCTTTCTTTCTCTTTTTCTGTCTTTCTTTCTCTCTATCTCTCCATCGTTCTTTATTTATTAATTTATTTCTCTCGATCTCTTTCTTTTTCTTTCTCACTCTCTTTGTTTCCTTGTCTTTCTCTGTCTTTGTCTTTTCTTCTTTCTCTTTTCTTTTTCTCTTTTTCTACCTCTCTCTCTCCCTCTCTTTCTTTCTTTCTCGCTCCCTTTCTCTTTCCCTTTTTTCTTTCATTCTTTTTATCTTTCTTTCTTTCACTTTTTTTCTCTTTCTTTCTTTCTTTCTTTCTTTCTTTCTTTCTTTCTTTCTTTTTTTTCTTTTTTCTTTCTCTCTTTTTTTTCCTTTATTTCTCTTCCTTTCTCCCAATCTTTCTTTTGTATCTTTCTTTCTCTATCCTTCTGTCTTTCATTCATTATTTCTCTTTTTTCCTGTTTTTCTCTTTCTTTCTCCTTCTCTTGCCTTCCCTTCCCTCTTTCTTTTTCTTTCCTTCTTTCTTTTTCTCTCTTTTTCTCACTATCATTCTCTTTATATCTCTCTCGCTTTATTTATATTTCTTTCTTTCTTTTTCTTTATTTCTCTATTTTTATATATCTTTTTCCTTCTCTCTCTTTCTTTCTCACTTTATTTTTCTTTCTTTGTCTTTCTTTTTCTTTATTTCGCTATTTTTCTATCTCTTTCCTTCTCTCTCTTTTTTCTCACTATTTCTTTCTTTCTTCTCACTCTTTATTTTTTTTACTCCTTCTATCTTTCTCTCTCAGGATGAGTTCAGGAGGAAAGGAAGTGTCTCATAAGTGGAGAAATAAACATATTTCTCTAAATAAAGATATATTACAAAGGTTTTTTTTTTAGATAAGTGTCTGTTATGGCTGAAATTGGTCTAATTTAAAGATGGCCACACCAACTGTATGTAGCTCAGCCGACCTTAACGATTTCTTTAACCATCTAATGTGTATGACCTATTTGGATAAATGGTGGTCAAAAAAATATTGGACATGTTGATTGTCAACCTGTCCAATCCTTTGTTCTGAAGGGAGATAAGACAATGTCAGAGTTGTTCTCCTCTCCCCATTGAGAGCACAGACATTTCAGCAGATTCCGTCATTTTTACTAATGTCTCATGAAATAAAGGGAACATATTAGTTATTTATACCATATAATAAATAGCTAAAAAACACCATTAAAGTAAAACAATGCGATATACTTATCCTAAATTTGTACCAAAAATACAACTAAACCTCAATAAAGTTACGTCAGTGGTTAAAACTGTAGTGTAATACTGTATAATGTCTCGACAGAACCAGGAGGCAGCGCTGGTAAAAAAAAAAGAGACTGAAAATATTCCATTTCAGGCGTAAAGTCATGAAACACAGCATAAGCTGTAAATTAGTCAGACCAGACTAAGCTAGGGTTTATTGTAGGCAGAGGTGTAAGTGGGATTTTTATTGTGTATTTTAATTTTTTACAACCCTATTATGCCCCGCTATGGTACAATATTGTCTGTGCCCTGAGCTCCAGTGCCGGCTTCAGGCTTTTACCAGATCCTCTGGGTTAATCGTAAAAAATCAGTTCCAAATAAATCCACATAGAAATAGCGATAGTGTCATTTTCTGAGTCATTTTTGACTCATTTTCACAAAATTCTGATCGATTTCAAGTCAATTTTTTTTGTAGATTTTGGTCACCGAACTTTAATTTAAAGGGATCGTCTACTATTTAGTTTAAAAATGGACCCAAAATTTAAGAAAAAGAAAAAGCCTACAACTTCCTCTTTATTGGTGCTTGAGTCTCTTGCCATTCAGAGTGAATGTCAGGTGACCGCTGCAGCCAATCAGAAGACATTGATTGGCTGCAGCTGTCACTTTCTGTCTGTGAGCCTCTCAGATCTTACTTCCTGCTCAGACAGAACGTGTTCCCCTGCAGGCAATCGGTGGAACAGCGTTGTTTTATTTTTGTTAGTACCGCCATTGGCCCATATTTAAACTAACTACATACAGTAGACAATCACTTTAAATTCAAGTTGGATGAAACCACCAATTTCAGCAGGACTGTCAAAGGTGTAATGACATATCCTGACTTTGCCCCAGATTTTCAAGTAAAGGAGGATCAGGCAGTTGGATTTCAATATGTCCAATCTTTTTTTTTCCAGGAAGATAAGGAGACAGACCTCTCCCAATTCAGAAAACACGCAGAGCTAGACCGAACGGACTGGTGTGTAGGGGATTGAAAAGGATAACTGCGGTACGAACGAGCATCTAATATCGGAGGGCAGCTAGTCTGGGTAGAAGAGAAAGATGAGATACAAAGGAACATTCATTTTAGCGCCCCCCCCCCCCCCCCCCCGACTAATTAAACCTTCTAACAAGTCACTATGACACAAAATAAAAATAAATAACTGACAGTGGCACTTTAAATTAGTAAAATATGTCCGCCTGCAGCACCCCTAATGTTACTCCGTGTCTTTATTATAGGAATATCAACAGGAAATAACATAAATGTCCAATAGTTGGATCACTTTTAACAGCTCCCATAGAAATAAACGGAGCCCTGTTCCCAGCCGTTCCACCAATATGCCATAAATGTCTCAGATAGAACAACATCCAATGAAGTTCTTTTGTAGTTCGCGCTATCTGTACATACTGGTCTCCCCTAGTGGTGACAACTTGGAGGCAAAATTTTATCTTTGGAGCTTTGTAATAGTAACTTGGATCTTTGGCCTCTATGGTGAAATATTACAAAATGACTGGATCTTGAGTGCACTTGTATTAATATATAGAGTGCCATACTGGGGTCCCAAGTGCCTACCAGTAGCAATGAGTCTGAGGACACCCTAAATATAAATATTATCTGACCATTATAGGCATTATACATATAAATGATACACTAATAGGGGTGGGGGTTGCCTGCGATCCCCGCTAGGAGTGAACCTGAATAAGCCTGCAGTTTTGCCATCATTAATAATACTATGGAGTCAGGGCTAGAGCACATATGGTGTCAATACACTTTAATTAAGTGTAGTAATTCCCTTTTTCCTGAGTCAGACTGGCAAGGGCACGCATTTTTTTCCTGGGCAAGATTTATATGCTGCCTGCATGGGATGCTGAGAAAAATGCACTTCGTGGACTATGACTGCCCTCTATTGGCAGGAATATGCATTACAGCGCTTTAAGAAATATGTACAGAATTGAGATATTGGAGCCGTATCAGCCACTCACATCACAAAAAATGTGGCGGTGATGAAAGCACATTTTCTGATACTTCACTGTTGTATTACACATGACCTTACGCTTTATAGAGGTAGGCAAGCCTACAACCTGCAGTAACCACCGATCAACCAAACCACTGCACGTCCAGCTCTACCCTCACCTACTGTATCCTCAACCATCCCTTGTAGATTGTGAGCCCTCGCGGGCAGGGTCCTCTCTCCTCCTGTACCAGTTGTGATTTGTATTGTTCAAGATTATTGTACTTGTTTTTATTATGTATACCCCTCCTCACATGTAAAGCGCCATGGAATAAATGGCGCTATAATAATAAATAATAATAATAATACTTCTGCAGTTTAGGCTGTGTTCACTTTTACATTTCAAATTATGTCAGATTTTATTTTATCTTTTAATTTATTATTCTTTCAGTAAAAAAAAGCAGACATTAAATGGAGCCCAATATTGCCCAATATTAACTTAATAGGGTGCCATGAAGACTTCGTCGGTGCCGGTTGCAAAGTATCAGGGCGCAATGGCGATTCTTTAATGTGCGCAGCTGCTATCACCGATACATCCTCCTGTAGGTAACCTATAACTTTTTCTCTTTCTGTACTTCTCTTTACGCAGAGACTCTGTTGGTCGTGGTGCCAAGCAAAGATGGTGTCCACCTGGCATGATGTAACTGGGACCACCCCATCAACTCTCAAGAAAAATGTAAAAAATTGTCCGAAATGTCTCTATGGCATTTCAGGCGTAGCTGCATGATGACCCGTTCATCGTCGGATGAGTTTTGGTTTTTTTTGGTACATTATCGAAATGACACTAATTGAAAAAATAGAAAAAAAATCTTTGCGAGGTGAAGTTAATAATAAAAAACAAAAACAGCAATTCTTGACAAAGTTTTTGAGTTTGCTTTAAAGCCATTTACAACGTGACTGGTTAAATATATTCTACATAACGGTACGGTAATTGTGATGGCAAATTCATATTTTTTTTAATTATTTGCTACTATTACAAATTAGAAAACTTAAATAAAAATGTTTTTAGTTCGTGTCTCAAAGTTTTTAGATATGCGTACCTTTTTTTTTACTTTCTCCTCTGGAGGGCTGCAGTTATTTTGTTTGTGTCTGCATATTTTGATTGCTTTTTATTACATTGTTTGTCAGTTTCTTAAGGCAGAATTTTTTTTGTTGCTCAGCAATTTTGGAGCAGATTTGGATCCAAATTCCACATTAAAAAATTGCTTCAAGTACTGTTTGAATAAGCTTCCTATTGATTTCAATGGGAAAACACACTCACGGGGCACATAGGACTATCTTACATGTCAACTTTTAGGGCATTTTATGGTAGGAAAAACATGCACTCAATTTGACTGGCGAAACAAGTAAAGCAGACAGAAACACTTCATGCAGAAAAATTGCATTAAAAAATTGAAAAAAGAAAAAAAACAGCAAAAAAGCATTTTCTGAAATTTTGAAAAAAAACCTTGAAGATTTGGATTTTTTTAAATGCTTAAGCCATATACCGTAATTCCTCATCAACATCATTCCATCCATAGCTCCATCACCTCAATGCATACCAGCAGCGATGGGTGGATCGCAGGTTCAAGTCCATCAAGGAGACTACACAATACAACAAAAAGTGAAAAAATAAAAGTTTTAAAAAATATGAAAAAAAAATAAAAAAAAACATTAATCACCCTAATTTTCCCCTATTAAACAAAAATAAATAAAAAATGCATATATGATCAATGATATCTCCATGGTCGTAAAAGTCCGATCAACAAATTAAATTAAATTAACAGGTTAATCTGTTTAATTAACAGATTGGGTTAATTAAACACCAGAATTGCAGTTTTTAAGAAGTCACAACACCTGAAAAAAAATAGTGTTAGAATTGCAGTGGCAAATAACCAACGGGACCCGTGATGTGGAAAGAACGACTGTGAAGGAAGATCATACCAGAATGACTAAGCAGGGAGTAACGCAAACAAGTTGAGGGCCAAAAGGAGGCGAGTATTATTTTTTTTACCTTACGTTTATTATGCTCTTGGGTCTGAAGAGACATCACAGCATAATAAGACACATTTAATGTGAATCTGCCAAATTTGTCAGATCACTAACCGCCATCTCTGTGCTTTTTTTACTTGGGTGAAAAAAGTCTCAATCTTGATAAAAAAAATCAAAATGTATAAGAGCATTTTGTTTTTTTGGAAATGTGCTAGAAAATGTATTTTATTCTATCTCTCTTAGGCCGGCCTCACACTAGCGAGTTTTACGGACGTATGAGCGCAGAAACTACGTCCGTAAAATATGCATTACACACGGCCCAATGATTCCCTATGTCCCAGCTCCTATCAGCCGTATATTACGGATCCGTAATATACGGTCTTGTACGGCCGTAGAAAATCGCAGCATGCTGCGTTTGTCACCGTATTGCGCAAAAAAATCGCCAATGAAAGTCTATGGGGGCGCGAAAAATACGGATTCCACACGGACCAGTAGTGTGACTTGCGAGAAATACGCCAGACATCTCCAGACAACGCCAGGTGCAAGGAATTGAGCCAAGCCCTCAATCATGAATCCCAGACATGCTAATTAGCTGAAAAAGCCACACACACATCCCAGAAGTCTGGTGCTCGCCTCCACAGAGTTGCATGCATCATGGCCAGTCTAAGGCCATGTTCACACGATCCTTTTTTTTGATCCTTTTTTTTTCAGGTCCTGATTTGGAAAACGCGCAGTGCAAAACTGCACTGCTGATTTTCCTGCAGTTTCTTCTGCAGATTCCTCTGCGGGTTTTCAACAGCACTTTCCTATTGGTGCCTGTTGAAAACAGGAGCTGAATCCGCAGAAAGAAGTGACATGGTACCGGTACTTCTTTTTTTCTGCAGGCAAATCCGCGTGGATTTGCCTGAGAAAAAAAGGATAGTGGGCACAGCGGTTTTTGTTTTCCATAGGGTAACATTGTACTGTACCCTGCACAGCGGGTTTTCCGAATCAGGACCTGAAAAAAAAAGGATCAAAAAAAGGATCGTGTGAACATGGCCTAATTAATGTGGACATGCTCCTCATCCTGGTCCAAGAAAGGCCAGAAATATGGGACCAGCGGGATCCAAACTACTCCAACCGGGCCAGGAAAGAGGCAGCTTGGAGGGCCATCTGTGGCCTCCTATTCCCTGATTATGGCCAACGGCCACGTGCGGAGCAGACAAGACTAAGTAAGTACACTCATGTATTCCCAAGATTTTACTTTACAAGATGCTTTCCCTACATGATGACTTGAAGAATAATTTTTAGCTATCTGTGTGATTTATGTCCACTTTGGCAAATCCCAAAGCTGAGTAACATGGCAAAGTGTTTATGTACATAGGTAATCTTGATGTTGCGCGGCTAAATATTTCTTGGTACTCATACCTCGTCCAGAGGGGTGTTGCCCCTTGTCTTTATTTGTCCTAAATTGTCACATTAGGCTAATTATTGCAGAAGGCATTTTTATTTCACATTTACAATATGACCTAATGTATGTTTGCAAGAACAGGGTTCTCTCCCCTCTGTACCAGTCTGTGACTGTCAAGTTTCCAAGTGTGACCGATATATAGACCACTGCATGTAACCCCTTTCACATCTGCTGCACCATGTAAATAATGGTGCAAGAACCCCCCCCCCCAAAAAAAAAAAATAATCTATCACCGACAACCGTAATAAGCTATGTTCCTACTGATCTTGAACTATATTTTGTAACATGTAATTGCAGTGGATGATGTAATGACACGATGGCGCAGCATCCGGGACCAATACCGGCGTGAAAGACAGCAGCGGGCAAGAAGTGGGTCATCAGCCCCACTCAAGAAGCGGAAATATATATACTATGACCGTCTTTCATTTTTGGATGTCAGTATGAATCTGAGGCAGTAAGTAATAACCTCTCCACACATTTTGAGTGATAATCAATCTTATATTTTTTTGTTTATGGTTATTACATTGCCAATTACATCTAAGGATGTGTAAATATAGTGCAAACTAGAAGGTAAACAAGCCGAAATTCAAAAAGGGTCCTGGATGAGAGAGGACCCTGCCCGCCAAACATCACTACCTACTACAAGGGATGGATGAGAATGTAGTAGGCGAGATTAGAAATGTTCATGCAGTGGTTTGTTAGTTGGTTTGTTACTGGATGTTCTGTTATTGTTTGAAGATGTGGGTCTTCTGGTTTTTGTTTGAGCTTGAAATGTTAGGCCACATTATGATGTGTTGTGATAGTGTTGTTAACCTTTGGGGTGATCCCAAATAAAAATCTGGTATATTCTTGTGTGACTCTGAGATAAGAGTGGAGTAGATAAGGAGATGTTGGTCTGATATGAGGTTGTGTTTTTTTTTTTTTTTACTCAATATAGCTCACAGATGTGTAATTAAACAATGTGCCAAAAATAATACCTTTTTTTGGCCTTTTATTAACAGAACACAGTCTAACCTCACAGAGAGGGAGACCGGGTCGGAATCGGAGGCTCTGATCGATCCTGTAAGTGTTGATGAAGAGGTGGCAGGCCCATCTTTCCAAGCTTCAGCATCCATCCTTGAGGAACCATCAGCATCATCATCACAGCAGGCAGCAGCAAGTGAGGAAGATGCAGCAGCACCACCACCCTCAGCACCACATGATGCTGAAAGGCATCAGGAACATGCCCAGAGCAGCAGCCCTACACACCCACTGGTGTCATCCCCACAGGCAGCTGGGCCTTTACGGAGAGCCCGCCGAAGGAGAGAGCTGCAAGCAACAAGAAATGATGTTGACACTGGGGTCCTCAATTATTTGGCCAGGGCAGCAACGGATGATGGAGAGGAGGCCTTTGCCCGCAGCCTTGCCCGTTACCTTAGACCCCTTCCCCGTGAGGTGAGGCTACGTGTGAGAGGGTGTATGCAAATCCTGATTGATTTAAGCACACCTCCAAATAACCCCTATGAGGTGTTTGAATATCTTCAGCGAAGGCAGCTTTCCCAAACCAACCTCTTGCGCCTTCAATTCCCTCAACAGGAGCAAGATCAATCAGGATTTGCAGCACCTCCTCCACGTATGCCTCCACCTCAACCCCTCCCACCACCAAATATACAAAGGCCATCAGTCTACCAAATGGCAGCCTACAACCCCCAATCCCAATATGGCCACTTTTCCAGACCCAGTGATGTAGGCTGGTCCCAACCTGGGTTTGGACAACATGGCCATTTTGGGGTTGGGTAAGCCAATATGTGCGTCAGCATGAGGCACAGAGACAATTGGCTTATGGACACAACCCAACTGGCCAATATGGACAAGGCCAGTATTCTGGGCCACAAGCCAGTGCATCCTCACAGGATGAAGTCACATTGTCCCAACAAAGGCCCCCTGACCAGGACCCGGAGCAGGCACCATCTCCCCCGCCAACTTACAGGGATTTGTAATGTATTGTTGTTTTCCGGCATAATCTTTATATTTGTGAGCTGCCTACCATGTTTTTGTGGTATTTTTGGCAGCAGTTCACCTTTTTTTGTTTTTATGGTTTTAAAATTCACCCTAAAAAAGGAAAGCTAACATATGACAAAAAATATGTTAACAGGGAACCCAAAAAAGGCTTGTTAGTTAACTAAAATGTTTTTGAAAAAGCTAAATGATGTTTTTGTCCAAATCATTATTGCATCACACACATATTCTCTAAACATAAACATAGGGTCAATAAGGAAACACAACACACACAGTACTTTTTCAGGGGCAGAAAATATTATATTTGACAAAGACATCAAGAAAATAAGAAAATCACAACTGAGAAACAGCATAATCTTGCCAGGGAGTCGAACCCTGAGGAGATACAAAATAATTTGTCAAAACATCCCTAACTTTGATTCCAGAAAGGGGACGGCGCGGAGGAGGGCCATGTGGTGTTGGCCTAATTACACTACGCAACATGTGTTCATCATTACCATCTGCGAAGCAATCATGTATGCGGGTAAAGTTGTGCAAAATGACTGATGCTTTGATAACTTCAGTGACGGTAGCCTCACTGAGCTGTATGGCAGTCTGGAGGACACGCCATTTTGCCACCAGAATACCAAATGCACACTCAACCAGTCTCCGCGCCCTAGAAAGGCGCAAATTAAATATCCTCCGACGGTGGTCCAGGTTGCGCCGGGGATAAGGCCTCATGAGGTGTCTGGTCAGTTGGAACGCCTCATCACCAACCAAAAAAAAAGGCATTGGTTCTGCAGTGGAGCCTGGGAGTGGTTGTGGTGGTGGGAGATGTAACTGGTTGTCACGTAGCCGCCGACCCATTATAGACGAATTGAATACCCTAGAGTCTCCAGTTCGGCCATAGGCCCCAATGTCTACAATTATAAACCTGTAGTTACTGTCAACTACAGCTAACAGGACTACAGAGAAAAACTGCTTATAGTTGTAGAATTGGGAGCCAGAGTTCGGCGGCTTACGTACCCGGATATGTTTCCCATCCACTGCTCCAATGCAGTTTGGGAAGTCACAATTCACCTGGAACCCATGGGCTATTTTGAGCCAATCAGCCTGTTTGGGCTCAGGCATCACAAGGTCCTTGAGTCTATCCCATATTTGCCGACATGTTAAACGCACAATGCCAGAAATGGTTGATTGGCCAATCAAAAACTCCAGGTGGAGTCCCGCAAATGACAATCCAGTGGCCAGGAATCTGAAAGAGAAACACATACAAAAAAATTACATATGTTTCAAGAGTGCACACAAAACATTTTTAAGAAGAAACTAAAAAAAAAACCTGGAAAAAACCAAAATTCAAAAGGGTGCTTAAATATAATATTTTCGGATCTTTGTCACATCTGCTTGTGACCTAATGTACACATATTCTGGTTGAAAAATAAAGGAAACAAAGCCATAAATCCAACAAAAGGTATGTGAGGATGTAGAATACATACCGTAATGTAAGGAGAAGACGTTCCTCGGCGGAGATGGCTTTGCGCATCCTTGTGTCCTGAAATGTTATTCCTGGGCGTAATATCTCCAACAATCTGTCAAATGTTTGGATTGTCATGCGGCAGTAGAGGTAGAACTTTTCTGGATGTGCCCGCAGAGCTGTATATAGCCGATGAAAATGGCCTTTAGTGAGGCGTTGGGTCAACAGAGGATGCACCTGCAGCGCCCCAGAGTCCTGGTCGTTGCAGTACTGTGGCTCTGCCACTAAGGGGAGCCATGGTACGTTCGATGGCACTGAAGGAGTTCCTCCAATCAGGTATCACAGACACCAATATGTTTCACAGCAGGGCCTCCGGGGGGAGCTAAGGGTGCTATTCATTAGGCCACTCCCCACCATAGTGGGTAAACTGGGGGTCAGGCAGGAAGTTAGAGAGAGAACGCTGACGGGATTGAACAGAGCAACACCCTGTGGCAGAGGGTGTTGTGAAGGGAGAGACTGTAGGGTCTCTGCCAGGGGTGGGATCCTGGCAGAGGCTTGGCATTGAGAGAACGTAACGGGACCGTGCCTGCTCAGCTTAGCGGCGGTGCCCAAGAAAGGACTAGAAGCGAGGCAGATTGTGCTGAGTGAGAAACGAGATCAAGCAGAAGGAGAATACCAGCAGGGGTTTTGTTGAAAGAGGCAGCACCCTGCTGAGGCGCAATACCGGTGGCCGGAACGCCGAGGGAGTGGATTAGAATACAGCTTCAAGCCATACTCCAAACAGCGGCAGGACAGTCGGTCTCAGGCGGGCTGTCTACCACATATCACCTATGAAGTCTTGGGGGGCAATTGCGGGAGAGGGGCGTCTCTAGGGTCCCGGAAGAACTCCAGGCCTACCTGACAAACGGGTGCCATTCCAACCTGAATACAGGGAGGGGTGGATTACAGAGGAACATCAAATCGAGTTGTGAGGGAACTTAAGAAACAGACACAACCGTTGTGGGGTCACTTTCCGTGAGCACAGCAGGGAAGGACTACAACACATAGCGCTAGAAGGAAGGCACAGATTTCCACCTGAGAGGAGGACTCTGGAGGTGCCATTGGACCGGCTGGACTTGCGTAGCCTGGTGAACCGTGTTCTGGACTGAGGACTCAGAGATCTCCAGTAAAGAGGTAAAGAGACTGCAACCTGGTGTCCTTGTTATTTACTGCGACCTGCACCCCACAACTGCACCGCTACATCGCTATCATTACTACCAACACCCACACCTTGCATTCTACTGTGCGCCCCACGGCAGGGTCACGGACCGGGGCCTAGCCGCCGTGGCAACCCCAGAAGCAGAGACTCAGAGGCCCGGTACCGGGTACCCCTCGGCCCTGCGGCGGTGGAGGGGGCGCGACAGAACTTGGCGTCACGAACAGGATCTACTTAAGCCTGAAGAATCAGGTCATGTGTGCCTAGAGACTGTGATTTACTGTGCTTGAACTGTACTTTATTGAGAGGACTGTGTGTTGTGCCATTTGCCGCCAAAATCCGCCGCCATTGTAGCGCTGAGGAGAGCGCAGGAAGAGAAGAGGGGCGTGGAGTGGGCGTAGACAAGCTGGAGAGCGCGAAGAATAATGGCCGCCCAGTCTAAGTATTTCTGCACGGTGAGGACGTGTCCGTCAGCAGCAGAGATCCGCCTCCTAATCCTTAATGGGGGGCGGAGGCAGAGAAAACGAAACTGCTCACGAAGGAGAGAGCGGGAAAAAGACCAGGAAGCGACCCACGTGGAGGACGCTATGGCCAGCAGCTCCGAACCCGACAGCGGGGTTGAAGTAGAAGCCTCCCCTGACTACCCGGATGAGCCCAGCAGCCTGTCTTCCGTGGATAACACCAGATTCTTGAGAGCCGAGATGGAGGACTTATATAACCAGCTCCTCCAACTGAACGTGAAGGTCCAGGCCCCGCACCCGGTGGTGCCGGCAGAGGATTTTCGGACATCGGAGCTCTCACTGGAAGGACCAGCGGGACCTGTCGCGGAAAGTGGATCCGTACCAGTGGGTGAGTCCGCCGATCCTGCCCCGCCAGCCGAGGGTGTGTTAGTGGGCCCCGTAGCGGCACCACCTCTCCCGGGAACCCATAGACTTCAGCGTCTGTTACCCTGGGAGGAAGCCACGGGCATGGAACATCGTATGCGAGCCCCAATCACTCCTACCCCCTTACCGTGTGAGGTTAGTGCGGAGCGCACGGTGTGTCGCTGGGTGAACCCTGGATCCAATCTTATGGGGTTCCCCGGGGTGGAAACCCAGAAGGGAGAAATGGTACAGGCCCTAAGCTGGGAAGAGTACCAGATCCAGCTAGAACAACGGTGGCGGGAGGAGGAGAAGACACATCAGGCTAGACGGGAGGCCTACCATCAAAAAGATTTGGCGGTCAAGGACCGGGCCCGTAAGGACCCCACCACTCACCAGGCCCCGCGCAGGCAGGGCATCGTCACCACCTTTAAACTCCAAGGAGGCTGGGGTTTCATCAAAGAGCCGGGGCTATATGCGGAGGTCTTTGTTAACCGACGGGATGTCGAGTCACACCTTAGAGAGGTTCACCCCGATCGAGACCTCTATCCGGGGGACAGTGTTACTTACACCCGGCATTTTGGGGAAAAGGGGTGGTTCGCCCTGAACGTCTACAAGAAAGAGAAACCAGCCCCTGTAGCCAAAGTGCCACCGTGTGATCGACCTGTAACCACCCTGGTCGCCCCCACCTGCCCGACCACAGAACTTGCGATCAGCCGCCCGATCGCCGTAACCACCGTAGTGGCTAAAGAGGTTCCTTTTCGGGTGATCAATGTCCCTGATGTACCGGCACAGAGGGAAGTGGGGACACAGACCTTTATCGCCGCGCACGACCTGGTCGTGCAACAGACCCGAACCCATGGGGTGTATCTGGCCGCGGGGGTGGACCTGAAACCTGAATTACAGGGGTCCGCCCGCCAGGTGGCGCCTCATGGAAACTTCTGAAAGAAGAGTAAGATTTTATTGCTTTATAAAAATGTAAATAGTTTTCCTTTAACTGTTCCTGATTGTTTGTTGCTAAACCCGTCCAGGGTAAACTTTAAAAGGTGACCCCTTTGTTGACCCGGGGTCACTATTGTTGTTTTCCAGAAGTTTTACACAAACTGCAGTAATCATGGACTGTGCATGATTCGAACTTCCTTGTAAATAGTTGCACCTTCTTAAGGGTGCCTCCTACTGGTTTTAGTTAAAAGACACTTTGCGAAGATACCTTTCCTACTGGTTTTAGTTAAAAGACACTTTGCGAAGATGCCATTCCGGAGCCTTTGCGTGGACTGGTAGGCTGAGAAGACGAGCTACCTCAGAAAGGCTTGGTCCCCTCTTAAAGGGGATGCGTGGAATTGAACTTGAAAGCGATACTGTTTTAGAACGGTAATATGATGATGCTTTGAGAAAGAATGTAACTGTTTTACATGAAAAGTTATATGTGTTTAAATTGTTTGAATTGTGAAATCTGAAAATAATGTTTTGTGAAAGGAAAAGATGCAGAGAGCCCGCAGGGGTAGAAGTAGAGATCTGCATAGTTGAAAGTAAAGAAGTAATGATGAAGGTGAGGATAGAAGGTAAACCCTGCGTCCCCATAGAAAGTTACTTTGTTACTAAGGACAGACAGCGAACCCGTAGGGGTTAGAGAGTGAGTCCTTAAAGGAGCCGAGTAGAGCTGGCTCAGAGTTCTTTAAACGAAAGGAATGTTATGTCTATACTATGTATAGTAGCGAAAGGCAGTAGGCCCTGGCTGAATGGGGCGGTCCTGTAAAAGAAAGGAGAGGCAGTAGGTCTGGTGCCATAGGGACAGGCGGTCCTGCAGGTTCAAAGTAGGAGAATGTGAAGTTACCCTACCCTGTAATGTGATTATAGGAAGGCCTTTGGTAAACTAAGAGTGTATGTTTCTTAAAGGCAATGTTAATTTATTGTTCCAGAATTTGCACTAAGTAGAATACCCGGTTGGGTAACAGGAGTTATGTATAGCCTGTAATTTATAATGTTGACTATGTTTGTAACGTTAAAAGTGTCCTCACCTCCCATAAAGGGAAGCCTGTTCAAGTATACTTATTGTTTTGCACTCAACAAAATTGTATGTCTGTTTACTAATCTGTATTGTTGTTTTTCTTCCCAGTCCCGGAGTACTGTGTTTAACCAGGGGGGAGTGCAGCGCCCCAGAGTCCTGGTCGTTGCAGTACTGTGGCTCTGCCACTAAGGGGAGCCATGGTACGTTCGATGGCACTGAAGGAGTTCCTCCAATCAGGTATCACAGACACCAATATGTTTCACAGCAGGGCCTCCGGGGGGAGCTAAGGGTGCTATTCATTAGGCCACTCCCCACCATAGTGGGTAAACTGGGGGTCAGGCAGGAAGTTAGAGAGAGAACGCTGACGGGATTGAACAGAGCAACACCCTGTGGCAGAGGGTGTTGTGAAGGGAGAGACTGTAGGGTCTCTGCCAGGGGTGGGATCCTGGCAGAGGCTTGGCATTGAGAGAACGTAACGGGACCGTGCCTGCTCAGCTTAGCGGCGGTGCCCAAGAAAGGACTAGAAGCGAGGCAGATTGTGCTGAGTGAGAAACGAGATCAAGCAGAAGGAGAATACCAGCAGGGGTTTTGTTGAAAGAGGCAGCACCCTGCTGAGGCGCAATACCGGTGGCCGGAACGCCGAGGGAGTGGATTAGAATACAGCTTCAAGCCATACTCCAAACAGCGGCAGGACAGTCGGTCTCAGGCGGGCTGTCTACCACATATCACCTATGAAGTCTTGGGGGGCAATTGCGGGAGAGGGGCGTCTCTAGGGTCCCGGAAGAACTCCAGGCCTACCTGACAAACGGGTGCCATTCCAACCTGAATACAGGGAGGGGTGGATTACAGAGGAACATCAAATCGAGTTGTGAGGGAACTTAAGAAACAGACACAACCGTTGTGGGGTCACTTTCCGTGAGCACAGCAGGGAAGGACTACAACACATAGCGCTAGAAGGAAGGCACAGATTTCCACCTGAGAGGAGGACTCTGGAGGTGCCATTGGACCGGCTGGACTTGCGTAGCCTGGTGAACCGTGTTCTGGACTGAGGACTCAGAGATCTCCAGTAAAGAGGTAAAGAGACTGCAACCTGGTGTCCTTGTTATTTACTGCGACCTGCACCCCACAACTGCACCGCTACATCGCTATCATTACTACCAACACCCACACCTTGCATTCTACTGTGCGCCCCACGGCAGGGTCACGGACCGGGGCCTAGCCGCCGTGACAACCCCAGAAGCAGAGACTCAGAGGCCCGGTACCGGGTACCCCTCGGCCCTGCGGCGGTGGAGGGGGCGCGACACACCCACATTCTTCTGCTCCTCCTTCGCGGATCCACAATCACAGGGTATGGGTGGCCAAACCGACGCGACAAGACCCAGTTAAACAAAACCCGCTGCGTAGGGGTGAACTGCAGGTGGTCAGACATGGTACAAATGTTACACCAGCACTCCAACAGATGGCAAACCACAAAATGACCATATGGGAGGGAGCCACCTGTTGTAGGGGCCTTAAATAGGGTTGATGATGCTAATTTAAATCAAGTTCAGCCTCAAAAACCGTTAATTGTCCATTTTGTCAAGTTGCGTGAAAAAAACGCAATACGGTGGACATACGGATTACATACGCAACATTACCTGCGCAAAATACGCCACCACACCTTGCCTACGGAGTTCGCACGGATCACCGTATTTCGAAGCTTGAGGCGTATTACGGCCGTAAAAAACGGACCGTAATTTTATACGCTGAGTGTGAGGCCGGCCTTATCCAGTGGAACTCTGGTGGGTCTGTTGGATCCATCAGAAGGCTACTGAATCCAAAAGTAAACATGGGAAGACCCAGAGCAGAGAGTTAAGGTACCGTCACATTAAGGCTACTTTCACACTAGCGTTAACTGCAATACGTCGCAAATGCGTAGTTTTGCCGAAAATACGCATCCAGCAAAAGTTCTTGCTGGATACGTTTTTTCGACATAGACTAACATTAGCGACGCATTTGCGACGCATTGCCAAACGTCGCGTCCGTTTTGCGACGCTTGGGCGTGTGGTAGCGGACCGTCGGGAGAAAAAAACGTTACATGTAACGTTTTTTGCTCCCGACGGTCCGCTTTTTCCGACCGCGCATGCGCGGCCGGAACTCCGCCACCACCTCCCCGCACTTCCCCGCACCTCACAATGGGGCAGCGGATGCGTGGGAAAAATGCATCCGCTGCCCCCGTTGTGCGGCGGAGACCACGCTAGCGTCGGGAACGTCGGCCCGACGCACGGCGACGGGTTGTTCCCGACGCTAGTGTGAAAGTAGCCTTAGCGACGCTGCAGCGATATAGACAACGAGCCGATCGCTGCAGCGTCGCTGTTTAGGTCGCTGTAGAGACGTCAAACACAGCAGCTCCAGAACGACGCAGGAGCGATCCTGTGACGTAACGGTGACTCACTTATCGTTCTCACAGGTCATTAGCTCCATGTAATACATTGCTGGCATCGTTGCTTTGCTGTCAAACATGACGATACACGCCGACCTGACGACCAAATAAAGTTCTGGACTTCTAGCTCCGACCAGCGATATCACAGCGGGATCCAGATCACTGCTGCGTGTCAAACACAACGAGATCGCTATCCAGGACGCTGCAACGTCACAGATCGTTGTCGTTCTCGTTGTAAAGTTGCTGAGTGTGAAGGTAAGGAAGGAGCTAAGTGAGTGTTATCAGGTGGAGGAGATAAGAGAAGGTCATTACCTGCCCTCCTCCCCTGCTGTGTCACCCTGAGAAATAGGCGAGATGATCGAAACAGACCTCAGCTACGTCTACAATCCACAAAGATAAACAGTCATGGCTAATAAGGCCCCTTTCACACATCAGTTTTTTGCCATCAGTCACAATCTGTTGGCTTGACAGATCGACGGATCTGTCGCAGATTGTGAAAAACTGATGCGACAGATTCGGTTTTTCAACAGATCCGACTGGAGGATCTGGCTAATTGGATCCTAAATAAATCGGAGCATTCTCAGTTAAAAAAATAGAATCCGTCACCGGATTCCGCCATTTGACGGATTCAGCGCCCATAGGTTTCCATTCGAGCAAACGATGGACGGCAACGGATCCTTAGCTGTCCGATTTTTCGACGTACACAAAAAACTTTACTTTGTTCATTGTCTCCGGCCACCGGAGAAACAATTTTTCGATCTGGAGAATGACAGATGAAACGTGAGGCCATCCGTCGCAATCCGTCGCTAATATAAGTCTATGAGAAAAAAAACGGATCCGGCAGGATCAGTCGCCGTATTCGTTTTTCAAAATTTGATTGCGACTGATAGCAAAAAAATGATGTGTGAAAGGGGCCTAAAAGACACAAATTTGGGCTTTCACAAAGTTTTCTCCTTTAGTCTATTTAATGGCAATTTGCTTTAACTCTAGATTGTTATGAAGAGCGATCAGATGAGTTGCAAAAAACTTGCAAAGAAAACTTTGAAATTTAACTTAGGCCTCTCTCACATTTCCATTGGCCCGACGTACCGACGGATGTTGTCCACAATTGTGCACAACGTGGGCAGCAAATGCAGTTTTCAGACGCATCCGCTGCCCATTTTGAGTTCCCAGGAGGAGGGGGCGGAGTTCCGGCCGCGCATGCGCGGTCGAAAATGGTGGATTCGACGGACGAAAAAACATTCCCTTCAATGTTTTTTCATCATGACGGGCCGCAAAATCACGACGCATCCGTTGCATGACGGATGCGACGTGTGCCCATTTGTCGCAATCCGTTGTCAATAAAAGTGTATGGCAAAAAAGCGGATCCTGCGGGCACATTTGCAGGATCCGTTTTTTTGCCATAACGACGGATTGCAACGGATGCAAAAAAAACGGAAGTGTGAAAGAGGCCTTAATCACAAAAAACACATTTCACAAAATTAGAATATCATCAAAAAAGTTAATTTATTTCAGTTCTTCAAAAAGTGAAACTCATATATTATATAGAGTCATTACAGACAGAGTGATCTATTTCAAGTGTTTTTTTCTTTTAACCCCTTACTGACCTCGGACGGGATAGTACGTCCAAGGTCAGCTCCCCTGCTTTGATGCAGGGCTCCGCGGTGAGCCCGCATCAAAGCCGGGACATGTCAGCTGTTTTGAACAGCTGACATGTGCCCGCAATAGCGGCGGGTGAAATCGCGATTCACCCGCCGCTATTAACTAGTTAAATGCCGCTCTGAAACGCAGACAGCGGCATTTAACTACCGCATCCGGCCGGGCGGCCGGAAATGACGTCATCGCCGACCCCCGTCACATGATCGGAGGTCGGCGATGCTTTAGAATGGTAACCATAGAGGTCCTTGAGACTTCTATGGTTACTGATCTCCGGCAGCTGTGAGCGCCACCCTGTGGTCGGCGCTCACAGCACACCTGATTTTCTGCTACATAGCAGCGATCTGATGATCGCTGTTATGTAGCAGAGCCGATCGTGCTGTGCCTGCTTCTAGCCTCCCATGGAGGCTATTGAAGCATGGCAAAAGTAAAAAAAAAAAAGTTAAAAAAAATGTGAAAACATTTTAAAAAATATAAAAGTTTAAATCACCCCCCTTTCGCCCCAATCAAAATAAATCAATAAAAAAAAAATCAAAGCTACACATATTTGGTATCGCCGTGTTCAGAATTGCCCAATCTATCAATAAAAAAAAAGCATTAACCTGATCGCTAAATGGCGTAACGAGAAAAAAATTCGAAACGCCAGAATTACTTTTTTTGCTCGCCGCGACATTGCATTAAAATGCAATAACGGGCGATCAAAAGAATGTATCTGCACCAAAATGGTATCATTAAAAACACCAGCTCGGCACGCAAAAAATAAGCTCTCACCTGACCCCAGATCATGAAAAATGGAGACGCTACGAGTATCGGAAAATGGCGCATTTTTTTTTTTTTTGCAAAGTTTGGAATTTTTTTTCACCACTTAGGTGAAAAATAACCTAGTCATGTTAGGTGTCTGTGAACTCATAATGACCTGGAAAATCATAATGGCAGGTCAGTTTTAGCATTAAGTGAACCTAGCAAAAAAGCCAAACAAAAAACAAGTGTGGGACTGCACTTTTTTTGCAATTTCACCGCACTTGGAATTTTTTTCCCATTTTCTAGTACACGACATGGTAAAACCAATGATGTCTTTCAAAAGTACAACTCGTCCCGCAAAAAATAAGCCCTCACATGGCCAAATTGACGGAAAAATAAAAAAGTTATGGCTCTGGGAAGGAGGGGAGTAAGGCCGGGGACACACTTAACGTATAAAAAAACGGTCCGTTTTTCACGGCCGAGAATCGCACAAATGTTTCAAAAACAGTGATCCGTGTGCAGTGCGAGGATGCGATTTCCTCGCATCAAATGATCCGTGTGACATCCGTATGGCATCCGTATGCCGAGATTTTCTCGCAGGCTTGCAAAACCGACATCTAATGGATTTATGTGCTCAAATGTTCGGGAAAACATATATACAGTATATATATATATATATATATATATATATATATATATATATATATATATATATATATGTCATTGAGACACATATATATATATTCTGTATTTATATTTCATTCTGCGCGATATCTGTGAAAAGTCGGTAATTCAATTGCCGGCTTTGCATTTCTCCTGCACAAACCCGACAGGATATGAGACATGGTTTACATACAGTAAACCATCTCATATCCCCATTTTTTTCGCATATTCCACACTACTAATGTTAGTAGTGTGTGTATGTGCAAAATTTCAGCACTGTAGCTGCTAAAATAAAGGGTTAAATGGCGGAAAAAATTGGCGTGGGCTCCCGCGCAATTTTCTCCGCCAGAATGGTAAAGCCAGTGACTGAGGGCAGATATTAATAGCCACGAGAGGGTCCATGGTTATTGGCCCCCCCGTGGCTAAAAACATCTGCCCCCAGCCACCCCAGAAAAGGCACATCTGGAAGATGCGCCTATTCTGGCACTTGGCCACTCTCTTCCCACTCCCTGTAGCGGTGGAATATGGGGTAATGAAGGGTTAATGCCACCTTGCTATTGTAAGGTGACATTAAGCCAGATTAATAATGGAGAGGCGTCAATTATGTCACCTATCCATTATTAATCCAATTGTTTGAAAGGGTTAAAAAACACACACACACATGATTAAAAAGTATTTTAATGAAATAAACACAGCGGTTGTTTTAATAATTTATTGCTCTCTCATTCCATTTTCAGACCCTCGCTTGGCAAAACAATAAACACACAAGATACATACCCTCTCTGATGAACTGTCACGTCCCACGAAGTAATCCATCTGAAGGGGTTAACTAATATTACAGGCACCAGCTGCGATAAACCACTCGCTCGTGCCTGTAATCCCCGGGTGCTGAAAGGAAAGCAGTGATCTATACTTACATTCAGTCGCGGTGATGCGCCCCTGCTGGATGTTCTCATGAACTGCAGCCTGGGAACTTTTTCCCACGCTCCAGGTCATATGAGGACATCCACCAGGGGGCGCATCACCGCGACTGAAGGAAATGTAGGTCAATGACCTATAGTTACCTTCAGTCGCGGTGATGCGCCTCCTGGTGGATGTCCTCATATGACCTGGAGCGTGGGAAAAAGTTCCCAGGCTGCAGTTCATGAGAACATCCAGCAGGGGCGCATCACCGCGACTGAATGTAAGTATAGATCACTGCTTTCCTTTCAGCACCCGGGGATTACAGGCACGAGCGAGTGGTTTATTGCAGCTCTGCCTGTAATATTAGTTAACCCCTTCAGATGGATTACTTCGTGGGACGTGACAGTTCATCAGAGAGGGTATGTATCTTGTGTGTTTATTGTTTTGCCAAGCGAGGGTCTGAAAATGGAATGAGAGAGCAATAAAATATTAAAACAACCGCTGTGTTTATTTCATTAAAATACTTTTTAATCATGTGTGTGTGTGTTTTTTAACCCTTTCAAACAATTGGATTAATAATGGATAGGTGACATAATTGACGCCTCTCCATTATTAATCTGGCTTAATGTCACCTTACAATAGCAAGGTGGCATTAACCCTTCATTACCCCATATCCCACCGCTACAGGGAGTGGGAAGAGAGTGGCCAAGTGCCAGAATAGGCGCATCTTCCAGATGTGCCTTTTCTGGGGTGGCTGGGGGCAGATGTTTTTAGCCACAGGGGGGCCAATAACCATGGACCCTCTCCTGGCTATTAATATCTGCCCTCAGTCACTGGCTTTACCATTCTGGCGGAGAAAATTGCGCGGGAGCCCACGCCAATTTTTTCCGCCATTTAACCCTTTATTTTAGCAGCTACAGTGCTGAAATTTTGCACATACACACTACTAACATTAGTAGTGTGGAATATGCAAAAAAAATGGGGATATGAGATGGTTTACTGTATGTAAACCATGTCTCATATCCTGTCGGGTTTGTGAAGGAGAAATGCAAAGCCGGCAATTGAATTACCGGCTTTTCTATAGAACACCGCTGCGTATTTCTCGCAATGCACACGCATGGTCCGTGTGTAATCCGATTTTTTCTCGCACCCATAGACTTGCATTGGTGAGTCTCGGCCGAGATACGCTGACAATCGCAGCCTGCTGCGAGTTCCCTCGGATCCGAAATACGGTGGAGAAAATATCGGATGATGGGAGCTGCACCATAGATTAACATTGGGCCGAGTGCTATGCGATTTTTTATCGCATAGCACTCGTCCGTATTACGGTCTAGTGTGACCCCGGCCTAAAAAACAAACACGGGAAAATGGAAAATCCCAAGGTCATGAAGGGGTTAATGTTGATGATTATGGCTTACAGCCAATGAAAACCCAAACGTCATTATCTCAGTAAATTAGAATACTTTATGACACCAGCTTGAAAAATTATTTTAAAATCTGAAATGTTGGCCTATGGAAATGTATGTTCAGTAGATGCACGCAATACTTGGTCGGGGCTCCTTTTGCATCAATTACTGCATCAATGTGGTGTGGCACCTGTACATTATTTTAGGGATCTTTTTGTTAGTTCAGGAGAAAGTATTAACAAGGACTAGGCAGCTCATAGCACTCTGTCGTTCTGATGGAATTGTAAAAGCAGACTGGTTGCTTTATGCTTTCTTAGGGCTCATTTCCACTAGCGAGAGACAAATCGGTCCGTAATCTGGACCGAAAAAACAGATGTAACGTATGCGATTGTCATGCGAGTGCAATGCGAGTGCAATGCGATTTTTAATCGCATCATCCGTATGACATCCGTATTACTGTCCGATTTGTACGCACCGGTGTCCTTTGAAAAGCCGGCAAATCAGTGCTGTGTACAGTAAAATCACACTGACAGGTTAGAATAGAATAGATATATACACATGGAATGTGTATATATACATATATATATATGTCAGTGAGACACCTATATATGTATATTTATATTTAATGCAGCGCTAGAGAGCATAAAAGCCGCTAATTCAATTGCCGGCTTATTCTTTCTCCTTCACAAACCCGACAGAATATGAGACATGGTTTACATACAGTAAACCATCTCATATCCCTTCTTTTATTACATATTCCTCTTCACTAATGTAAGAAGTGTCTGTGGGTCAAATTTGGGGGCTCTAGCTATTAAATTAAAGGGTTAAATCGCGGAAAAAATTGGCGTGGGCTCCCGCGCAATTTTCTCCGCCAGAGCGGTAAAGCCAGTGACTCGAGGGCAGATATTAATAGCCTAGAGAGGGTCCATGGTTATTGGCCCCCCCGTGGCTAAAAACATCTGCCCCCAGCCACCCCAGAAAAGGCACATCTGTAAGTTGCGCCTGTTCTGGCACTTGGCCACTCTCTTCCCACTCCCGTGTAGCGGTGGGATATGGGGTAATGAAGGGTTAATGCCACCTTGCTATTGTAAGGTGACATTAAGCCAGATTAATAATGGATTGCTGTGCGATTTTTTTTTTTTCTCGCACCCATTGACTTGCATTGTGCAGTCTCGTCCGAGAATCGCAGCAATACGCAGCGTGCTGCAATTTTTTTCTCAGTCCGATTTCGGCTGAGAAAAAAAATCGCAAATGAAAAGACACCTATTGAATAACATTGGTCCGAGTGCAATCCGATTTTTTTATCGGATTGCACTCGTCCGTTTTCCTCGCCAGTGGAAATGAGCCCTTATGATAACTATGGTTACCCCCAAGGAAACACATGCAGTCATCACTGGTTTTCATCAAAATGGGTTTACAGGCAAGGACATTGCTGCTTGAAAGGTTGCCTCCTAAGTCTACAATTTGTCAGATAATCAGGAATTTTAGAAAGAGGTTCAATTGCTGTAAAGTAGGCTTAAAGGGAACCTGTCTCCCCCCCCCCCCCAGGCATTTGTAACTAAAAGAGCTGTGCAGCACTAATGCTGCATTCTGACAAGGTGGCTCTTTTAGTTCTTGTTCCTGCCACTGCTGATAGAATCGTTTATCAAATTTGTCCCTCATACCTTGAATTCATCCGGGGGCAGGTCTTTCCCCCCCTAACACAGACGCATCACAGCCGTCAGTTACTTCCTCATGTTTACAGGGCGCTGCCTCCTCAGCGTTATTGAATTTTCCCGGCGCCTGCGCTGTGATCTTAGGCCTTGGGCATGTGCAGTTAGCGCTGCCCGTCCATTGAATCACTTGATGTCTTTCTTATTGCACCTGCGTGGACGCGCGGCCCGAGATCCCTCCCCGCAGTGTGAATAAATCAGAAGAGACTGTGGGGCGGGATCTCAGGCCGCTCATCCACGCAGGTGCAATAAGAAAGACATCAAGTGATTCAATGGACGGGCAGCGCTAACTACGCATGCCCAAGGCCTAAGATCACAGTGCAGGCACGGGGAAAATTCAATAACGTTGAAATGAGAAGGAGCAGGAACAAAAGAAAAACAATGCCGGATTCCGGAGAACAGCAGCATTTACACCAAGTAAATAATATATATACTGTATTTATGGCAAGTGACATATCCTTCTTTAATACAAGCAAGGTAAAGTATACAGCACATTTAGAATGCAGTTTAAGTACCGTAAATCCATGCAGATCTATGTTAGTAGTGCAGAAGCCGTGCCCTCTCCATACTTTCCATGGAGGTCAGGTCTACTTCTGTCACAGAATAAGTCAGCGTGCAGCTTGGCAGAGCGAACACTTGTCACACCATAAATACTGAATAACAATTTCCCCGCAGTAAATACGACGTTGTGTGCAGTGATTGTGGGGATGGGGAACAAAGAGAGAACAAGAGACTGATTGTCTGCCACATGGATAAATTTTATGATGGATCACACTAGCGACCTGTACAAATGGCCAAGGATCAGCTGGATTTACAAATAGGAGATGGCCAGAACAACATAGAGTAGGCCTACACTTGACAGGTTTGGGATGTACAAACACCAAAACGAAGGCCATTTAGACAAAGAGGAGGGAACATGTTGAATAATAGTATAGGATGTCTAGTCCTGAAATGGTTAGGTCAAAATAGAAAGGTGACAGGACCTCCGGAGAGGAAAGAAGCCTATCTGCCTTCTCCTTTTGTAGATAGGTATTACAGTCAGTGGGGTTAGAGGTTTTTTTTTGTATTATCACCCATGAGAGCTGGTATCCTGATATTTTTGGAAACACTCCTGGCAAATTCATCGTGCCCCACGCCGAGAAAAGATAGGATTTACACAAAACTAGTCATGAAATGGCCACTTCTAAGAGTCCTTCTATAGGTGAGCAAATTTACTGAATTCTGGCAGATTCTAATTAATTCCAAAATGAATGTTTGTTAACCAAATTGCCGTGAAAAGCTGCTAACTATGCTCTTATGTTTTTTCCAAAACCCAAAGGCTAATAAATAGAGGACAACAACATTGCGAAATGCATTATTTTCACCTGTCCTAGGCTGTCACTTATCCTTCGCTGGAGATCTCCAGTCCCAAGAAATGGTCGTTTTGGGCTTTCTTCCAGTGCTGAGGCCAGTGACTGGCCTCATATAGAGAGCCTCTGGAAGAACAGTATACCGAAGCAAAGGATGATTCATTTTCAAGGGATAATTTGTAGCTAGTGTGGAGGATAATTACTTTGTCGTGTTCCCCTTAATACCAGTGACATGCATGGGTGCTAAATGAAAGGTTTGGAGAACACAGTAGTAGATCTTTGATTTGGAGGTTCAGTAATCATGTAGATGTGACGCCGTGTCTGTGATGTGGTATGGCTCAGAGTCTTGGGGGCTTTGCCTGGCAGCATGGGTGCGATTGGGCACATGGGTCTCTGTACAATGCTGCACTTAATAAGGTAATGACTTGGCAGTGAGCTTACGCACTTTAATCAAAATATTAACAAGGTCTTCTCCTTTCAAATAAGTAAAAAGAGTGCTTCCACTGACCATTTCTCTGGTGATGGTGTACAGGCTGCAGCAGTGATGACAGCCCTGCAGGCAATCACTGAGCTTGGTGGCTCATGTTGTCTACAGGATTTAAATAGAAGTATTTTGATATCTGATAATAATATGTCTAGTCTATCCAACAATACCGACTATTCATCTTCCCCTGACAAAAACACATATTTACAGGACAACTATCCAACCTTCATATATGGTATATTTTTCTATTACGAACTGCAGACTTGCTAAAATAATAGATCCTCCCTTGAGGTCCAGGTAGCATGTGTTGGCAAAGGAGGCTGTTTGCTCAGATAATTGAGGAAGACACCTATTAAAATGAGGCTCCGGTAGATGTGGTAGAGTTATTGCAGTGATTCTGTGTGTTGATGTAAAGTCTTACACTTGAGTCAAACCTCATCTGCTTCAGTAGTTAAAGTGAAAGGCGATCCATCTCTGCATCATGGTTAAAATAGCCGTCCAATTAAGCAAATGATTAACTTGGCTATCAACAGAGGCGGCGGTGTACCGTGCTGACATCACTGCACTTACGGCGTTTAGGGATGGTCTCTAAATTGAGTACTTGGATGTTCACCATCAATATGGTGTATTCATTTCTAAAAAAAATTGCATGAGCACTAAATTAGCCAACGAAAAGTAAAAGAGTTGAGTGAATCTCCTGAAATTTCAACTCATTTTGAGGGGAGGTGTGGAAAATGAAAAGGTAGGATTAAATTTTATATGAATCAAGTTTTCCTCAGTATTCTCCATACCTGTCCTGTTTCCAAATATCATCTGAGAAGTATTCTTTGATCTTCTACCTCTGGGTCTTCCGGTGGCAAATTTCCCAGGTGCTGCTACACCTTTGTAAAGTAGAACTTCCAGGAAATGTCTTTTGCAAGATGTCATCATGTTTTGTCATCATATGGAGCCTTGGTGTCCAAATGTGTGCGATGCTGACAGGAAGGGAAGGCCATGGATGGGATGTATAATCCGGTAAAATGGGCATGGTTTGGGGGAAAAATGTTTGTTTCCTGATCCTCAATTATAATTTCTAAATGAAGGTTGGCATGTGTAGGAAAACCAGGGTAGATGCCATCACTCCTGGACATATTGGACCCATCATAATGTGAACCAATCTTTCATATAGCTTGAGGATCCCTGATCCAGCTTTGGCACACATGCTGATTATTCCCCATAGGCAGGATTTTTCTTACCATTAATTCCCATTGTTTTTCCTGCACATAAGTGAAGCCCCTTTGTAATTCAGCTAATGTAATGTTATTGGATGATTGTTTGTTATCCTATAGCAAAACAAGAAACTAACCTTGCACTTTAGATTAGCTTCAGCCCAAATTACCAATTTTGATTAACTATCTTCAGCCTTAGCCAGATAGAGGGGACAAGAAATGGACATTTAGCATCAACGTCTTGCTTTCTGGGCACAGAAGTCACTGTAAGAAGTGTTTGGTGGTTGTTTAACCTCTTAACCCCTGGAGGTATTTTTGTTTTTGCACTTTATTTTTTTGCTCCGCTTCTTCCCAGGGCCATAACGTTTTTATTTTTCCGCCAATATAGCAGTGTGAGGGCTCGCTTTTTGAGTTGTACTTTTGAACAACACCATTGGTTTTTCCATGTCTTTTACTAGAAAACAGGAAAAAAATTCCATGTGCGGTGAAATTGCAAAAAAAGTGCAATCCCACACTTGTTTATTGTTTGGCTTTTTTACTAGGTTCCCTAAATGCTAAAATTGACCTGCCATTATGATTTTCCAGGTCATTATAAGTTCATAGACACCAAACATGTCTAGGTTATTTTTTTATCTAAGGCATGGGTGGGGAACCTTTTTCCATCCGTGAGCTATTTGGAAATTTCTACCATCATTCAGGGGCCACATAAAAATGATCACCTTGAAAATTACCCTGGTATATTTAGTCAAGCACTTAATTACGGTAACTCACCCTTAGCTGGGGGGGCACAGAGATCACAGGGGGCACATAGCTGGAAGGCACAGAGATCACAGGGAGCACATAGCTGGAAGGCACAGAGATCACAGGGGACACATAGCTGGAAGGCACAGAGATCACAGGGGGCACATAGCTGGAAGGCACAGAGATCTTAGGGGGCACATAGCTAGAAGGCACAGATCACAGGGGGGCACATAGCTGGGAGGAACAGAGATCACAGGGGGCACATAGCTGTGAGGCACAAAGATCACAGGGGGCATATAGTTGGGGGCACAGATCATATTGGGGCACATAGCTGGGGGGCACATAGCTGGGGCCACAGAGATCACAGAGAGCACATAACTGGGCCACAGAGATCACAGTAGGGGCACATAGCTGGGAGGCACAGAGATCACAGGGGGCACATAGTTGGGGGGCACATAGCTGATGGGCACAGATCACCAGCAGTCAGGCACAGAGCTGCCTGCACAGAGATCTCTCTGGCAGCAGCAGCTCCTCTTCCAGGATAGTATTGACTAGAAGAGAGTTGATTCTTTGAAGTAATGATGTCACTGGAAGGTGTGGGGCCTCAAGCCATCTAGATTGGAGTGGCTAAAATGAGGATCACAAAAAATCAACTCCGATCTAGATGCAACCATATGGCTGCCACCTAAGCATTGTGGACTGAGTCAGGGACCTGCCTGTGGGCCGCATGAAAAGTCACCATGGGCCGCATGCGGCCCGTGGGCTGGATGTTCCCCACCTCTGATCTAAGTGTTGAAAAAAATTTCCAATCTTTGTTAAAAAAAATTGCTCCATTTTCCGATACCCATAGCGTCTCCATCTTGGGTTGGGTGAGGGCTTATTTTTTGCACGCCAAGCTGACGTTTCTGGCTATGCCGTTTAGCGATCAGTTTAATCCTTTATTTATATTGATAGATCGGGCGATTCTGAATGCGGCGATACCAAATATGTGTATGTTTGATTTTTTTTGTTATTGTTTTATTTTGAATGGAGCGAAAGGGAGGGGATTTGAACGTTTATTTTTTTTTATTTTTTTATATTTTTAAAAAACTTTTTTTTTACTTTTGGCATGCTTCAATAGTCTCCATGGGAGAATAAAAGCTGTCATAACTCGATAGGCTCTGCTACATATAGGTGATGATCAGATCGCCTATATGTAGCTGAATTACTCACTTGCTATGAGTGCCGATCACTGGGCGGTGCTCACAGCAAACCAGCAGTGACAACCATAGAGGTCTCCAGGAGACCTCTGGTTGTCATGCCAATGAACCGGTGGCCCGTGGTCACGTGATGGGGTCACCGGTGGATGAATTTTCGGCCTGATGGCCGGAAGCGCTTGTTAAATGATGCTATCAGCATTTGACAGTGGCATTTAATGGGTTAATCGCGATCCACCCGCGGCTGTTCCGGGCACATGTCAGCTGTTCAAAATAACTGACATGTGCCAGGAAAGATGTGGGCTCAGCGCAGGAGCTCACATCAAAGGGAGGGAGTCTGACATCTGTGTAAATATACGTCCGATGTCAGAAAGGGGTTAAATGATTCAGCTTAAGCCACACTCACATGTCTGATGTTCTTGTACAAGTGCTTTCATTGGTTTCCACAGAGGGCACCGTTACCTGTCATAATCTATTGGGTCATTCATATGCCTGTGATTTTTTGAGGACCAAGCGATCCACAGAAATTCATGGAGACACATCTGATTTTGATCCAAGCGTCAGATCAAAATCAGCAATGCAAGTCTATCGGTTCTTGAAAAAATTGGACCACACTTGGTGTTTGTGTAACAAGGTGGCACGGGGTGGTAGTCAAGGGCGAGTCTACTAAATCACAGTCAGAGAGCACCCCGGCCCCTTGAACATAAATGGATGGATGCAGTCCCAGCCCTGTAGCAGAGTCAATTACCTCCAGCACTTGGCTGCTCTCCACACAGGAATGGCGTTCTCCACAGGTATCACACGGCATGCTTTGGTTCCAACAGTAGAAAACTTGTTTAATAAAGATGAAACATGGAGATATAACTTCCTGCGCTTTCCCTGGCAAAAGCTGTCACATCACAGCAGCAGCATCAGCTCCCATAAGGCTCCTGGGAGCGAATAGTCTCTGGGTTGGCACTTTCTCAGTCCAGGTGCCCGTTTCCATTGCCCGGGGGTCCGGGGCAGCACTTTTTCCCCTCCAGGGGAGTCTTAGGCTCCCGACGTTGCAGAGCCTCTGGTCCTGGGCAAGTCTGGCTGGGCACTGACTGGGAGACACTAACTTCCTGTCCCTTTAAGGCTGCTGATCCAGCCCCTTAGTTAACCTATTACTAGCTCTAATCTAACATATCCATGTTGTATATTACAATGCACAATAGTAAAATATTAAGACAATATAAGACATACAAACACAGCACATGAATAACAGTAATACATCATATTAACAGAGCAGTTTAGAGCCAAACCGTCAGGGCACCGCATGGGGCATACATGCCCGACATACAGGAGAGAGGGAGCAACTGAGGGTTCCCACCACCTCATTACATATGAACCCAAGGTGTAATGTTTTATATTGGTTAATTTAATAGAATCTGTGTCCAACCATCACCCTTGAAAGTATTTTTTATGTTCATGTTTTTATTGTTCATACTCTGGGCCTGCTTTTGGCAGCAATTCCAGCAGCTTAAGAGTCTGGCCCTAATCTCAATGTGCCAGTACATATAAGACAGAAATCTGTCAAACTCGTTGACATTTACAGTATGTCACAAAAATGAGTACACCCCTCACATTTTTATAAATATTTTATTATATCATTTCATTAGATAACACAGGAGATATGACACTTTGATACATTGTAAAGTAGTCAGGGTACGACTTGTATAGCAGTGTAAATTTGGTTTGCCTTCTAAATAACTCAACACACAGCCATTAATGTCTAAACTGCTGGCAACAGAAGTGAATACACCGCTAAGTAAAAATGGTAAAATTGTGCCCAATGTGACAATATTTTGGGTGGCCATCATTATTTTCAAGCACTGCCTTAATGCTCTTGTGCATGGAGCTCACCAGAGCTTCACAGGTTGCCACTGGAATCCTCTTTCATCCTCCATGACGACATCATGGACCTGGTGGATGTTGGAGACCTTGCGCTCCTCCACTTTCCATTTGGAGATGCCCCACAAATCATCTTGGAGGTTTGTTTGGAGTTATTATCATGTTGCAATATTGGTCTGTGGCACAGTTTTCAAATGGGGGGGATCATGTTCTGCTTCTGTATGTCACAGTATATCTTGGCATTCATGGTTCCCTCAATGAACTGTAGCTACCCACAGCAGGCAGCACTCATGCAGCCCCAAACCATGACACTCCCACCACCATGCTTGACTGTAGGTAAGACATGCTTTGCTTTGTACTCCTCACCTGGTTGCTACCACACACAGTTGACAACATCTGAGCCAAATCAGTTTATCTTGGTCTCAACAGACCACAACATTGTTCCAGTAATCCATGTCCTTAGTCTGCTTGTCTTCAGTAAAGTTTTTGCGGGCTTTCTTGTGCATCATCTTTCGAACAGGCTTCCATCTGGGATAACAACCATGCAGAACAATTTTATGTATTGTGGTCTGAGCACTGACAGACTGACCCCCACCATCCATGTAGCCTCTGCAGCAATGCTGGCAGCACTCATATGTCTATTTTGAAAAGCCAACCTCTGAATATGGCGCTGAGTACGTACACTCAACTTCTTTGGTCGACCATGGCAAGACCTGTTCTCAGTGGAACCTGTCTTGAAAAACCGCTGTATGGTCTTGGCCACCGTGAGATGCTCGGTTTCAATCTTCTTATAGCCTAGGCCATCTTTATGTGGAACAAGAATTCTCTTTTTCAAATCCGCAGAGCGTTCTTTACCATGAAGTGCCTTGTTGAACTTCATGGTGACAAGTATGAGAGCGATAACACCAATATTTAACATGCCAGCTCCCCATTCACACCCATTGTAACACTAATGAGTCACATGATACCGGGGAGGAAAAATGGCTAATTGGGCACAATTTGGCCTTTGTCACTTAGGGGTGTACTCACTTTTGTTGCCACCAATTTAGACATTAATGGCTGTGTGTTGAGTTATTTAGAGGGCAAACCATATGTACACTGTTATACAAGCCGTACACTGACTACTTTACATTGTATCAAAGTGTCATATCTTCAGTGCTGTCCCATGAAAAGATATAAAAGATTTACAAAAACATGAGGGGTGTTCTCACTTTTGTGAGATACGGTATATGGATCCATTTTCTCACAGATTCTTTGGCAAAACACAAGAAAAAAAGCATGTCTCTATGTGAAATTCAAGAAGTGTGGAGTTACAGAACAGTCTTGTAAATTTCTATGGGTGTCTTTTTATGGATCCGTACATGAGTCCTTAGTTGGCCTATCAAGATGTTTCCAAATCTACTCTGTATATAAAAATCTGTGTTCATAACCTGCCCTCCCCCTCCCTAAAAAATATGCGTAATAAAAAGTTCAGCTCCGGTAAAATAGCTTCAGCTCTAAAAAAGTTTTGACTTGGCACTTTTGGCATCTTGGGACTTTGCACAGCTCACGAAGAGGATTCATCATAGTTTTTGGACGATGATGCAGACGATACATTGGATTTGTTTCTTAGAAACCAAATAAAACCCCTTGTGCCGTCTCGGGCTTTCTGGCTTGTACGGAGGATGGAGTCATATCTCCGAGAAAAAGAGAAAGCAGCCACACTAAATCCTAGTGACGGCATGAAATCTAAATTAAACCCAGAAGCTGCTAGACAGTAAGGAGGGGAGATTACTACACCGCCGGAATTAAGGATGTGAAGAGAATCCTTCTGCTGCCAAAGAGGATGCATTTGAATAGGAGCGCTCTTACGTAGTGACCAAGCCCTAAATCTCCGAGCTGAACAAATCCCAAATAAAGTGGCCACAAAAGCAAATTGTCAATGCTCCTCGACTACCTGCATGTTAACAGCCTTTCATATGGATTGGCCTCTGTGTCAACATCAATGGGAAATTTGCCCAATTCGATCAACTAATATCTATCCATTCTGGATTCTCAGATTAAGCTTTGTCCAAATTTTAGGACTCTCAAATTACCCTTTTTAATAACTCTAACTCCTTTCTGTTTGACAATGTGAGTCAGATCACTAATTAAATATTCTGCACCATTTAAAGGAATCTGCCCCTCAGAATTTCAACCATTAAAATATTTATATGCGCGAGTAGCTCTTTCGAAGACAAGTCCAGCAATACCTTTACAGCAATACCTTTCCTCCATTACTGAGAAATCAGCATTTTAATTGATAAACAAATGAGGTTGAAGGACTATGGTAGTTCTGAAACCTCTGTCATTCCAGCTCTGTTCCCCGCCCAACGTTGCCTCCTCCTGCATAACTCCTTTGTCTGTCTAAAGTCACACTGCATTTAGGCTGTCAGTCAAGCAGGAGAAGGCAGTGCTGGGCAGGGAATAGAGCTGGAGTGACAGAGGCTTCAGATCTATCATAGCTCTTCAGCCTTATTTGCATATCAATTCAAACACTGATTTCTCAGTAGCAGAGAATCAGACTGGTGATGTAAAGGCAACACTGGATTTGTCTTTGATAGAGCGACATGCATATAAATAATTTGGGGTTGAAATCCTCCTGAATCAACCCTTGAAAGGGTTTGTTCAGGACTAAATTAATCATACACCTATTAATATTTACTTGCTGCAGGAGTATATGCTCTTTTTGGGGTTTTTTTTGTTATTTTTTTGTGCAGTAAGTGCCTCATCACAGGGCAGAACAGGGCCAGCATCCTTAATTGGCATCCCTAAACAGATGCCGCAAAACACTAGTATTAGGGTAAAAAAAGGCTAAAAATACTGTGGTTGTCTTCTCTGGCCATGGTTTACTTCTTTACGGTGATGATGGGCGATATATGCGCATGAACGCTGCAGCCAATCACTGTTTTCAGTGTTGATCCTACAAGATGACTGAGGCCAGTGATTGGCCAGTGTGCTCATGGATATATGTGAAGTCATAACTACAGGATGGCAAATAAAAACTGTTGGGGAATATCGATGCTGGAGCTATGGGGGATATAATTGGTGAGAATTGTATTTTTTTTTCTGTTTACCACTTTTTGGAGTTGCAGACAAGCCCTTTAAGCTACTGTGAGTCTCCTGTACTGTGTTGAATCATATATTTGAAAGCCCCTTAAAAAAAAGACTTTGAAGTATCTTTCATCGTTGAAAACTATATAGTTGAGACTGGAAAAAGCAGATATCTGACCTTCACCACATCTTTTTCCTTTTTGTCATTCTTTTGGTATTCTTTGTGTTTCAGGATACACATAGTAGGGAACAGATGCCTAATAATTGACATACACCAAATCAAATATTATTCTAAATTAACAATGCAAAGAATGGTGGGAAATAAACATCAGTTCCGAGAATCGTGCCGTACATATCGTATGCAGTGGAAATTCAAGAGGAAGGTAATTAAATGCCTGCGCTTAATAGAAATTGCAGACTATTATCATTAATGAGATTCCTGCAAAAAAAGGAAAACTTGCTTATCACTGGGTTCTAGCATCGGGATATTTTCCTATAAGCTGTGAAGGTTTTTGGTTCTGTATTTAATGTACTGTAAAGTTTCTGCATTGTAATAACTGGTTTTCCCAGTTATCCCTCAAATTTGCCAGTTTAGGAAAGCCTTTGATTAAACCATTAAACCTGCAAATCCAGGCATTTACCACCTTCTTTTGCCTCCACATCAAAGGAAATTTTTCAGATCCACTCTTTGTTCAACCATGATTCATCTAAAATGTTAGAGCATGCCCCATCTTCTCCCACCTAGACTACCACAACATCTCTCTCTATGGTCTCCCATCTAACATTCGATCACCCTTCCAATCCACCCATGATGTTGCTGCTTTATTGATCCACCTCTTCCCGAGTACCGGTACATTAAGCGACGCTGCAGCGATATAGACAACGATGCCGATCGCTGCAGCGTCGCTGTTTCGTCGTTGTGTGGTCGCTGGAGAGCTGTCACACAGACAGCTCTCCAGCGACCAACGATGCCGAAATCCCCGGGTAACCAGGGTAAACATCGGGTTACTAAGTGCAGGGCCGCGCTTAGTAACCCGATGTTTATCCTGGTTACCAGTGTAAATGTAAAAAAAACCAAACAGTACATACTAACATTCCGGTGTCTGTCGAGTTCCCCGGCGTCCGCTTCCCTGCACTGTGTAAGTGCCGGCTGTAAAGCAGAGCAGTGACGTCACCGCTGTGCTCTGCTTTACGGCCGGCTGGCGCTGACACAGTGCAGGGAAGCGGACGCCGGGAGACGCGACAGACACCGGAATGTGAGTATGTAGTGTTTGGTTTTTTTTACATTTACAATGGTAACCAGGGTAAATATCGGGTTACTAAGCGCGGCCCTGCGCTTAGTAACCCGATGTTTACCCTGGTTACCAGTGAAGACATCGCTGAATGAGCGTCACACACGCCGACTCAACGATGTCAGCGGGTGATGCAGCGACGAAATAAGGTGCTGGCCTTCTAGCTCCGACCAACGATGTCACAGCAGGATCCTGATCGCTGCTGCGTGTCAAACACAACGATATCGCTATCCAGGACGCTGCAACGTCACGGATCGCTATCATTATCGTTGTTAAGTTGTTCAGTGTGAAGGTACCTTTAGGCCACGTTCACACTTTGCGTTTTTTCCCGCGGATCCGCGGCGATTTTGATGCTGCGGGTCCGCAGCAGTTTCCATAGCATTTACATTAACATGTAAACCCTATGGAAACCGCAAACCGCAGTGCACATGCTGCGGGAAAAACCGCGCAGAAACGCAGCGGTTTAAAACCCGCAGCATGTCACTTCTTTGTGCAGAATCGCAGCGATTCTGCACCCATAGGAAAGCATTGAACCGCTTACTTCCCGCATGGGGCTGTGCCCACGTTGCGGGAAGTAAGCGGCTAATGTGCGGTTGCTACCCGGGGTGGAGGAGAGGAGACTCTCCTCCAGGCCCTGGGAAGCATAAATAGTGTAAAAAAAATAATAAAAATAAAAAATGATGCTATACTCACCTCTCAGCGCTGCACGCGGCCACCCGGTCTCAGTTGCTGTGCGAGCAGGACCTGTGGTGACGTCGCGGTCACATGACCGTGATGACGCCGCGGTCACATGACCGTGACGTCACGAAGGTCCTTCTCGGCACAGCATCTTTGGAACCGGAGCGCCGCGTGCAGCGCCGAGGAGATCCGGACATCAGAGGGTGAGTATAACCAATTTTTATTATTTTTAACATTACTATTGATGCTGCATATTGCTGCATATAAATAGCAGCTTATATGGCCAACTAACATGGTAACAATTAATCATACAGTAATCCGTACCAGTCATGAGGGACTTAAAGACCCATCATCAAATTCATAGTAACAACACAGCAAAAAGGATGATAAAGGGTCAAGCAAAGTACCGTAACCAAAACACTTTATTGACTATTATTAAAACAAGTGTACGAAAGACAATGCAAAAATGGCGACAAACATGAGGACATTGTAAAAACAGCAGGAGGGTCGTACCCAGGAGTGCACATCCATATACAGATTAATTTTGCTCAAAGTAGAAAAAAATTAATAAAATCTTATAACAAAACATAAAAAAATGAAAAAACAAAAAATAATAAAGTAGGTGTATAGAATAATACCTATTGGCAAGGGGCAAAATCTGCATAGAAAGGCCAGGAACAATCCCTAAAGACCGCAGTCCTATAATCATATAAGGTACAACCAAAGACACTAATCGAATGCAAATTCAATACAAAAAAGTCAGGTCATAGTATAATAGAGACCGCTGCAGAGATTACCCACCACACAGTAGACTGTCAGTCCTGGGGACGCGCCTCCACCCCAACGCGCGTTTCGGAAAACACAACCTTCGTCAGGGGGCATACAAAACATAATAGCGAGGAGTTTAAGAAGGTTCAACCCCGGAAATGTATTGCGTCTAACTCCGGAAGTAGTAAGGCGTCGTCATGGCACCCACAACGCCGGCAAGATCCAGAGCAGTGGAGGAATGCAGAGACCACGGGGGCCCCACGTGATCGCAGCAGACCAACCACAGGACCGGAGGCAAGCGGGCACACAGGAGCCAAGAGGACGCACCCAGAAAGGTATTGCAGCTGAGCGCCGGAAAGAGTAACGCGGCGTCATGGCAACCACCACAACAGGAGAATTCCCGAGCGGTGGGAGGGCGGGGGAGATCGAAAAATCACCACCGTCCAGTCACAATCACCAGGAAGCGCAAAGTGCAAAAGAAACACAGGGTGCACGTGCAGCGCCCCAGAGTCCTGGTCGTTGCAGTACTGTGGCTCCGCCACTATGGGGAGCTATGGTGCGTCCGATGGCACTGAAGGAGTTCATCTGATCAGATATCACAGACACCAATACATTTCACAGCCGGGCCTCCGGGGGGAGCTAAGGGTGCTATTCATTAGGCCACTTCCCACCATAGTGGGTAAACTGGGGGTCAGGCAGGAAGTTAGATCAGAAAGCTGACTGGGTTGGAACCAGGCAACACCTTGTGGCAGAGGGTGTTGTAGGGGAAGATACAGTAGGGTCTCTGTCAGGGGTGGGATCCTGACAGAGGCTTGGCAACGAGAACGAACGTAACGGGACCGTGCCTGCTCCGGGTAGCGGCGGTGCCCAAGAAAGGATTAGAAGAGAGATAGATTGTGCTGAGTGAGAAACGGGATCACGCAAAGGAGAAATACCAGCAGGAGTCGTGCTGTAAGACCGAAGCAACATCCTACTGAGGCGCAATACCGGTGGCCGGAACGCCGAGGGAGTAGAACAACATTCAGCTTCAAGCAATACTCCAAACAGCGGCAGGACAGTCAGTCTCAGGCGGGCTGTCTAACTCAAATCACCTATGAAGTCTTGGGAGGCAATTGTGGGAGAGGGGCGTCTCTAGGGTCCCGGAAGAACTCCAGGCCTACCCGTCAAACGGGTGCCGTTCCTACCCGAACCTCAGGGAGGGACGGAGGATTAGCAGAACATCATCTAGTCGAGTTGTGAGGGAACATCAGAAACAGACACAACAGTTGTGGGGTACTTTCCGTAAGCACAGCAGGGAAGGACTACAACACATAGCGCTAGGGGGAAGGCACAGATTTCCTCCTGTGAAGAGAACTCTGGAAGTGTCATTGGACCGGCCGGACTTGCGCAGCCTGGTGAGCCGTATTCTGGATTGAGGACCCAGAGATCTTCAGTAAAGAGGTAAAGAGACTGCAACCTGGTGTCCTCATTATTTATCGCGACCTGCACCCCACAACTGCACCGTTACAACACCACTTATTGCACCGGACATCCCCCACTGACAGACAGGGCCACGGACCGGGTCTAGCCACCGTGACAACCCCAGGACTGAGATCCCAGAGGCCCGGCTCCGGGTACCCCTCGGCCCTGCGGCGGTGTGGGGGCGCTCCAACTTGGCGTCACGAACAGGATCTACTTAAGCCTGAAGAATCAGAATGTGTGTCTTGGAACTGTGATTTACTGTGCTTGGACTGTACTTTATTGCAAGGACTGTGCTGCGCCATTTGCCGCCAAAATCCGCCGCCATTACAGCGCTGAGGAGAGCGCAGGAAGAGAAGAGGGGCGTGGAGTAGGCGTAGACAAGCTAGAGAGCGCGAAGGGCAATGGCCGCCCAGTCTAAACATTTCCTGGTCCTGAGGACGTGTCCGTCAACGGCCGAGGTCCGCCTCCTGATCCTGTTTGGAGGGTGGAGACCATGGAGACGGGGCCGCCCACGAAAGAGACCGCGGGAAGAGGACACCGAAGGAGGAGAAAAGATGGCGACACCGAGAGCACCGCGTGGGACTGCCCCGATCCAGCCTGAGGCTGCACCGCCCGACACAGCCCCTAGATGCGCCAGCGTTGCGGGAGCTGACCCTTACGGAGCTACCGATGGGCCGATCCCCCTTGCCGCCATCGGCGGAGTGTGTAGCTGCAGCCGAGGCCCGCCAGCTAGCGCGCCGCGTGGAGGCCGAGGCCCGCGTGCTCGCTCGGCTGGGCCAACCCACGGAGGTCCGTTTAACTCCGGTGTCCCCTGCTCCTCCTGACCCGGCCGCGGCTGAAGGTGAGCTGCAAACACAAGGCCTGAAGATTATGCCAGAGGCCGAGCACCTGCGGCGCTTGATGGCTGCATGGCGGAACCGACCGCAACCGGCAGCCCAGATTGATTTAACCACCGTCGCGGAGATCCCCTCGTCCCACTGGTGTGTAGTGGTCTCCTTCAACCCCCGATATGGAAGAGGGGTTATCCAGGAGATCGGGGAGCCGCTACAAGTCCACGTGGACCAGAAGGAGGTCAAGCACTGCGGAGGAAGGTTTGGTCGTGACCTGGAGCCCGGTGATGCCGTGACTTACACCCGGTGGAGAAGAGCAACAGGCGAAGCTGGCTGGATGGCACGGGGCGTTCAGCGATGCGTTGCGCTCCAGGCCGCCGCTGAAACAGCTGATGATGAACCTCCCGCCGAAAAGGCCAAAGAACCTGACCCGGCAGAGCAGCAGAGAACCCGGACCCACCATGTGCCGTGGGGGCGAGCAGGATCCTCGGTGAGAAGAACATCACGGCGGGGGATCTTGTCGTTGCTAGGACCAGAGCCACTTCCTGGTGAGGCAGCGCGGCCCGTTGGCCTGGTGAGGCCCGGAAGGAAACCACCTGCTGCGCAGAAAGAGTAAGCATGATTGCTTTAAAAATGTAAATAGTTCTCTCTTTGTTTAACTGTTTGTTTACTGTTTGCTGCTAAACCCGTCCAGGGTTAATTCCTTGTGGATCCCTTTGTTGACCCGGGATCCTTGTTGATTTGTTTACTTTTCTTCAAGTTTGCACAAGATTGAAAGAACTGCAGTAATCATGGACCGTGCATGATACAAACTTTTTCCTGTATATAGTTTGCACCTTATTAAAGGCGCTCCCTACTGGTTTTACTTAAAGAAGGACTCTTTGCGAAGATACCGCACTGGAACCTTTGCTGAGTATGGACTGGTAGCTTGAGAAAATACGCTACCTCACAGAGACTTGGTCCTCTCTTAAAGGGGATGTTCATTTGCCGCATTTCGATAGAAATATTGCTTAAGACAAGTAGCAATAATGTTGATGAGAGAAAAGTGATGATAATGTTGTACGAGAAAGTTATATGTGTTTAATTAGTTAAATGTGAAGAAATACTGATGATGTGCTCTGAGAAGTAAAAAGGTGAAAGGTAGAAGAAGGATGCAGTGGACCCGTAGGGATAGACGTGGAGTCCAGCATGCATGATAGAAAGAAAGATAATGAGAAGGCTTAATGTTCAGAAGAAAATGCTTGATAATGTTGATAGATAGTTAGGATAGAAGGTAAACCCTGAGTCCTCATAGGAGTCATGTAGAGATGGCTCAGTGCTCTTAAACTGAAAGTAATGTTATGTTCTATACTGTGTATAGTAGTTGAAAAGGCAGTAGGCCCTGGCTGAACGGGGCGGTCCTGTAACAGAAAGGAGAGGCAGTAGGTCTGGTGCCAATAGGACAGGCGGTCCTGCAGATTCAAAGAAGGAGAATGAAAAAAGTTAATTTACCTTATAATGTGATTATAGGAAGGTCTTTGGTGGATACAGAGTGTATGTCCTTAAAGGCAATGTTAAAGTATTGTTCAGCAATTTTTGCACTTAGTAGAATACCCGGTTGGGTAACAGGAGTTATTTATAGCCTGTAATTTATAATGTTTAATGTTTAACCATGTTTTGTAACGTTCAAGTGTCCTCACCTCCCATAAAGGGAAGCTTGTTCAAGTATACTTATTGTTATTGCACTCAACCAAACTGTATGTCTTTTTGCTAAACTTGTATTGTTGTTTTCTTCCCAGTCCCGGAGTACTGTGTTTAACCAGGGAGGAGTGCAGCGCCCCAGAGTCCTGGTCGTTGCAGTACTGTGGCTCCGCCACTATGGGGAGCTATGGTGCGTCCGATGGCACTGAAGGAGTTCATCTGATCAGGTATCACAGACACCAATACATTTCACAGCCGGGCCTCCGGGGGGAGCTAAGGGTGCTATTCATTAGGCCACTCCCCACCATAGTGGCTAAACTGGGGGTCAGGCAGGAAGTTAGATCAGAAAGCTGACTGGGTTGGAACCAGGCAACACCTTGTGGCAGAGGGTGTTGTAGGGGAAGATACAGTAGGGTCTCTGTCAGGGGTGGGATCCTGACAGAGGCTTGGCAACGAGAACGAACGTAACGGGACCGTGCCTGCTCCGGGTAGCGGCGGTGCCCAAGAAAGGATTAGAAGAGAGATAGATTGTGCTGAGTGAGAAACGGGATCACGCAAAGGAGAAATACCAGCAGGAGTCGTGCTGTAAGACCGAAGCAACATCCTACTGAGGCGCAATACTGGTGGCCGGAACGCCGAGGGAGTAGAACAACATTCAGCTTCAAGCAATACTCCAAACAGCGGCAGGACAGTCAGTCTCAGGCGGGCTGTCTAACTCAAATCACCTATGAAGTCTTGGGAGGCAATTGTGGGAGAGGGGCGTCTCTAGGGTCCCGGAAGAACTCCAGGCCTACCCGTCAAACTGGTGCCGTTCCTACCCGAACCTCAGGGAGGGACGGAGGATTAGCAGAACATCATCTAGTCGAGTTGTGAGGGAACATCAGAAACAGACACAACAGTTGTGGGGTACTTTCCGTAAGCACAGCAGGGAAGGACTACAACACATAGCGCTAGGGGGAAGGCACAGATTTCCTCCTGTGAAGAGAACTCTGGAAGTGTCATTGGACCGGCCGGACTTGCGCAGCCTGGTGAGCCGTATTCTGGATTGAGGACCCAGAGATCTTCAGTAAAGAGGTAAAGAGACTGCAACCTGGTGTCCTCATTATTTATCGCGACCTGCACCCCACAACTGCACCGTTACAACACCACTTATTGCACCGGACGTCCCCCACTGACAGACAGGGCCACGGACCGGGTCTAGCCACCGTGACAACCCCAGGACTGAGATCCCAGAGGCCCAGCTCCGGGTACCCCTCGGCCCTGCGGCGGTGTGGGGGCGCTCCACACGCAATGCATAGATAAATATCCAAATGCAGATACTATAAAGAAGAAAAATAACAGATGGCAATATTGACAATAACACCCACCTAGTGACTATTACCGGCCCAGAACCATAATAAATTGCACAACACATAAAAAATTGCAACAAACCCCCACTCTAAATAATGACCAGTACTACTTAATAGAAGAGAAACTGTAACAGTCCAAAATACTATAATACTATAATGAATCTTAATCTATACTGAATATAGTAGATATGTTTATGATGGACTAAATACAGATTTTGAGACAAATAGAAAATTATTAATAGCAATATATCTAACAGTCCACGAAAAACGAAAAACAGTCCATAATGATATCACTAGTTCATCCTGGTCCCATAGAGTGGTACGGTTGCTAGTAGAAAATTCTGATCCAATGGCTGTAAATCGATGTCCAAGTAACTCAGGGTTAAACTCTAAGATGAGAAGTAATACAAAAGTTAAAAACAATTAAAAACAAAACAACGACCCGACAATGGCGCCAACACCACAGCACCAACCAATGATTAAAGAATGATTAGAAGAAGGGGGCATAGCTAATATTGTCATTCAAACCCGCAGGATGGACTGTATTCAGAGTCCATATCCACCTAGACTCAATCCGGGCTAAACGCTGAAACGTACCCCCTCCACGGATCCCCACTTCCAATAGGTCAATACCCCTTGCCCTGAGGAGGCTGGCATCACAGTCATGAAACCTCTTAAAATGACGGGGTAGTGTTTTCAAGGTGGAGATGTCATCCACTGTAGCCGCCGCGCCAATGCCCAATACATGTTCACGTATACGTGTTTTAAGTTGGCGGGTAGTCATTCCAACATACCTTTTATTACAAGGACATGTCACCATGTAAATAACATTCTTGCTGGAACAGGTAATTCTCTTTCTGATTTTAAATTCACGTGACCCATCCGAATTGGGAAATACATCAATCCTCTCAATATTTGGGCATGCGACGTAACGGCCGCATGGAAAACACCCCACCTGAGTTACCACAGAATCCAAGAAGGTCCTCACTCTCTCCCCTGAGTAGTGACTATGGACTAAAATGTCCCTAAGATTCCTGGATCTTCTGACTGCGATGCCAGCCTTCTCAGGTAAGAATCTTGAAATAACGGGGTCTGCCTTTAAGACATGCCAAGACCTTTGGAGGATCCTTTTCATCAATGGGAACTGAGAATGGTATTTGGTTACAAACCGGACAATATCATGTTCCTGCTTATTTTTAGTCTCATATAACAGAGAATCTCTTGATGTAGACCTAGCTCTATTAAAGGCTTTTTTGATACTCCGATTGCTATGTCCACGGGCACGTAGCCTTTTCTTTAAATCATCTGCCTGAATATAAAAATCAGCTTCCGTGGAACATAGTCTACGAAGACGGAGAAGCTGTCCCGTTGGGATCGCCTGGATGACATGACCAGGATGAGAGGAGGAGGCATGCAACAAAAGGTTGGTGGAGGTGGGTTTCCTATATATCACTGTCTGCAGGTTACCATGGACATCACGTTTTAAGGTGACATCTAAAAACTCAATAGTTTCTTTATCAAATTTATATGTTAACATTATATTGCAACCATTATTGTTTAGAGATGCCATGAAGTCCTGCAGACTAGTTGTGGACCCCTGCCAGATCATCAAAATGTCATCAATGTACCGCGTCCAGGAAAGGACGCGGCACATTGACTCAGGACAATCCGGCAGGGGGAGGTCCCTCTCCCACAGCCCCAGGAACAGGTTAGCATAAGCAGGGGCAAAAGGAGCCCCCATAGCTGTTCCCTGGAGCTGCAGGAAGAAGGACCCCTTGAAAACAAAAAAATTATGTGTCAAAGAAAATTCCAACAATTCATAAATTAACTCCTTAATATCCACCGGAAGATTGGATGTATTCAAAAAGAACGCAATAGCGCGAAGGCCGTCATGATGACGAATGCTGGTATATGTTGCAATTTTTTTATGTGTTGTGCAATTTATTATGGTTCTGGGCCGGTAATAGTCACTAGGTGGGTGTTATTGTCAATATTGCCATCTGATATTTTTCCTCTTTATAGTATCTGCATTTGGATATTTATCTATGCATTGCGTGCACCCTGTGTTTCTTTTGCACTTTGCGCTTCCTGGTGATTGTGACTGGACGGTGGTGATTTTTCGATCTCCCCCGCCCTCCCACCGCTCGGGAATTCTCCTGTTGTGGTGGTTGCCATGACACCGCGTTACTCTTTCCGGCGCTCAGCTGCAATACCTTTCCAAGTGCGTCCTCTTGGCTCCTGTGCGCCCGCTTGCCTCCGGTCCTGTGGTTGGTCTGCTGCGATCACGTGGGGCCCCCGTGGTCTCTGCATTCCTCCACTGCTCTGGATCTTGCCGGCATTGTGGGTGCCATGACGACGCCTTACTACTTCCGGAGTGAGACGCAATACATTTCCGGGGTTAAACCTTCTTAAACTCCTCGCTATTATGTTTTGTATGCCCCCTGACGAAGGTTGTGTTTTCCGAAATGCGCGTTGGGGCAGAGGCGCGTCCCCAGGACTAACAGTCTACTGTGTGGTGGGTAATCTCTGCAGCGGTCTCTATTATACTATGACCTGACTTTTTTGTATTGAATTTGCATTCGATTAGTGTCTTTAGTTGTACCTTATATGATTATAGGACTGCGGTCTTTAGGGATTGTTCCTGGCCTTTCTATGCAGATTTTGCCCCTTGCCAATAGGTATTATTCTATACACCTACTTTATTATTTTTTGTTTTTTCATTTTTTTTTGTTTTGTTATAAGATTTTATTAATTTTTTTCTACTTTGAGCAAAATTAATCTGTATATGGATGTGCACTCCTGGGTACGAGCCTCCTGCTGTTTTTACAATGTCCTCATGTTTGTCGCCATTTTTGCATTGTCTTTCGTACACTTGTTTTAATAATAGTCAATAAAGTGTTTTGGTTACGGTACTTTGCTTGACCCTTTATCATCCTTTTTGCTGTGTTGTTAATATTGCTGCATATGCAGCATCAATAGTATAGGAGTAATCCCGCAGCGGAAACCGCGGAACAAACCGCGATAAATCTTCAGGGATAACCGCAGCGGTTTTGCCCTGCAGATTTATCAATTCCACTGTGGGAGAACCCGCAGAGGGACGTCGCAAAGTGTGAACGTGGCCTTACTATTTCTCTAATCTCCCCATGTGTAATCTTCAATCCAAAACCTGTCCCCTCCAGCCATCTCTGACATTATCTCCTTATCATGCCACATGTAGTCTACAGTCCATAATCTGTCCCCATCCATTTCTGACCTAAAATGCATTCATCTTACCACACATAATCTGTACCCTGCCCGCTCCATCAATCTCTGACCTAACCTCCCATTATCTTACCAAATGTAATCTACAGTATAGTCTATAACCTGTCCTTTCCATCGATGTCTGACCTAACCTCCCATTATCTTACCACCCATAACTAATCTATAGTCCATAACCTGTCCCCTCCATACATCTCTGGCCTAATTTCCCATTATCTCATTACAGCTAATCTGTAGTCCAGTGTCCCCCAACTCTGGTCCTCAAGAGAGACCACAGGTAATGTTTTCTGCATTTCCTTAGTATTTTTGAATACGATAATTGAACAGACAAGAATTCCATTACCTGTGCAATACAAATGAAATCTTGAAGACATTACCCATTAGGGTCTCTTGAGGACCAGAGTTGGGGAACATTCCTGTAGTCCAGAGGTCCCCAACCTTTTTTGCACCAGGGACCGGCTTTAAGCAAGACCAGTTTTCCATGGCCTGGTGGGGGTGGGGCAGGGGCGGGGCTTTGGTCATATGGGGGTGGGGTTATGGAGGGATGGAGCTTAGTGCATACTTATCATATAATTATGACATTTATAATGAGAATGTGATTCAACTTACCATAGGTTCAGAATGAGTGGGAGCACCATGCTTGTTTCCCTGGTGCTTTGCACCATTATTGCCCCATAGCTGTGCCATATAGTGCTCTGCACCATTATTGCCCCATAGCTGTGCCATACAGTGCTCTGCACCATTATTGCCCCATAGCTCTGCCATATAGTGCTCTGCACCATTATTGCCCCATAGCTGTGCCATATAGTGCTCTGCACCATTGCCCCATAGCTGTGCCATACAGTGCTCTGCACCATTATTGCCCCATAGCTGTGCCATATAGTGCTCTGCACCATTATTGCCCCATAGCTGTGCCATATAGTGCTCTGCACCATTGCCCCATAGCTGTGCCATATAGTGCTCTGCACCATTATTGCCCCATAGCTGTGCTGCTGCTGCTGCAATAAAAATAATAAAACACATACTCACCTGTCTTGCTTGCAGCTCCTCGGCGCCATCTTCCCGGCGTCTCTCTGCACTGACTGATCAGGCAGAGGGCGGCGCGCACACTATATGCGTCATCGCGCCCTCTGCCTGCAGTCAGTGCGGAGAGACGCCGGGAAGATGGAGACAGCGCCCGGCGTGTGGAACGAGGACACGTAAATATGCGATACTTACCTGCTCCCGGCGTCCCGCTCCTTCCCCCGGACAGCTGGTCTTCGGTGCCGCAGCCTCTTCCTCTGTCAGCGGTCACCGGCACCGCTGATTAGAGAAATGAATTATGCGGCTCCGCCCCTATGGGAGGTGGAGCCGCCTATTCATTTCTCTAATGAGCGGTCCCACGTGACCGCTGAACAGGGGCGCCGCGGACCGGCTGAAAAACCCCAACGGCCCGGTCCTGGTCCGCGGACCGGCGGTTGGGGACCTCTGCGTGTAGTCAATAGCCAATAACTCTGATCTATTTTCCCAGTACTTCCCCACATTTGATCTGCAATCCTTAACTTGTCCATTCCACATATCTCTGACCTAATCTCCTGCTACCTCCTCACTTGTAAGTGTAACACCCCAGGTAACCGGTTGTTACAGTGATGTTGCCTTCCTTTCAGGGAGGGTGATATCATGCGTGGAGGCAATGGAGTTCTCTTTATCAGGTAAGGCACCCACATGCAGCACATTACAGATCCAGGCCAAAAGGGGAAGCTCAGGACCCGGATTCAGGGGAGCTTCCTTAGACTTTATGTATTCTGGCCTGGAGGAGGAGCTAGTTAGTCTCCAGGAGGGAGAGCGAGGAAGGACGTCTGGAACAGAGAGAGAGGCCTAGCAGCCATATGGGAGCTGCAGCCTCTGGAAAGAGAGATAACCTGAAGGGTTGTATGTGGTGGAGCTACAGAGGAAAGGAGCACAGGAGTGGAAAAGGGCTCAGAGGGGAACTGTGACTGGGCACCCTCAGAGCCAGAGCGCAGCAACCGGGCACCGGGAGCCCGAGGCTTTAGTGGGATTCTAGAACACTTAGCAGAACCGGAGGGCTAAGATCTTTATGTGATTGGCCCACACCACACCTGAGACGCAGCAGCACCTGAAGAGCCCGGGGCATGATAGAGTCCCTATAAAGTGGCTCAAGCTGCCCAACATGCTGGTTCCTGTTCTAGGACAGGTGAAAGAGAGGACTTTGCCAGTAAGCTTCAGGCAGCAGGGACCTCATACAACAGCGCAAGGAAAAAAAGGCTTACAGACCTCAACTGGGAAAGGGATCCTCTATTGCCTCCAAGCTGGCTGGACCACAGCTACACCTGTAAACCAGGTAAAGACTTTACAACTTGTGTCCTCCACTTATTCATCGGCATACAACATCCTTGCCACACACACCTTGGGAGCCCTGGGGACCCCGCTTCACCTGTAGGAAGAGTCACCATCCAGCCGCTATACCTTCACCCCAGAGGACCCCTTTGAGCGGTGTCAGTCCCTACTGACCGAGAACCACAGGTGGCGTCACGAACAATAGATGGTCGCAGCCACCGTGACATCCCCTTTAAGGCCGAATCCGGTACCGAGTGCCCCACGGCCCTGGCGGGCGTTCCATAATCTCTCGTAATCAGAAGATCTCCTGTTGTTTGCTCCACATATAACAATCTCCAAGATTTCTCCCATACTTTGTCATTTATTACCCCAAGTGATCAGACATTCCTCCTACTTCGAAAACCCGTCTCTTCTAAAAAGCCTACACCCTACAATGCCTCTGCAGCCATCACACAGCCATCCACTGCTACAACCCTCCATTCCCTGGTAGATCTTAAAGGCCCATATAGATAAGCTGAGTTGGTCCAAATAAAAAATTGCGGCATGTGCAAGTTGTCTCCGATAATTGGATGGCATTCGCCTATTCATGTCTATGGGTCCATGGAAAACATCAGACAGCACTCGGAAGACTTTTTCATGGAATGACAGAGTGAAGAAGGTGGAGACATTTTTTTCCCCTCCACATCTGAGAAAATTAGACACACTGTAACCACACTCTGATCAAACTCTGATCAGCGTATGATTAGGATAACTGGACCGATTTTCTAGGATAAAAGAAAAACAGTCATGTAACCCTAGCATTGGGGTAATACCACAAATTAATGCACTTATGGAAATGAGCAACTATTTCAGTATAAGTTTCTCAGTAAAACCTCTGTGTGCTTCCAAATAATATCATAGGCACATGGAGCTAAAGTATAAGCCCATAATATGCCATGGTACCATATTGCAGATGCATAACATGGCAGTGTGCATAAGTCCTTAGACTCAGAGGAGCTCATACCTACTGCTCGCGGAAGGTCACCATTGATGCTATGAGGTTGTTTCAGTCCACGACTCCCCACCATGTCCTATTCCGAAATAATATACATGCACCTAACTCACCATTACATAGGATGTGCTCTTTTTCTCCCTATAATATATAGCATTGTCATTCCGCACAGAACATCTTCTGATATTTCTTCCTATGACCTGGGGTTTCGGTAAATAAACCGATGTCTCTGTATATTTATGCACATAGTTTTATGTATTTGTATAGACATTTAGGATGCGAGAGGAGAAGATGTCCTACATTTATTTTTACACTTTTTGAAATACGATGAATCATAACCTACACATGCCAGAACCTCCCGATGTCTGAATATGATAGGTATGTAGGTATTCTAGCAAGACCGTAAAGTCAGACAGGGCAGAAATGTACTTTGTCTGGTATAATAGTTGCATTATATGACCGCTGGAAGTCGGGGAACTACTATTCTGTAAGGCAAACACCAGTTATAACTGGAGATTCCACTCCACAAAGGGGTTTTGAATAGAAATGTACTTAAAAAGGTTTGAAAAATAGGTCCATGAAAAATATTATACTTATATAGCAATGATTGCACTCCTGCCCCTCTATACTAGTGCAATTTTCCACATTTAATTTTATAGAATAAAAAAATCAGCCTTATACCAAACTGCTATTTACTGTGCTGCACAGATAACTTCTCCAGTTTCATTATCACCTCAAATAGTATTACAATGATAGTTATCACCTCTTTATACAGTAGGTAATTCAAGATCCGCCATTCACAATAGATGATATCACAGCTCACCTCCTCCTCCTTTACAATGACTGATTGACTAACTTCGCTATATACAGTAGGTAACTCAGGATCCACCATTCACAATAGGTGATGTCACAGATCACCTCCTCCTGTACAATGACTGGTAACACCTCTATATACAGTATATAATACAGGATCCACCATTCACAATAGGTGATATCACAGCTCACCTCCTCCTCCTGTACAATGACTGATAACACTTCTATATACAGTAGATAATACAGGATCCACCATTCACAACAGGTGATGTCACAGCTCACCTCCTCCTCCTGTACAATAACTGATAACACTTCTATATACAGTAAATAATACAGAATCCACCATTCACAATAGGTGATGTCACAGCTTACCGCCTCCCCCTACTGTACAATGACTGATAACTAGGGATGAGCGAATAGCTTAGAATAACTCCTTATCCGAATAGCTATAGCGCTTGCTGAATAACTGCATTGGGAACCCGGACTCCTGGAGTGCTCCCGATAATCACCTGTTCTGCCCCGCAGCTGCATGTGTCATAGCTGTATGACAGTCACAACACATGCATGGATGGCCCAACAAACAGGCTCTCCATGCATGTGTTGTGACTGTCACACAGCCGCAACACATAGAGCTGCGGCAATGAACAGCTGATTATCGGGAGTGCTCCGGGTATCCGGCTTCCCAATGCAGTTAGCGCTATAGCTATTCGGATAAGGAGTTATCCAAAGCTATTTGCTCATCCCTACAGATAACACCTCTATATATTTCAGATACCACAGGATCCACCATTCTCAATAGGTGATGTCACAGCTCACCTTGTCCTCCTACTGTACAATGACTGATAACTCCTCTATATACAGTAGATAACACAGGATCCAGCATTCACAATAGGTGATATCACAGCTCACCTCCTCCCCTTTCTGTACAATAACTGATATCACCTCTATAGCCAGTAGATAACACATGATCCACCATTCACAATATGTCATGTTACAGCTCACCTCCTCCTCCTGTACAATGACTGATAATACCTCTATACACAGTAAATAATATTGATATACGGATGAGCGAGCACTAAAGTATTTGGAAGCATGTTACTCAAACCGAGCAATTTCTAATGCTTGGATGCTCATTTCAAATAACAAGTATAATGGGAGTGTCACGGGGTCCTTCTCCGGTATCACACAAGCAAGATAAGAGTAAACAATCCCAAGACCTTTATTTAGGCAAAAATATGAAAGGTCTATATTCAATCCACCACAGAAAGGATAAGATAGTCCAGAAGCTGAATGCAGTTCAGTAAGAGGATAGAAGACCTGGGAGATGAGAGTCCCACAATCCAGCAGACAGAGGATAACATAGTCCATATAATCTTCTTTCTCTCTGAGGTGCTGTGTTCACATCATCGTCTCACACTGGATATGATCTTTTGTCCCACCTACCTGATATTTTAAAAGTCCCCCTCCTTATTCACAGGTCAGGGGGGAAGGTCGCAGGGGCTCATTATTTCAATAAGCTAGGTCAATATGTTATTAGTATATTAGCAAACAGCATTATTCACTGACCCTGTGGAACGATAACTGTACAGTACTGTGGGGGGATATCAGATGGCAACAACAGCCATTCATCAATTAGCAAATAACAAGAGAACTCCATGAAAATCAGTAAAATATTAATACAAATAAAATGATATCCACATACCCTATCCCACCATCATAACCTCTCCCCCTCTTAATAAATGAGGACTCCATGAGGTCTACACAGACTTCTAGCCTGCTCACTTTAGTCCACTTTGCTCCACTGTTTATAGTTCCTTGTATAGTGGCAGCGGTTGCAATAATCATGAGCACTTGTTGTCCTTCCATAAATTCCCAGGTGTTGGCGTTACGGTCATACCAGGTTTTTGACTGGACTGGGCCATTTGTTGATGTTCGTTAACCAAGATAGATAGCTGGGCTAGACAGTCTCTGAACCCTAGAATGTAGGGAATGATGGGCGTTCCGATGTCTGCGATATCTCCCTCCAATTGTTCTTTCAGAAGAGTGAGAGGCCCATGGACCTTCTGGCCAAACAGATTGCTCCCCGGTGAGGTCCAGATGTCGTGCTTGAAGGACCTGTAGTCGGGTGACTGCTCCCACAAATTGACACTGTAACTCCCCAATTTCATTTCCAAGGAGGATATCTCTGGGAAATCCTCCTATAACTCCAATCCAACACAGTTTTTCTCCAAAACCATAATCCAAATGTACCAAAGTTCCCTGTATATATTTGCGGACACCCTCCCCCCCCAGGACAATGGGAATTCCTTGGCCCAGGTGAATTGCCTCCTGTCAAACCACACGGGGGTCAGTGATAGTCAGGAATGCCTTGTCTCTAAATCCCAACACTTGGTATCCATCAATTAAGACATCCTGCAGGTGGCGTTGCCGTTGCTCTGTATTTCTGAGGGACAAAGGCCGGAGTCTGTACACTCCAGGAGGGGTATCTATGGTTTTCAGGTCGTTGATCCTCTCAGGTGGGGGTGGTGGTAACTCTTCCTCAGGCGGGATAGAGTGCACAAAATGCACTGGATGAGGTGGGGCTCCCTCCGAATCCTTGAGGGACTGCAGCATCTCCTCTCGGTGATACCCCCAGGTCGTGATCGGAACTGTTGGGGCCCAGGATTGTGAGGCATGATTGCCATCGGCCTGCGACTGGGTGGAAGGGCAGATTTAGTCTGAGGGGGCCGGGGCGTGGGAGCAGGCTGTGGTTTATTATCCATAAGCCTCCTCCATTGTGGTCGGATAGTAAGGGTCTCATCGGCCAGGGCTGCAGCTCTATCCACATTTGTCCATCCAGTTCAGACTATATTCCATCAGAATAAATCGCCAGATCTATGTTCTTCTAATGAACCTAATAACTGTAAGATACAATATTGTTACGCTATAGGAAGACATCCAGGCCTCTCTTGAACCCCTCAACTGTGTTCACCATTACCACCATCTCAGGCAAGGAATTCCAGATTCTCACTGCCCTAACAGTAAAGAATCCTCTTCTATGTTAGTGGAAAAACCTTCTCTCCTCCAGATGCAGAGAATGCCCCCTTGTGACCATCACCTTCCTTGGTATAAACAGATCCTCGGAGAGATATTTGTATTGTCCCCTTATATATTTATACATGGTTATTAGATCGCCCCTCGGTCGTGTTTTTTATAGACTAAATAATCTTAATTTTGCTAATCTGTCTGAGTATTGTAGTTCCCCCATCCCCTTTATTAATTTCGCTGCCCTCCTTTGTACACGCTCTAGTTCCATTACATCCTTCCTGAGCACCAGTGCCCAAAACTGTACACAGTACTCTAAACAGGGATTTGTACAGAGGCAGTATAATGCTCTCATCATGTGTATCCAGACCTCTTTTAATGCACCCCATGATCCTGTTTGCCTTGGCAGCCGCTGGCTGGCATTGGCTGTTCCAGGTAAGTTTATCATTAACTAGGATCCCCAAGTCCTTCTCCATGTCAGATTTACCCAGTGGTTTCCCATTCAGTGTGTAATGATGATATTGATTCCCTCTTCCCATGTGTATAATCTTACATTTATCATTGTTAAACCACATCTGCCACCTTTCGTCCCAAGTGTCCAACTTATCTAGATCCATCTGTAGCAGAATACTATCTTCTTTTGTATTAACTGCTTTACATAGTTTTGTGTCATCTGCAAATATCGATATTTTACTGTGTAAACCTTCTGCCAGATCATTAATAAATATGCTGAAAAGAATAGGTCCTAACACCGACCCCTGCGGTACCCCACTGGTCACAGCGATCCAGTTAGAGACAATACCATTTATAACCACCCTCTGCTTTCTATCACTAAGCCAGTTACTTACCCATTTACACGCATTTTCCCACAGACCCAGCATTCTCATTTTGTGTACCAACCTCTTGTGTGGCACAATATCAAACGCTTTGGAAAAATCAAGATATGCCACGTCTAATGACTCACCTTGGTCCAGTCTATAGCTTACGTCTTCATAAAAACTGATTAGACTGGTTGTACAGGAGTGGTTCCTCATAAACCCATGCTGATATGGAATTAAACAGCTATTCTTATTGAGATAATCCAGTATAACAACCCTCAGAAACCCTTCAATATTTTACAAACAATAGAGGTTAGATTTACTGGCCTATAATTTCCAGGTTCACTTTTAGAGCCCTTTTTGAATATTGGCACCATATTTGCTATGCGCCAGTCCTGTGGAACAGACCCCATCGCTATAAAGTCTCTAAATATAAGAAATAATGGCTTGTCTACTACATTACTTAGTTCTCTTAGTACTCGTGGGTGTATGCCATCTGGACCCGGAGATTTATCTATTTTAATCTTATTTAGCCGGTTTCGCACCTCTTATTGGGTTAGATTGGTGAGCCTTAATATAGGGTTTTCTTAGTCTCTCGGCATTTCACCTAGCATTTCTTTTTCCACCGTAGGCAGAAAAAATGATAAGGAGGGTAATACAGTCACTCAAAGACCCTTCAAGGCAATAACTGACAGGCTTCATTCAAATATTTTGAAAGTGTAGTTGATGTGCTCCTACACTCAAAAAGGCTTTGTGTGACAATCCAGGAAAAAATTAGTGTCATCCACTCATCCATACATCCTTGAAGGCAATAATTTGTGGGCCTCATTAAAATATTGAAAATTAAAAACTTTTTATGTGCTGCTATCATCTGGTCGTGTGGAAAAGTCGGGCCTAATCCAAGCTTTGTTCATTTTTATCAGACTGAACCTGTCAGCATTTTCTGTTTAAAGTCAAAGACACTAGTGGCAGGGCAACATAACACCTCCAAGGAATAGCGTAGCAGCTCATGTCAGGTGTCCCGCTTTGAGACTCAATAGTTGAAGTTTAGAGAGGAATTAGGGAGTACGCTGTTTTTTTGGCCAGGTATTGCTTGACCATCTTTAAAAACTTTTCCCTCCTTGTCAAAAAATACCTGGTAATCAGGGCAGGGAAGCTGTATACCCCTGCCTCTACTGTCCCTGGTTTGTGTCTCCCTTGTGTCTCCTCCTTGGTTGGGCAAGGAAACTTACATCCTGCTGCTAGCGTTGTCTGACATTTTTAACATATTTTCCACAATGGTCTTCTGGTATAGCACCATTTTAGTAGACCTCTCCTCCTCAGGAAGGAGAGATGCAAGGTTTCCTTTGTAGCGTGTGTCTAGCAGGGTTAACAATTAGTACTCTCTTTTGGCTAAGATGAATATATTGCGAGGGTCATGGTAAAGGCAGTGGCCAAATATGCCAAGCTCCCTAGAGCCACCACTTCCCTGTCTCCACCATGGTGACTTCTCTCCATCTCCTCCTCCAAATCTTTCTCCTCAGCCCATCCACGTAGGAGAGACGGGATGAAGCTTGTGCGGGTACTAGCCTCTATTGCGCGAGTAACCAGCTCCTGTTCCTCCTCCTCCTCAGCCTCCACCTCCTCATTGTTCCCCAATCTGTGCTGAGTAGATAAAATGAGGTTGAACTGGGTAGTATCTCCTTGTCTCATGTCCTCCTCCATCTCCACCTGGTACGCATGCAAAGCTTCAACTTTAATTGTGATCAGCGACTGTTTAATTGGGCAGAGAAGTGGTATCATTGTGCTGATTATGGCATCATCGCCGCTCACCATCTTTGTTAAGTCCTGAAAAACTTGGAGAATCGCACAAAGGTCAGACATTCACGCCCACTCTACAGTTGTTATGTGCGGAGGCTGCTTAGAATACTGACAGGTGTGTTGGAGCTGGTATTCGACAACTGGCCTCTGCTGCTCACAAATCATTGCCAGCATGTACAGTGTGGAGTTCCAGCGTGTGTTAACGTCGCACACCAGTCAGTGAGCTGACACTTGCATGCGCTACTGCAGCACGGACCGAGCAGCGGCAGCTGTAGCTGACTTGCAGAAATTGGCACCAACGTGGAGAACCTTTACTAGACACTCTGGCAAATCTGGGTAGGTTTTCAGAAACCACTGAATTAGCACGTAGGCCAAGCATGGTACGTTTGTGAGCTTACCAAGCTTCACAGCCGCCACCAGGTTACAGCTATAATCACACACGACAATGCCTGGTTGGAGGTTCAGCTGTGGGATGGGGAAGCCAGGGCAGTAGTTATGGCCGATAGCAATCCCTTTATCACTCTCTGGCCTTCCCCATCCATACAAACATGTGAACCTCTGTGAGTACCTCAGTGTTATTGCTCTGCGCCATCAGGGTCTTCCCAGCATGGGACAGTTACCTCTGCAGACAATTAGAAGAATAAAGAGTCACAATCCGGTTTTGCTTCAACATGTTTACTTAGCAACTTGTCATCCAGGGCACACACTGTTAGAGCATCAGGCACCGGTATCTCTGACCCTTGCCTGTTTCTAAGCCTGCGTTCGGGACGGTCCCTACTATGTGGTCCCTCGGTATCCTCAATGTGTCCAGTATTTCTGCCTTTCATGGGGGCATTCCCCGCCATTTCACCCTGGTCCTGAGAATGGCAGCCCACACAAAAACCTGCCACATCTTGGCACACTTTCTCCCACTTTCCTCAGCCTTCTTCTGTCCAGCAACTGGAGTCCCACTATTACTGCACTGCTGTTCCTATAGTTGCTGTACTCTCTGTTCTTAATTCTGCTCCCCCTGGATACTATTACTGGGCCCACAAAGTGCCCTGAGCTAGCCAGCCCCTTGTGAGCTTTACGGGCACCCAGGCCCCAACTGAACTAAAACAGGAAGACCTAACAGTCTCATCCCATTGTGCCCCTAATATCCTAACTATTCCCTAAACCTAAGCCTATGATGCCCCCATCTAGTGGCCAACTAGGGGTACTACCCCTAACACTATATGGGCCCGGGGCACTTACTTTCTGTAACCAACAGTGGTGCATTAAAGGGAACAATGGTATGGCATTACATTCAAACATATATACAACAAGAATAATACGCTTTATGTGTAGCAGTACTCATTCTAAGAAACAGTGATAATACATTAAATATGTAGCAGTATCACATGACAAGTGGACAGTGGGTTAAGGGGGAGGGGAAAAAGGCATCAAACTATCACATCCCCTACACCAGAGGTGTCAAACTGCATTCCTCGAGGGCCGCCAACAGGTCATGTTTTCAGGATTTCCTTGTATTGCACAGGTGATAATTTAATCACCTGCACAGAATGATTCCAGCACCTTGTGGAATGCTAAGGAAATCCTGATGTGGATGACGTGCTCTGAGATACCACAATGGAGATAGAGGAGGAGAAGGAGGGGGTGCAAGAACTGGTGTAGGAGGTGGAGAAAATCCTGATAGAATTAGGGTCAGCAATCCTCTGCATCGGTAGCACTCAGCCCCAGCCTCCATAATGTTCACCCAGTGTGCGATCAGGGAAATGTAGTATCCCTGGCCACAAGTGCTTGTCCACGTTTCGGTCGTTAAGTGTACAATCACAGTAACTGCATTGGTAAGGGTAGGTGCTGATAAAAGGCAGGGATGCCACATTGGGAGAAATAATGGCGGCTTTGGACTGAGTATCGAGAGACTGCTGCCACCATGAGTTGGTGGAAAACCTCCGTGTCTATAAGCCTAAACAACATTTCTACTGCCAGCAGCCTGGAAATGTGCCCATTTAGCATTTGGGTCTGTGAGTGTGCGGCAGAAAACTTTATTTTTCTTTCCAAGGTCGGGGTAGGAAAAGATGAACGCTGTTCTGGAAGAAAATTTTTGAAAGTACCTGATGATGGGGCCTCAGAATGTGCAAAGATAGGTGCAGGGTGGGAGACATCTGCCAAAGTGTCATGGGCAGGGGATTAGGAAGCACCTAGAACAGGGGATGAGGCAGTAGTGTCACCCACTGGCACCAATCGTGGTCCTAGGCATTTTGCCATCTTAGTCAGGTGCTTAAATGACATCTGCCTGAACATGCTGGTGGTGGTTAGGCTCTTAGTGGTCAGACCCCTGCCGATCTGTGCATGGCACAGGTTGAAAATTACATTTTTTTGTCTCTGGACTCTTTTTAAAAAGTCCGAGATTGGGGAACACCTCACACTTTGACTGAGAAACTCACGAGCGTCGGTGCTTTGCAGAACAGTTGCCCGGCTTCTCCCTCTGGTCACTCCACTGCCTCTTCCTGCCTGTTTTGGTGCTGCCAATCCCTCCCCCTCAGTGCTGCTGGCCTCACTCTGCATGTCAGCTTCCCAGGTTGGGTGCATGACGTCATCCACCATCTCATCTTCCACCTCTGCACCCTGGTCCTCCTGACTTGAAGATTTAACAACAACCTGACTGAGCAGCTGCTGTGTCTCATCATCATTTTCCTCCTTAGACAAAATTTGCCATTCCCCACTGTCATTTTCTTGCGACCACGGCTTCTCTAAGTTTTGTGCATCACTTCACAGCATCTCCTCTTTTCCTTCTTGGAACATGCAGGATGAGAGGTCTCAATCAAGAAATCATGTTGTAAAGAGCTCCTCAGAGTGTCCTAGTGTGGGATCACTGATCTCCTAGTACTCAACCTAGTGGGAGGTAGGAGGATCAGGGTGAGGATTATGTTTTCCAGTCTGTTGGCTGGTGAGACTGGACTGTGTGAAAGGGTGTGGTGCAGGCAAGCATGCTAGAAGCATTATCTGCTATCCAACCGACCACCTGTTCACACTGGTGTAGCTTGAGAAGTGGTGTCCCATGCCTCCCTGCAAAGTGTGACAGGAAGGTATGTGTTGTAGATAGATGTGTTTCTTGTGCTCCAGCAACAGGCGTAGTCTCACCTGCCCCACGTCCTCAGTGTCTGCATGCACTATCATCAGTACTTCCACTTCCCCGTCCTTTACCGCACGCCTTACGCATTTTCTAATTGCTAGGTCTCTGGAAACCAATTTTCCTTTATTAATTGAAATTAAAATTCAGGCCAATGTTTTTTTTTAAAAAAATTAAACCACCGTAATTTAACACGGAGCACATTAAACAGTATGGATGACTAATTGAATCCAGAAAAAAATTTTTAACAGTTTTTTGGAGTTTGATATATCACCATAACAGAAAAAGAGGAATGGGTCAGAAAAAGACCCCGAAAAAAGGACCATAAAGTCCACAAGTAACAATATATAAATAATCTTTATTTATTAAAATATAACAAACAGGTGAGGGCAGGATGCCGCATGACGTACAAAAACACTGCACAGTCGTGTGACTGCACCGAGGGCGCACGGAGCCAGGGGACCAAGGCCACCCACATCCCATTCAGGGATCCATCAGAGGACCATCCCTTCCCCACCCAGGGGGTGTATTGAATGTATACCACATGTGTTAACTGAAGGGAAAGTGCTGCCCATATAAAACATCAAAAGGGAAACAGACATGTTCCAATGCCCAAGTATAGTACACATGAGCTACATAATCCCATCAGACTTAAGGTACCGTTACACTAAACGACTTACCAACGATCACAACCAGCGATACGACCTGGCCGTGATCGTTGGCAAGTCGTTGTGTGGTCGCTGGAGAGCTGTCACACAGACAGCTCTCTCCAGCGACCAACGATCAGGGGAACGACTTCGGCATCGTTGAAACTGTCTTCAACGATGCTGAAGTCCCCCTGCAGCATCTGGGTAAACAGGGTAAACATCGGGTTACTAAGTGCAGGGCCGCGCTTGGTAACCCGATATTTACCCTGGTTACCATTGTAAAAGTAAAAAAAAAAAAACACTACATACTCACATTCTGATGTCTGTCACGTCCCCCACCGGCGTCCACAGGGTTAAAACTGCTTTCGGCACGCGCTGCTGCCGAGAGCTTCCCTGCTCTGAATGTGTCAGCGCCGGCAGTAACAGCGGTGACGTCACCGCTGTGCTCTGCTTTACGGCCGGCGCTGACAGTCAGTGCAGGGAAGCTCTCGGCAGCGCTCCTGCCGAAAGCAGTTTTAACCCTGTGGATGCCGGGGGACGTGACAGACATCAGAAGGTGAGTATGTACTGTTTTTTTTTTTTAACTTTTACAATGGTAACCAGGGTAAATATCGGGTTACTAAGCACGGCCCTGCGCTTAGTAACCCGATATTTACCCTGGTTACAAGTGAACACATCGCTGGATCGGCGTCACACACGCCAATCCAGCGATGACAGCGGGTAATCAGCGACGAAATAAAGTTCTGGACTTCTAGCTCCGACCAGCGATATCACAGCGGGATCCAGATCGCTGCTGCGTGTCAAACACAATGAGATCGCTATCCAGGACGCTGCATCGTCACGGATCGTTGTCGTTCTCGTTGTAAAGTTGCTGCGTGTGAAGGTACCTTTAGAAACAGTGATTATAGAAAAGTATAAGAATGGTAATTACCTCCAATGAGATGTGAGGCAGCAGGTTCTCAGGGTCTGGGCGCCCACCCCGTCGCACGTTTCGGAAGCACTTCTTCTTCAGGGGCCATGGCAACTAATGCCATGAGCGGTACTTTATACTCATGGGTGCCGGAAATAAACCCAGCATAGTCCCGGAATTACAACTCAGTAGTCATAGCAACGCACCCTGACTGCCAATAGCGCTTATAGGAAAAAATAATGTATAGGCAATGTAAGTCCACAGCAATGCGACCGTCCCCTCCTGGCTCCCGGCGCAAGTACCGCGCTCCGCTGAATAACAGACAAAACACGGGGCCCCGTGTAGTCTGTTAACAGACGTGCAGCCAGCAGAAACACCGAGAGAGGTGGAGCAGACCCTGCGCATGCACGGTAGACATTCAGGCTGTCAGGCGCATTTTGAAAGATTATATTATTTTATATCACCATAACGTAACACTAAGCAGTGAGTTAAAGTCTATGGATAACTAATTGAATCCACAAAAAAATGTTGAACATTTTTTTTATATACAACTTTAATGTAACACTAACCACGATAAACTTTATGGATGGCTAATTGAATCTAGAAGAAAATATTGAACGTTTTTTTCAAGTTTCAGATACCACCATAATGTTTATTTATTTATTTAATTATTTTACTCACTTATATTGCGCCATTAATTCCATAGCGCTTTACATACATTATCGGCACTGTCCCCATTGGGGCTCACAATCTTAAATTCCCTATCAGTATGTCTTTGGAATGTGGGAGGGAACGGGAGAATCCGGAGGAAACCCACATAGACACGGGAAGAACATACTTTTAGTTTCATATACCACTGTAATGAAACACTAAGAACGTTAAACTCTATGGATGATATTATAATTCCTATTTTTCAACCCCCCAAAAAAAGAATGTGGTCAAGTGCAGCATCTATTTTTTTTTAGCAAAGCCCTAAGCCCTGCCAAGAGTCTGTATTCTGCCAATCTCCTTGCTTCTGCAACTGTCCCTAGGCTAAATACAGAATGTATCTAACACAAACAACAAAGCACAAGATTAGACTTTAGAAGGACTGTTAAGGTACCTTCACACTAAGCGACGCTGCAGCGATACAGACAACGATGCCGATCGCTGCAGCGTCGCTGTTTAGTCGCTGTGTGGTCGCTGGAGAGCTGTCACACAGACGGCTCCCCAGCGACCAACGATGCCGAAGTCCCCTGGTAACCAGGGTAAACATCGGGTTACTAAGCGCAGGGCCGCGCTTAGTAACCCGATGTTTACCCTGGTTACCAGCGTAAACGTAAAAAAAAAAACACATACTCACATTCCGGTGCCCGGCGTCCACTTCCCTGCACTCCTCCTGCATCCTGTGTCAGCGCCGAACATCTCCGGCACCTCCCACAGAGCAGAGCGGTGACATCACCGCTCTGCTTTATGGCCGGCACTTACACAGGATGCAGGAGGAGTGCAGGGAAGCGGACACCGGGCACCGGAATGTGAGTATGTGTTTTTTTTTTACGTTTACGCTGGTAACCAGGGTAAACATCGGGTTACTAAGCGCGGCCCTGCGCTTAGTAACCCGATGTTTACCCTGGTTACCAGTGAAGACATCGCTGGATCGGTGTCACACACACCGATCCAGCGATGTCTACGGGAGATCCAGCGACAAAATAAAGTTCTGGCCTTTCTTCTCCGACCAACGATGTCACAGCAGGATCCTGATCGCTGCTGCCTGTCAAACACAACGATATCGCTAGCCAGGACGCTGCAACGTCACGGATCGCTAGCGATATCGTTTAGTGTGAAGGTACCTTAAGTATGATGGTTGACTATTAGCACAAGGATCAACACTAGAGGACTCTGATTAGTGAAAATGTGCACACACAGACCTGGATAACTGCTCTCTCTCTCTCTCTCCAACCAAAACTGTCTCTGAGCTGTGCAATGGTGTCAGTGTGCCAACTGTGGTAGCGTCTGTCCTTTTATAACCTCTGATGAGGTATTGCAGCCAGCCAATCACAGTAATGTAACTGTTGTGAACTCTGTTTTCAGGCTCCCTCTTGTGGTCACTGGTGGTATGGTGTGACTTTTGCTTTGGGCTCCCCCTGGTGGCTTTGTTTGTTATCCTGCTGGTCTCTGGCTATCAGCTGGTTCGTTATCCTCTGGGAGGTTCCTATATAGCTCTGTTTCTCTTTCACTTGTTGCCGGCTGTCGATGTAATCAGTGCTACTCAGATTCCTTCTGACTACCTTGCTCCCAGTCCCTCCAGGACAAGCTAAGTTTTGTTTGCTTATATTTTTATCAGCAGTGTTTATCATGTGTTCTTGTCCAGCTTGCTAAAAATGTGATTCCCTCGCTTGCTGGTTGCTCTAGTGGACTGAGTTTCTCCCCACACACCGTTAGTTGGTGCGTGGGTTCTTGAAATCTCAGGATGGATATTTTGTAAGGGTTTTTTATTGATCGCATAGACCCCTGCTCTATTTTCTGCTTTCTAGTACTAGTGGGCCTCTTTTGCTGAATCTGATTTCATCCCTATGTATGTGCCTTCCTCTTACTTCACCGTTAATATTTGTTGGGGGCTTCTATATCTTTGGGGATTATTTCTCTGGAGGCAAGCGAGGTCTTTCTTTCTCTTTAGGGGTAGCTAGTTCCTCAGGCTGGCTCGAGACGTCTAGGAATTTTTTAGGCACGTTCACCGGCTACCTCTAGTTGTTTTGGATAGGTTCAGATTTGCGATCAGTCCAGTTACCATCTCCCTAGAGCTTGTCCTAAGTTTATTCACTTGCTGGTCTATTTGTGATCCTCAGCCACTTAGGATCATAACAGTACAGCCGGCCAACAAAGTGTTAATTGCATGGCAGAAGCAGGAGAAAAGAAGCCTTGAGATATTTTTTTTTTTTTTTTTTGCCGTGTGTCTAGCTGCTGTGGCTGGCTTCTCTCCTCTTCTTAATCTTGGTGTGGCTCTGAGTTCAGCTGCTGACATGGATGTCCAGAGCTTGGCTTCCAGTCTGGATCATCTTGCTGCTAGGGTTCAAAGTATTCAGGATTTTGTTGTTCACAGTCCTATGTCAGAGCCTAGAATACCTATTCCGGAGTTGTTTTCTGGAGATAGATCCAGGTTCGTGAATTTTAAGAACAATTGTAAGTTGTTTCTTTCTTTGAAACCTCGTTCCTCTGGTGATGCCGTTCAGCAAGTTAAGATTATCATTTCCTTTTTGCGTGGTGACCCTCAAGATTGGGCCTTCGCATTGGCGCCAGGGGATCCTGCATTGCTGAGTGTAGATGCGTTTTTTCTGGCCCTTGGATTGCTCTATGAGGAACCTAATCTTGAGAACCAGGCTGAAAAAGCTTTATTGGCCCTCTCGCAGGGGCAAGATGAAGCAGAGGTGTACTGCCAGAAATTTCGGAAATGGTCAGTGCTTACTCAGTGGAATGAGTGTGCCCTGGCTGCAAATTTCAGAGAAGGTCTTTCTTTCTCTTTAGGGGTAGCTAGTTCCTCAGGCTCATCTGGGTTGTGTGTGATCGTTTTTCTAAGATGGTCCATTTGGTGCCCTTGCCTAAGTTGCCTTCCTCCTCCGAGTTGGTTCCACTGTTTTTTCAAAATGTGGTTCGTTTGCACGGGATTCCTGAGAACATTGTTTCTGACAGAGGATCCCAGTTTGTGTCTAGATTTTTGCGGACCTTTTGTGCTAGGTTGGGCATTGATTTGTCTTTTTTGTCGGCCTTCCATCCTCAGACGAATGGCCAAACCGAGCGAACTAATCAGACTTTGGAGACTTATTTGAGATGTTTTGTTTCTGCTGATCAGGACGACTGGTTTACTTTTTTGCCGTTGGCCGAGTTTGCCCTTAATAATCGGGCTAGTTCTGCTACCTTGGTTTCGCCTTTTTTTTGTAATTCGGGGTTTCATCCTCGTTTTTCCTCGGGTCAGGTGGAGCCTTCTGACTGTCCTGGAGTGGATGTTGTGGTGGATAGGTTGCATCAGATTTGGAATCATGTGGTGAACAATTTGAAGCTGTCACAAGAGAAGGCTCAGCTCTTTGCCAACCGCCGTCGCTGTGTGGGTCCCCGACTTCGCGTTGGGGACTTGGTGTGGTTGTCTTCTCGCTTTGTTCCTATGAAGGTCTCCTCTCCTAAGTTCAAGCCTCGGTTTATCGGTCCTTATAACATTCTGGAAGTCCTTGACCCTGTGTCATTTCGTCTGGACCTCCCGGCATCATTTGCTATTCATAATGTGTTTCATCGCTCGTTGTTGCAGAGGTATGTGGTGCCTGTGGTTCCTCCGGTTGAGCCTCCTGCCCCGGTGCTGGTTGAGGGAGAATTGGAATACGTGGTGGAGAAGATCTTGGATTCTTGTATTTCTAGATGGAGGCTCCAGTATTTGATCAAGTGGAAGGGCTATGGTCAGGAGGATAATTCTTGGGTTGTCGCCTCTGATGTTTATGCGGCCGATTTGGTTCGTGCCTTCCATGTGGCTCATCCTGATCGCCCTGGGGGTTTTCATGAGGGTTCGGTGACCCCTCCTCAAGGGGGGGGTACTGTTGTGAACTCTGTTTTCAGGCTCCCTCTTGTGGTCACTGGTGGTATGGTGTGACTTTTGCTTTGGGCTCCCCCTGGTGGGTTTGTTTGTTATCCTGCTGGTCTCTGGCTATCAGCTGGTTCGTTATCCTCTGGGAGGTTCCTATATAGCTCTGTTTCTCTTTCACTTGTTGCCGGCTGTCGATGTAATCAGTGCTACTCAGATTCCTTCTGACTACCTTGCTCCCAGTCCCTCCAGGACAAGCTAAGTTTTGTTTGCTTATATTTTTATCAGCAGTGTTTATCATGTGTTCTTGTCCAGCTTGCTAAAAATGTGATTCCCTCGCTTGCTGGTTGCTCTAGTGGACTGAGTTTCTCCCCACACACCGTTAGTTGGTGCGTGGGTTCTTGAAATCTCAGGATGGATATTTTGTAAGGGTTTTTTATTGATCGCATAGACCCCTGCTCTATTTTCTGCTTTCTAGTACTAGTGGGCCTCTTTTGCTGAATCTGATTTCATCCCTATGTATGTGCCTTCCTCTTACTTCACCGTTAATATTTGTTGGGGGCTTCTATATCTTTGGGGATTATTTCTCTGGAGGCAAGCGAGGTCTTTCTTTCTCTTTAGGGGTAGCTAGTTCCTCAGGCTGGCTCGAGACGTCTAGGAATTTTTTAGGCACGTTCACCGGCTACCTCTAGTTGTTTTGGATAGGTTCAGATTTGCGATCAGTCCAGTTACCATCTCCCTAGAGCTTGTCCTAAGTTTATTCACTTGCTGGTCTATTTGTGATCCTCAGCCATTTAGGATCATAACATGTAACTACCAAGATGGCTATGGCATTACAGTGACTGGCAAGCAATCCTCACAGGGGCGGGGACTCGAGCTCCAAATCTGAGCACCAGCCAATGCTCGTTGAACATATCCAAGCACTCAGATACTCGAGTGATTTCCGAGTATCTCTGAGCATGTTTGCTCATCCCTAGTAAAAAACACAGAATACCCACAATTCAAAATACAGTATGTGATATCACAGCTCACCTACTCCTCCTCTTGTATAGTTAAAACACCTCTATATACAGTAGATAACACATGATCTGCCATTCACAATAGCTGATGTTACAGCTCACCACCTCCTCCTTCTCCTGATAACACCTCTATATACAGTATATAATACAGGATCCACCATTCACAATAGGTGATGTCACAGCTCACCTCCTCCTCCTGTACTATGACCATTAACACCTCTATATACAGTAGATAACACATGATCTGCCATTCACAATAGATGATGTCACAGCTCACCTCCTCCTCCTGTACTATGACCATTAACACCTCTATATACAGTAGATAACACAGGATGTACAATTTATAATAGGTGAAATCACAGCTCCCCTTTTCCTCCTCCCTACCTGCACAATGTCATGTACACGTATGAGAGCATGCCAATTTTATGCTTCTATATAAATAATAGGGTCTCAGACAGTCTTGCATTGATAATGTCCAAGTGAAGAAGAGGTATTATGTGAATATTGCAAGAATGTATATTTCAACACAGATTATATGAATATGAAAAAAAGTATAAAAAATGAGAAAAAAAACATAAAATCCTAATTTTACACGGTTATTTTCTCATGACACATCCTTCTAAAACAAACGTCATGAACTTCAAGTATTTTCATTGAATTTTTTAACAACAGTTTTTAAGGTGGTATTTTGTGTTTTTTCTGATTCCAACCAGTGTCGGACTGGGATGCCAAGGGCCAACCACTATAATCAACTCCAGGGCCCCAATTTTCAACTCCATGCAAATATTACTTTATTCTCACTCACACATTTCTATAGCAATAAACTGGGTTAATTGTTAAATTAGAAAGATGCTACCTTTGTCTGTATATAGTGAATCAAGTATAGTGTGCCAAGTACTGCTCATAGAAGAGGGTAGTGGCCCACTCCTGCATGGGGACCCACGGATTCTCCTGTTGGCCAGTCCGAGCCTGATTCCAACAATACGTATCCGGCCTTGCTTAATACATTTGTATTGAGTGAGACCGCGCACATCTAGACAGCACATGACCAGATGTATGGAAATTGCATGCGAGTTGTCAAAATTCTCCCAACACCAGGGAATCCTGACAGTGTGCGTAGTGCGTGCAATGTATGGATCCACAAGCTTGATGCCCAATAGAGTCACTGAATAGATGCTTTTTTGCTGAATGACTGGTCTGCCAATCTCACAGAGATATGTCCAATTACAATCAGAGTCTCATATCAATCTTACCAGCGCATGTCTAATGGGTACGTGAAAATATTAGGCAGCACTCAGATGCTATTTTTCATGGACTATTTGATATATGATTGGAGAAACTTAAGAAACCTCCATTGGTTTTTTTTCATACAAGAAAATCTGATGAAACTCTGAGCAAACTCTAATGAATATTTAATCAAAATCACTATTAAAACTTGGAGTGTTTTTTTTTTTTTGCATTCCCAAAAAAATCACAGATGTCTGAATGAGAAGCCCACATGACTGTTTTAAAAAAAACCAAACCTTACATGATTTAAAAAAAAAAAGGATACTATACTGTGAGTCACATCTGGTTTTTTTTCTCGCAATCCTAGGCTTTAGGCTGGGGTCACACTTGCGTGTGCAATGCGAGAAACTTGTGCGAGTCTCTCACATCAATACCCCGCACTACCGCCGGCGGTTTGGACCGGGGAATTCAGCTGCATAGAAATAAATGCTGCCGCACACTCCGGTCGCTGGCGGCAGTGCCAGATATTGATGTGAGTTTCTTGCATTGCAAGAAACAAAAAGAAAAAGAAAGCCACTATACTATGCACACCACAGACATATAAACAATAATGAAGCAATTGTAGAAACAAGAATTTATTGGCACACCACACAAAAAATATTAAAACATAATTAAAAACAATACACAAGAAAACTTGGTCCATATACAGATGGTAACATATAATATTTAGAGTATTTAAATAAACAAAAGCAAGCCTGCACAACAACACTGATATACACCTACCCCCTGGCTCATGGGACTAAAGGACAAAATGTGTATTCATGGCCTTAGCACCTATAGATTACCTCCAGCCATAAATACAATGGCGAGATATCCAACCGAGGCAGAGAATAGCCCTGACTGCAGCCCTCGATAACGAGCCACCTGGGCATAAACGGTGGAAAGTACACCGCAAAGATGAATCACCACAAGAAATGAGCAGTGTATAAACAGATAAAGTCACCCATGACTAAAGTGAGAGATATATAATATTACCCAGGGGAGAGGCCAGGGACACAGTCCCCGTGTGCAGGCTAACACGGACCAAGCGACACGACCCAATGCGTATCGCCCTCGAAATAGGGCTTCGTCCATGCTCAACTTTCCTCCCACCTCTCATCTAACTCTCTTCTTGACAACTTCCAATCTGGCTTCCACCCCCACCACTCCACCGAAACTGCTCTGACAAAAATTACTAATGACTTACTCACAGCCAAAGCTAACAGACAGATCTCCATCCTCCTCCTTCTCGACCTATCCTCTGGTTTCGACACAGTCGACCACTGCCTACTGCTACAGATTCTTTCTTCCCTTGGCATCAAAGGCCTTGCCCTGTCCTGAATTGCTTCATACCTTTCCAACCGCACATTTAACGTTTCCCACTCCCACACTACCTCCTCATCCCGCCTTCTCTCTGTTGGAGTCCCTCAAGGCTCTGTCCTAGGGCCCCTAATATTTTCCATCTATACCCTTGGCCTAGGACAACTCATAAAGTCCCATGGATTCCAGTACCACCTGTATGCGGGCGACACTCAGATCTACCTCTCTGGCCCAGATGTCACCTCTCTGCTGTCCAGAATCCCGGAGTGTCTATCAGCCATATCCTCCTTCTTCAACTCTCGCTTCCTAAAACTCAATGTAGACATAACCGAACTCACAATCTTTCCCCCATTTCGCGTATCCCCCCTATCTGATCTATCCATTATGGTAAACGGCATCACTCTCTCTCCTGCACCTGAAATTCGCTGCCTCGGAGTAACTCCCAACTCTGCCCTGTCCTTCAAGCCGCACATCCAAACATTTGCCACCTACTGTCGCCTCCAACTCAAAAATATTGCCAGAATCCGTCCCTTCCTCAGTCCACAATCTACTAAAACTCTTGTGCATGCCCTCATCATCTCCCGCCTCGATTACTGCAACACCCTCCTCTGTGGCCTCCCCGCTAACTCTCTTGCACCGCTCCAGTCTGTCTTCAACTCTGCTGCCCGGATAATCCACCTCTCTCCTCGCTACTCTCCTGCTTCTCCCCTCTGCAAATCCCTCCACTGGCTCCCAATTCCCCAACGAATCCAGTTCAAACTACTAACACTGATCTACAAAGCCATCCACAAGCTGTCCCCTCCCTATATCTCTGAACTAATCTCCCAATATCTTCCCTCACGTAATCTTCGATCCTCCCAAGACCTCCTACTCTCCTCCACACTTATTCGTTACTCACACAACCGCCTCCAAGATTTCTCCCGAATATCCCCCATCCTCTGGAACTCCACTCCTCAACAAGACCAATTATCCACCACCCTCGGATCCTTCAGATGGAACCTGAAAACCCATCTCTTCAGCAAAGCCTACAGCCTGCAATTACCATTCTGCCGCGTCATCAACCGCCAGAGCTGCCACGTTACCAACCGTCAGAGCTGCCACGTCAACAACCGCCAGAGCTGCTGCATCACCACCACCAGAGCTGCCTCCCCCCTGACCTTGTGTCTCCTCCCCATTATCTCGTAGAATGTAAGTCCGTAAGGACAGGGTCCTCTCCCCTCTGCACCAGTCTGTCATTGTAAATTTGTTTACTGTAAACGTTATCTATAACCCTGTACGTAACCCCTTTTCTCATGTACAGCACCATGGAATTAATGGTGCTATATAAATAAATAATAATACTAATAATAAATAATTGGTTACTCATGCACCTGACAATAACCCCATAACATCCCCGCCTTTGTCCAAGTGTACCTGGAAGAACTGATGAAGGTAAAGTACGGTCACCAAATATTCATTTGATTTAGATTATACTTTGTCCATTCACTTTGAATTTTAAGTATTAATTTTATAAAGCATTCTTAATTTTCAGCATTATCCTGCCTAAAGCTTTTACACTATATATATATATATATATATATATATATATATATATATATATATATATATATATATATATATATATATATATATATATATATATATATAGTATATATACAAGAACTGAACAAAGAACAGCACCTGAAAAATAGCAGTAGTTGGGTGCAAAACTTCACAGGTACATACCAGTACTAATAACAAAAATGAGCCTTATAAATTTCTCAAATTTATTTATGTTCTATGTTTCAGCGCCATATGAAATATAATCTGGTTACAGGAATATTTTTCTAAAATTGTTCTGTCGCTTCTTCGATTTCAGTTTTTCTTTCCATAGGGGGAAAAACTAACATGGTTTTTCATATTCCCCACCCAATACCAATTCCTCTTTCCAAGTGATACAATCCTAAGGAAATCCTAATGATTCCGTAGCTACTTAGTTATTCAGTTGCCTCCCCTTTGGTAAATAATTAGGACGGTTAATGTGATAGGAGACTTTTCCTGCTTTTAGGTTTTCCATCCTGAGGTTAGCTGTCGAATTACGAAAAATTTTCAACTTTTTTTTTTATTTTTTCAGGAACAGCAAAACCCAGATACGATGGAAAAAGAGTGAGCGAGAAGCTTCCAACTGAGCAAATAAACAAATATTGAAAGAAAAATATTCCATGCCCAAGTCATAATGAAATTACCTTGATGGATATTGTCTATTTTTAGACTCAACGGGAGCTTATGTCACCGGTACCCAGCCCTTCAAACAAGTCATCAGCTACTTGTATCACATTTCTCCCATTAAACACAAAGCTACTGTGTGCTCTCCTCTCAGGCAAGGCGTCTATAAGCAACATACGCTCTAATAGAGGGAAATGTGGAACCAGACTAATAGGTTTTCTAATCTGTACATTTTTTATTAAGCTTCTAAGCCTACTTGAAGGTGCTATGGAAAACTTTGGGCCAACACAAGTCACAGTGGGCATTATCTGCTCATTGGGCAGCTTTTTGGCCCATTTAAAGCCCAACTCTCATTATGACAATGGGACACCATGGCTCCCTCCTATATTCATATGCCCCGATACAGTATCAAGACCTGATGAGGTGTTTACTTCACTCTCAAAGGACCTTGCCTGGGAACTGCTCCGATTCTGCAGTACAAGGTGTACAGTACTATTTGTAGTTTTCTGGCTAATGTTCCTGCAGAATAAATTTGGAATCAATCAGTTGCCTTCCTGATGGTGTTATAAGTTGGAATTATATAAACATCAATAATTCAGCAGGGTTTTTATTTCCAAAATAAACGTTGAGTTTTTTGACTATTAAAGGTGGTTACTTACTTTGGACAACCCCTATCATTATAAACACTGACACTATGAACATCACCAGATGTTTTGCTTTTAGAATCTTTTGTCTTTAATTAGAATCTGTGGAGAAACTCAACAGCAAATTGTCATTATCCCTTCAGCGCCCCAAGAGGCAAAATGAAGCATTACACTTTTCAGAATGAAAGAAACTGGTCTATGTCATGTACAGATGTAGTTGTCATTCAGAGTGGGAGACTCTATATGTATCCATAATGCTGTTTTTTCCAGAAACTGGTCCACTGGTGTCTTAAAGACCCTGAGGGCACATACCCACTGTGTCTTTTTGCTGAGTTTTGGAGTGGAAACAAAGCAAAACCTAAAAGTTTTGGAGGAGTTTTGCATTTTTGAGTAGGATTTGAAAAGTTTTTGCTCAGCTTTTGCTCCAAAAACTACTCAGAAAACTCATTGTGCATGAACGGTTAGGTTACATTCACACATCCGTGTGACACATCCTACTGCAATCCATTTTTTCTCAGACAGCACTTTCCCAAAGATTTTAATTGAGCCATACACAAATCAGTTTTAAAAATGTGTCTGTGTCTCCGGTCCAAGAGGCTTGGAGTAGGTTCTATTCTAACCTGCTCTGAAGATCAGGCTCCGCCAATAAAGTCTATGGGAATCCATGGATGAGACTAGGAAGACAGACTTTGTACTACAAAATTCCATCCTAGTTTCATCTGTTTTTAATGGATACATTAAAAGCCAATAGATCTAGTTCAGGCGGTCTACCTGCTTCAGTGAAAAAAAAAAAAATTGGTCCCTTTTTATTGAATGTGAACACTCACACGAATGTGTGAATTTGGCAAATGGTTAGTTTTTTGCTGAGTTTTTGGAGCAGAAACTTTCCAAATCTCCAGAAAAGTTCAAAAGTCCTCAAAAACTTGCAGTTTCCGCTCCAAAAATCTCAGCAAAAAACTCAGTGTGAACACTTCCTTAAAGTCCACACTCAAGAAAAATAATCATAAGATTGTTGCTAGTGAGAAGTATAATTAAAGACTCTTTGATTAATTATGTTTCCACGTAAAGGAAACTCCTCTAATCAGTGAATCGGCATTCTGATGACATTATGTCATTACGTTCCCATGTGCTTAGGATTTTAATAAGGCATCCCATGAACTGTTTTTACATAGAAGTAGGTTTCATCCCTTCTAATGCAAAGTAAATTGAGTGAGAAGTCACTTACTGGCCAGATCAAATCCATATCAGATGGTAATATGAGGAAGAATTCAAGATCTAGAAACAGAAGCCGTTCAGCAGGCCTTCTATGTCAACATCCTGAATGTGCGCCAATGGTGTTTTGAGACATGCTCTGAAGCATTTGTTAACTAGTTGCTTTTGAACCTTCTTGTCCTAAATGCCGAATAATCGCTTTTAATTTGCAAGAAAAAGTAATCTCTGGCCTCTAAAAGCAACCATTAAGAACACTTCCCTCTCTGACAGAATCCAGCACATAAATAGTCAATCGATTTCAAATACAAATGTGTAATACATATTTTTGACTGCGGAGGCAGTGCAGGGAAACCAAATACATAAATCTGGGTTCCTCTACAGATCCCAACTAATCACTGGGACTCCCAGCAATACGACATCCTATGATAACACTTTTATCACAAGATCTGTTTTATAGATCGTGCAGAAAACCATATTATAGGTAACAGTGCAATAAGAAAACTTCAGACAAAACATTGAATATCACTCAGACCAATGTTATTTTATGGGGCCAAACAAATGTTAAATTTTTTTCTTGGACAGAGTCAGTCTGGGGAAACAATATAGTATACAATATAGTATAGTGTAGTACACTCCCCCTGACGAAGGCACGCCACCGAAATGTGCTTAGGTGAAGTGGCACCATTGAATGGTAAGGTAAGATATGTTTATTACATTAATTACATCAATGTAGGATACTATGATTTTCACATCTATGCTCCGGTGTTCTATCCAATGTGTATTGCAGACACTTTAGCCATAATTTTGAGGGTTATGTGAATATAGTCAATACAATATATAATTTTTTTCTAGTTTCTGGATGCAAGTTTTATTTATGTTGGTACTTATTTGTGTATTTTCAATCTTTGACTATGTTATTAATTAGCTTTACATCTTGCTCTTGCCTGCCATGTGGTGGTGCCACTTACTTTCTTTGGCTCATCACCTTGCACTATATTGGCACATTTTTAACAATGTTTGTCTTTTAAATTATTTCTAATAAAATATAGTCCTCCATATAGTATAATGCACTCCCTATAGTCCATACAGTATAATGCATTCCATAGTCCTCAAAATAGTATACTGCACTCCCCATAGTCATCTATACAGTATAGTGCACACACCATAGTCCATATAGTATAATGTACTCCTCAAAGTACATATAGTATAATGCACTCTCCATAGTTCTTAAAGTATAATGCACTCCCCATAGTACATATAGTATAATGCACTCCTCATAGTCCTCCATATAGTATAATGCGTTCCCCATAGTCAATATAATGTAATTCACTCAACATAGTGTTCTATACAGTATTATAGTCTCCACCTCCATATAGCACACTGTAACCCTTAGTCCTCCATGTAATGTTATGAACTCCCCATAATCCTCCAAACAGTACAATGTGCTGCCCAAAGTCATTAATACAGTGTAATACACTCCCCATAGTCCTCAATCCAGTATAACACACCCTATAGTCCTCCATATAGTTTAATGCACTCACCATAGTCCTCAACATATTATAAAGCACTCCCTATAGTCCTCCATACAGTATAATGCACTCCTCATAGTCCTCTATATAGTATAATGCACTCCCCATAGTCCCCCTTAGTCCATACAGTATAATGCACTCCCCATAGTCCTCCATACAGTACTGCAGTGCGCAGGCGTCGGGTAAGCTCAAAGAGGCCCAGCGCCTGCACACTGTAGGACTTTGCTCTGGCCTCAACAGGGCAGATAAGTACGCCAGCATAGGAGTGCAATGCCGGGGAGACTGTGTGGATGAATCAGGGATGTGTCATCCACACGAACTAAGGAGAACGGCATCGCAAGAAGATGGGAGATGCCAGACCAAGAAGAAGGACACCCCTCAGACTGGCCCGCCCTGCAGGTGAGTATAATAAAAGTTATTTTTCAGTTCTCTAAGGTCGGGTTGGGGGCAGATTTACAGCATTATAGAATGCTGTATATCAGCCCTGAAAGGCGGTGGCTGCAACTCAAATCTGCCAAACCTGGTGACAGGTTCCCTTTAATGATCATCTGAGGAAGGTTCTGCCATGCTGAATGCACTTTTGCAAATCATCAAAATCCTCTGCTGGCAGTTCAATTTTAAATTGAAGAACAATGGTGTCCCAGATTTGCTTGATGGCAAACAAGTCTTCATTCGAGGTACACCAACAGCATTACATTGACTTGGTCGTGGAACCGGTGATATGGACAATATTCTAAAGTGTCAAAAGAGATGTTTTTTTAAAATGACATCAGACCACATAAGTGGCCTAAACATGTTACCGTGGCCTGCAGCATCTTCGGATGTGCCTCTATCGCGCACATCTGGGATATCATTTGTTGGCAAATGCAAAGCCCCATAATCCAGCCTGTGATGATAACAAAGTGACTCACTGACTTCTACAAGAAAGTGATATGGGTATGCTCTGCGACTTGTGCAGAAGTCATTGTGCAGGGAGGAGGAGGAAGTGAACTGTAATTAATACTATCTGTGTACATCACGTATTATGAATGGTGGATTCTGTGTTATCTACTGTATATAGAGGTGTTTCATTTATTGAAATCCTGTTAATGAATAATGACTTACTGATTTCTAAAGGATTGTTGTGGGCAAGCTTGGTGTCTAAAGTTGAACACAAACTGTGAAGGACCCTGGTCCAGCACCCTGCAAACCTCATTCTACCTGCCTGCATTCCAGTTTTTGTTAGGATTAGTGAACGTGATGTTGTCATTGCAGCACCATGCCCCGATGATGAAGCGATGGGCCTACTGATGAGAACAGGCATTAAAGATGCTGACAGGTAGTAGGAGGTACCTAGGGTTCTGGTCCAGCAGCCACAAATTGAAGATGTGGTTGCTGGACAAAGGCCTTGTGAATCATTATATTGAACTATATGTTTGACTCATTGACTTATAAAGAGGTATTTTTTAGCTATAATCTGTGGTCTGTGCAGAGAGAGTTGTGCAGAGAGGTGGAGGAGGTAAGCTGTAATTATTGCCATTTGATGAATAGCTGATGTTGTGTTTTCTATGTGTAGGTTTTACCTTGAGAGACACTCATTGACTTCTAGAAGAGAGTGTTGTGAGCATACTCTGGGACCTGTGCAGAAGTCATTGCGTAGAGAGGGGGAGGAGGTTAAATGTAATTGTTACTAATTCTGAATGATTAATCATTTGTTTTCTACATATAGATTTTGCCTTTCATTGTAATCCTGCTTGTGATGACAATGAGTCAACTCACTAACCACTATAAGAGTGTTGTAGGTATGCTCTGTGACCTGCGCAGAAGTCATTGTGCAGGGAGGGGGAGGAGTCGAACTGTAATTATTACTAATTGTGAATTATTGATCCTTTTGTTCTCTACATATAGGTTTTACCATTCATTGTCATCCTGCTTGCTTTCAACTGAATTTTTATTGAAGTTTTTATAATACAATACAAAACAATACAAAGCAATATAATTAATACTAACAGAAGGTAGGGAAGAAGGTAAGGTAAGGAATGAGGAGAGGATTAGGAAGGGGTAGAACTGGGAACTACAAGGGAAATGGAGAAATTAATTACTAAAGTCCTACTGGTAAATGTGCACTCTATATAACCAATTTAATATCCTGCTTGCGATGTGAATGAGTTAACTCACTGACTACTATAGAAGAGTGTTGTGGGCATACTCTGTGACCTGTGCAGAAAGCATTGTGCAGAGAGGGGAGAAAAGGAAATATGTACATACATTTTGGTTTAAATGTTGATCTAGTATTATCTATGTCTCATCAGAAAAAGTGTAAATCATAATATGAAATGTAAAAAAACCCATATATACCGGTAATAAAAAAATGTAAACATAGATCTTAATTTTAACAATAGATTATTTTTCTAATGACACATTCCTTTTAAAAAGTTCAGTCCTGTCGAAATGTGTAAGTTTGGATGGTGTGCTTATAAAGTACTGGAGAAAGGAGTGCTACAAACACAAGACTTTCCATACATTGATTGACAGTCTTTCTACAGAGTTGTCACGTTGGACTTTTTTAATGCACAGATTCGCTCTTAGCAAAACCCTTAAGTAAACCCCACACCTATTATAAAGGAATAAAGTGACAAGTCTATTGAAGGGCATCAGAGGTTAAGAGACCAGAGAGGCCATTTTAAGGCTCGGTAAACATAGTCCGTCTGTTGCCTTTGTGGAGTCATTTCCATAAACTCGCATGCGATTAGCCTGTGCACAATCCATTAGTGTCAATGAAATTAGAAAATTATCAAGCGGAGTTTCATTCGCCGAGCAAGAATGTCCCAAAGGTGATGGGAGAACGAAGAAAAATCCAGCAGGGCTGGATATGCCAACACATCGAGCATGATTGTTATTCAGGAAGTTCATACAGTCCGTAAGACAACTTGCTAATGTACACAAGAGAACAGACAGGGCGTCTGTTACGGCTAATGCAACACGCTGCCGGCTGTCGCTGCCGTGTCCATGCTTTGCTACAGCCGTACAGTGCGTCATACCCAGAGGAAGGATGCTATTAACACAATTATTTTTGTTAATTTGTTTTTTCATTTTTGCAGTCATTATTTTTTCAAGAAATGAGCCGAGAAAGGTAATTTTCAGGGTTCTGTTACCTACCAAATCAATGCTAATAGTAACGCGGAGATTCCAACCAGAAAGGAAAATGACAGGTAACGCAGCAAATAAAAGGGAGGGAAATGGCAACAAATAACTGACTTTAGAAGAAATCATTACAAGCTATTCATTACGTATCCTCAGCACTAGTGGAAGGTCTGTTCTATATGATGTATTGGATCATGCTGATATGATCCAGACTCCCGAATCATGTGGGTACATTATAAATTGTAATTAGAGTTGAGCAAATCTCCAGAAATTTGATTCAGGGAGATGTACTCAATTCAGGGGCAGTGATTCAACTTGAAATGAATAAGGGTCTGTGCACACGTTGTGCTTTTGTATGGTTTTCCTGCACAGTTTTGTAAGAAAGCCTGAAGGATTTCCTAGGGCAAACAAATGATACAGATTCCTTAAGTCTCATGCATATGTTGCTTAGGGCGCATTCAGACATCCATGCAAATTGTTACGAGATCATACCGTCCACAATACATAGACTGGCTGTGGGTCTGCTGACCAGTGAGCGACCGCTTTATACATGCAAATCGCTCCGAGACAAGACAACAATGCATGGACTGGCCGCAGGTCTCCCAACAAGTCGACCTGTGCGTTAGAGCTTAAGGCCGGGATCACACATGCGAGAAACACGGACGAGTCTCGCATGTTAATACCCGTCCCTGCCGCCGGCACTCAGGAGCGGAGCGTGCGGCTCCATGTATTGCTATGCGGCTGCACACTCTGCTCCTGAGTGCAGGCGGCAAGGACGGGTATTAACATGCGAGACTCGGCTGTGTTTCTCGCATGTGTGATCCCTGCCTAATACCCGCATATCAGTACGAGACTGGACTGCCACAGACTGGCCGCGGGTCTCCCGACCTGAGCATGACAGCTTTATACTCGTCAATCAGTCTGAGACAGGCCTGCAATACATAGACTGGCCACGGGTCTCCCGACCTGAGCATGACAGCTTTATACATGCAAATTGGTTCAAGATCAGACCACAATGCACGGACTGGCCACGGGTCTCCCGACCTGAGCATGACAGCTTTATACATGCAAATTGGTTCAAGATCAGACCACAATGCACGGACTGGCCACGGGTCTCCCGACCTGAGCGTGACAGCTTTATACATGCAAATTGGTTCAAGATCAGACCGCAATGCAGAGACTGGCTGCAGGACTCCCGACCTGAGCGTGACAGCTTTATAGCTGCCTAGTAGTCCGAGACCAGACCGCAATACACAGACAGGCGACAGGTCTCCCAAACTGAGTATTTCAGCTTTATATGTGCAAATTGGTCCGAGATCACTCATATGCTGTCCGTAAGTGCGGACTCAGCGGTATTGCCGGTTAAGGAAAAACGGAAACTCCTAGTTCCTGATCTTCAAGATGAGGACTGGGAGACAATTCTTGAATCCACATCTAGGGTGTCCCCTTCGGCCAACAATAAGATGATCCAACTATATATAATACATCAATCATATTTAACCCCATCACAACTATTTAAAATGGGTTGGACTAACTCTTCAGAATGTCTCAGATGCCATATAGTGGAAGCAGATTTTTTACATATGGTCTGGTGATGTCCAGTTATTCAATCCTATTGGATAGAGGTGACATCGTTACTAACCTCCCTTGTACATATCTCCGTTCTTTTGAACTCATTAATAAGTTTATTAATTTTTTTGAGAGAAACGCTTTTTCTGGCAAGGAAAATAATAGCTTTGCGCTGGATGGGAAACAGTCACCCATTCCTTAGGGCCTGGATTGATCTGGTGAGTTCAGTTATACCTTATGAACGCACATTATACCAGAATAGGGGTTGCATGTGAAAATTTGATAAGATCTGGGATATATGGAACTCATCATACCTCACCATGTCATCATGGGACAGATAGCCTTGCCTCATTATAATAAATGGTAGAATTCTACATTGGTTCGTGCCTCGTTTCAACATTTAAACACAATTAAAATGGAATTGGTTTTGGCAGCAAGACAGTTTTAGAGTTTTATTACAGGTCCATGGATATACTGTATTACTTTTAGTTTTCTGAGACTGGGTCTGTGTACCAAGAAATGTGCTCATATGACTTGTGCTATACATTTGTACTGGCTTGGTTGCAAGCAACATGTATGTCTTATTGTTCTTTGTTCTTTTGATGTTTAATAAACAAATTAAAAAAAAAATTGGTACGCGATCAGACCACAATACATAGATTGGCCACGGGTCTCCCGACCTGAGCATGACAGTTTTATACCCACAAATCGGTCCGAGACCGGACCACAATACAAAACTGGCAGCGGGCCTCCCGACCTGAGTGTGCCAGCTTTATACGTGCAAATTGGTCAGAGACCGGACCGTAATACAAGACTGGCAGCGGGTCTCCCGACCTGAGTGTGCCAGCTTTATACGTGCAAATCGGTCAGAGACCGGACCGTAATACAAGACTGGCAGCGGGTCTCCCAACCTGAGTGTGCCAGCTTTATACGTGCAAATCGGTCCAAGATCAGACCACAATGCACGGACAGGCCGCGGGCCTCCCGACCTGAGTGTGCCAGCTTTATACGTGCAAATCGGTCCAAGATCAGACCACGATGCATGGACTGGCCGCGGGCCTCCCGACCTGAGTGTGACAGCTTTATACGTGCAAATCGGTCCAAGATCAGACCACAATGCACGGACAGGCCGTGGGTCTCCTGACCTGAGTGTGACAGCTTCACAGATGCTCATGTCAGAAGAACCGCGGAAAGTCCATGGATTGCACGGACATCTGAATGTGCCCTTATTTTTATTCTTCCAGATATGCAGTAGATTTATATCTGCAGCATATCAATTATTTTAGCGTTTTTGCTGCAGATTTCACCCATGCTAAATGAGTGGGGAAAATCTGCGACAAAAATGCATGTAAAAACAAAGCAAAACACGGCAAACATGCACTTATTTTAAGCAGTGGGTTTCCTGTCAAATAGTACAGAAATTACTGTAGCAAATACAAAAGTGTACACATGCCCTAAGAGGAAGAGGTTAAAAAAAAGAGAAAAAATGTTCTTCTCACTTCTTCTCCGCACTTCTCATATCTGTCCTGCCACCATTGCTCCTTCCCCTTGTGATTAGTTTATCTGCTTTCTTCTTCTCCCTCAGTGTCTTCTAGAGGACGCTACCATCACCCAAGCTGTAACCGTGATACACAGCAATGATGTGTGCTGCATTACACTTGACCTTGTGGAGCGCAGAACACATCATTGGTGGCAGACAGGTATTCATAGGAAGAAAAATATGGAAGAGGAGGTGGCGGACAGGTATGAGGAAGCCTTTCCCAGGTCCCAGAATCAAGCAAAGTGGTGGCAGAGCACAAAACTCGAATTTGCCTGAATCCATGAATTTTAGGGAAAATGTAAATCTGCTAGATTAATGTAAAATCTTTAATTGTAACGTGTAACTTAGCTGCTGTGAAAACTCCAAAAAAGAAACTGTACAAATCTTATTACTACTGAAATTAGCTGTGTGGCTGTATAGATCCTAAAACAACAGCAAAAATGATACCTGTCTTGCAGTAATCCGATGTGTCAGTGCTAAGAAACCTAACTTTGAAGTTGCACATAAATTAACCTGGAGTGAATTGGGGGCGTGTCACTCTAATCTAAGTGCATCGACACGCCCCCAAAGCACTTCCAATTTGCAAGTGACTTCAAGTCTTGATTTCTCAGTGCTGGCACGTCGGATTACTACAAGAAAGGTATCATTTGTTTTGTTGCTCTACGACATATACAGCCATACCACTAGCTTCAGTAGTAATATTGTCCCTTTAATCAAGTGGAAAGGATTGAAAAGGATCTCTCTTATTTAATGGGCTGTGCAGTAGCTTGGGTATGTAGTAGAAGATTATGCTAGCTTCTGAAAAACTTTCTTGTAAAGAGACTGGAGCCTAGTAAGTAATTTACATAAACGCCATTGTGGTTTCATTTGTTCTACAGCAGCTGCATATTGCATTAGTCTACCGCAGCTACTGAAGAAAATCTAGTATGGTATCTAATGACATAACTAAGAAGCTCTTTTTTATTTTTTTGTCTTGGCCTTTCAGAAGACTACTTTTACTGCTACGATTTAAGCTTTTCAAGGACCTAGCTGTGTGAGGTCCATTTTTTTTTGTCTTTTTTAGAAGGCTTATAGTTTAATTTGGTATCATTATTGGGTACATACAATATTTTCAGAAATGTTATTTATTTTATTTTATTTTTTTAGGGGGTAAGTGGGGTGAATAAAAAAATCATAGTGGCTTTTTTTTTAATAATGTTCACTATGCAGGATGAAAAACAGTGATCATTTTAAACTCATGTGGTTCTGGTGATACATCGTAGACAGGAGAAGCAATTCTAGAGTATAATACACCTGAATTTTACTCATTTTTTTATCCCGTCCCTGGTTTATTTCAGATGAACTGGTGCAGAGATGAGTAGTAGACGGTTGACCGTCTGGGTGCAGTTTTATTTGGCCCACCAGCATATTAGGTTCTCTCAAACCCAAATAAATGAGGAAAATATTTTTATGGAACAGGTATAAAATTATAACTTCTGAGACCTATATCTGGTCGAGTCACACGCAAATTGTTCATGTCTGTACCTTCTGAAATAGCCTTCGCCTCTAGACCTGTCATTACCACTAATGGCTGGTGTGTTTGTGTGCTGAGATTCAGATCCAAATACCGTTTTTGGCTGGCAGTCAGCAAAGCGTAGCCTGAGTTAAGAAGTTTTAGATGTTTTCTGGTGCTGATTGACTTTTTTTTATATGCTCTCTTCCTTGTGTCCTCATTAGTCCTACTGTTTTTCAGTGATGGTGCAAATTGATCTCACCATTAAGGGGCAGGAATAAAAATGGTGGTCTGAAAGGCTAGAAAACAAAAATAAATAATTTGTTTGAAACAAACTTTATAATGAACCCCCATGTGATTTGGTACTGAAGGGGTTGTACAGGACTAAGACATCAATGGCCTGTCCTGTCTGATCAGTGGGGGTCCAGGCACTTCCGCTAGTTAGCTCTTATCATGACCAGTCCCTGCAGGAAACAGTACAGCAAAACAAACTCCACAATGGATGGGTGTAGGCATCCACAGGTGACAGCGTTTGTCCAGGCTTGGGGCTCAAGTCTGCAGTCACTTTATGTGACTGCAGACTTGTGAACCCTCACAGTGCGCACAGCGAGCATTGCCAGAATTCTCCGGTGCCAATGCCAGGAGTAGATGGGCATCGGACTGCAAGTATGCGATTTCTATACATGCAGTCACATGCAGACTAGACTAAACATGTTCAATACAAGATGAGGCCGGATACGTCTAGTCAGAATGTGGTCGGAAGTATGCAAATCGCATAATTTCGGCCAAATGGCCACCCGCTTCTGGTGCCGCCATTGAAGAATTTTCACAGCATGCAGTGAGGATTCACAAGTTTCCAGTAACATAGAGAGACTGCAGACTTAAGGCAAAACCTGGACAACCCCTTTAAACTCTAAGCCTGAAAAATCACATTTTCTGCAGTACTGCTCAATTAATTTTTTATTACTGCTCTATACACTGTGCATTGGTCATTCTCGACTCCTATTGTAGTAACTGGAGCTGAATAAAAATCAAACATTTTTTTTCTTGTCGCGCATTTCAAGAGCAATAACTTTTTTTGCAAATACCACTTTTTTTTGTTTTTTATTGCGAGACAAGTTGTACTTTTCAGTGTGATCTTTCTGGAATACATACTATATAACTTATTGATTAACTTTTATTAACTCAACCTGAGGAAGAATGGAAAAAGTATGTCATTAATCCTATGGGGTTTTTTCTGAGATGTTGATTTTTAGTTTGCTTGCTTCTCAGTAGCTCAAGATAAAATGAATCTTATTTTTTTAGGTAAAATTACTTTTGTATCAACACTACATCATTTTGGGGTACATAAAATATATTAATTAATACTGATTTTTTTACAAGTAAACAGATAAAACTTTGGTGGACCTGTGAAAGTTGTAAATCTAATATACACTGTAGTAATAAACCTGGTACAAACAACCCTAGCAATGTATGAGCAATTATAAAAACACATTCATAACTGACTATGTCGTATTATCCTCTTTTATTTGCTGGATTGTACATTACTTTCACAATCTACTTATTCCATAAACTGTTTAAAAAAGCCTATTTCACTGATTTTACAATATTTTATCTGGCATTTTTATACTCCAAAGTTTTCCAAGATTATTTCTTTCCTGTTTAAGTTTAATGCAGTAGATATTTCTTTTTCTATATTCATGAAAGTATTTGGTACAGTATGCTACATATAATATAAAGTCTACGCAGAGGATTAGATATGTCTGTTTGAAAAAAATGACTTTCCTTTACAAATATAGCATTTATAAGTTTTTCCAATTTTACTAGTTTAATACTGCCCCTATGTAAAAGAATATAACTGCTATAATACAGCTCCTATGTACAAGAATATAACTACAATACTGCTCCTATGTACAAGAATATAACTACTATAATACTGCCCCTATGTACAAGAATATAACTACTATAATACAGCTCCTATGTACAAGAACATAACTACTATAATACGGCTCCTATGTACAAGAATATAACTACTATAATACTGCCTCTATGTACAAGAATATAACTACTATAATACAGCACCTATGTACAAGAATATAACTACTATAATACTGCCCCTATGTACAAGAATATAACTACTATAATACTGCCCTATATACAAGAATATAACTACTATAATACTGCCCCCTATGTACAAGAATATAACTACTATAATACTGCTCCTATATACAAGAATATAACTACTATAGTACTGTCCCCTATGTACAAGAATATAACTACTATAATACTGATCCTATGTACAAGAATATAACTACTATAATACTGATCCTATGTACAAGAATAAAACTACTACAATACTGCTCCTATGTGCAAGAATATAGCTGCTATAATACTGTTCCTATGTACAAGAATATAACTACTATAATACTCTTATGTACAAGGATATAACTACTATAATACTGTCCCTTATGTACAAGATTATAACTACTATAATACTGCCCCCTATGTACAAGAATATAACTACTATAATACTACCCCCTATGTACACGAATATAGCTACTATAATAACTACTATAATACTGCCCCTATGTACAAGAATATAACTATTATAATACTGCCCCTATGTAAAAGAATATAACTGCTATAACACTATCCCCTATGTACAAGAATCTAACTACTATAATACTGCCCCTATGTAAAAGAATATAACTACTGTAATACTGCTCCTATGTACAAGAATATAACTACTATAATACTGCCCCCTATGTACAAGAATATAACTACTATAATACTACCCCCTATGTACACGAATATAGCTACTATAATACTGCCCCTATGTACAAGAATATAACTACTATAATACTGCCCCTATGTAAAAGAATATAACTACTATAATACTGCTCCTATGTACAAGAATATAACTATTAAAATACTGCCTCTATGTACAACATTATAACTACTATAATACTGCCCCAATGTACAAGAATATAACTACTATATTACTGCCTCCTATGTACAAGAATATAACTACTATATTACTGCCCCTATGTAGAAGAATATAACTACTATAATACTGCCCCTATGTAAAAGAATACACCTACTACAATACTGCTCCAATGTACAAGAATATGCCTACTATAATACTGCTCCTATGTGCAAGAATGTAACTACTATAATACTGCCCTTATGTACAAGGACATAACTACTATAATACTGCCCCTATGTACAAGAATATACCTACTATAATACTGCTCCAATGTACAAGAGTATACCTACTATAATACTGCTCCTATGTGCAAGAATATAGCTACTATAATACTGCCCCTATATATAAGAATATAACTACTAAAATATTGCCCCTATGTATAGGAATATAACTACTATAATACTGCCCACTATGTACAAGAATATAACTACTATAATACTGCCACTATGTAAAAGAATATACCTACTATAATTCTGCCCCCTATGTACAAGAATATAACTACTATAATACTGCTCCTATGTACAAGAATATAACTACTATAATACTGCTCCTATGTACAAGTAAATAACTACTATAATACTGCCCCCCTATGTACAGGAATATAACTACTATAATACTTCCCCCTATGTACAAGAATATAACTACTATAATACTGCCCCTATGTACAAGAATATAACTACTCTATTACTGCCCCTATGTACAAGAATATAACTACTATAATACTGCCCCCCTATGTACAAGAATATAACTACTATAATACTATCACTTTCTATAAGATTATTACTGTGGTAATATATCAACTTTGAAACATCCATAAAATATAAACTAGACACCAAGAGATTTTCAAATTTCAACTAATAGCGACTGTAAAAATGTAAACAGCAACGTTCACCCTGGTGACATGAGTGTTAATGCACATTTAATAAAGCTGTCTTGTCAAGAGCCATGTTTTGCGCTAGAAAGAATAAGGTAACCTGAACTTCAGAGTAAAAATAACTCCCCATTTAACGTGTGTCATTAGGATTGTATTTTTCATTTATCAAATCCATCATATTGTGGGTCCTGTTTCCAATTCATTTCCAATATAACTCGGGTAAAGCAAACAATTATTATAACCGTTGTACGACCATTGCCAAGAATCTGAATTTAAAACAATACGTCTGCAGTAATTATGCCTGAGGAAGATGAATAAAGGGTTCGGTTACAGAGAGTTTGTTGTTTCTAGAATATTAAAAGGGATGGAATATTACAAGGCCGAGAGTGAGGAGCCGGCGTTATTCCGAGACAGAAGCCTGCCTCCTGCAAGCTATGGCTCCTTGAACCCACACCCATGGTGTGGTATAGGCTAAATACTATGGTACCATCAAAATCTAGACTATCTATTAAAGTACTAATACTTAATGGGAACCTGGAGAACCTAAGATAAAAACAAAATGAGCAAATACCCTGTAGTAATAGGTAATTCGTAATAGTACATAGGTCTAAAAGCCATCCCACCACGACAAGGTGTTCCCCAATCAGGATGGACCCTAACTCTTGCAATTCACCTCAATATGTCATCCAACGTAAAAATAGATATGGGCATGGATCTGGGTCCCAACTGTTCAGACACCCACCTGTGGAAAGCTAAATGAATAGCCCAAAATTGGGGAGCCATGCCCCAGTTTATAAAAAAGTGCACAAAATTAAACCAAAACCAAAAAATTGGCTACAGTGTGAATGCACACCTATATATAGAGCATACTGAATGTTCAGAATTCGCCATAAAAGCCAATGTCCATTTCTGCAGCTGCAATCCGAGGTTGACTCTCTTATTTGTACACCCATTTGCAGCGAATCTGCTGCTAGGTGTGCAGCAGGTCCTCAACAACCAAAATTCTACTTCCTTCTACATCCAGTTTTTTCAGTGGCTGGCCAGAAAATCAATCGGAATTTTATCTGCTGCTTGGAAATGGTTTGCAAAAACTGAATCACATGAGTCGAATGTGACTTATCCACACATTTGATGCAGATTTAGGACCCGATTCATCAAGACCTGCGTTGTCCCCGCCAGTCTTGATAAGAAGATGAGCTGGAATTAGACGATACTGATTCATGAAGAAGTGAACACCTATTCATGAATCTGGAGTGTGTAACTGTCAAGGTGAAAATATATTTCTTATATACCTTTTATACTTTTATAAATCTTTATACACTTTTTGTACTGTTATACTTTTATACTGTGAAACAATAAGTTTTTCCTATCTGCTAGCTAATGCAAATGTAATTGTATCTAAAGATGGCTGCCAGTGTTCATTGTTCATTTCAGTTTAGAATGTGAAGAGTTAAGTTTATTTCTCTTGAAAAAGATAACTCTGGAATGTGAAGAAAGTAACCATCGAAGATGTCCTGACGAATGAGAGAGAGAGACTGAGCACTAGATGTATGCTGCTTAAACTCCGCCTAATGCATTCCTTTTTCCTAAACAATAGTACTGTGTATTTAATAAAAAAATAAAGTAGTTGCTGCTCGGCTCTGGACACAGGTGAACGCAAGAGCGTCAGCAAAGATTGAATCAGCTACGTGTCTGAATCATTTCTTTTTCCGGTACCAGAAGTTCTGCGTTCACATTACAATTTGGAATGACTGGTGAATGAGGATTAATTGTCGTTATTACGGCCCCGACAATTTTGGCAGCCCAACGGGGGGCGTGGCCAGCGATCCGAGACCCTCTGGACCCATGCCTGGATGTCTGTGGATGATACCCGTAGTGGCTGACCTCGAGGACTGATCACCCTCCGTACACGGTAAGTGGCGATCATGTACACTGTATATGTCACACTTGCTAGTGTCTCAGCCGTTATTGGTTTGTCTGTAGTCTCCTTGGGTCCGGGAGGTGAATGATCGAGTGGTGAGATCAAACGTGATCCTGTGCCACGCTCTGAACCAGCAACTGAGAGAATGTCGCATTCTGTGCGATCTCTGTACACCACACCTTCTCCACCGGTCATTGTACTCCATTCAACCATCCTACCTGTGACTATTGTCTAGTAGTGAAGTGGACTGAAAAATTGAGCCAGATTGTAGATTGTGGGGCAGCTTAGAGAAAGGGATAGGAGACGCAGCCTCTGTGATATTGTGCTGACAGGTAAATAAGGCGTTCCGTGAGGGGACCACCTGTCCAGGCAGGTAACTAAGGCGTTCCGTGAGGGGACCACCTGTCTAGTTAGGTAACTTAAGACGTTCCGTGAGGGGACCACCTATATTTTTGTGGAGGGGTCTCATTAGGAGGCTGCCTCCCGACTGTTTGGGATATCGTGGCAGGATAGTCTGTAATCACTGTGTTCAGGTTAGGGACAGGAAATATTGAGCGCGAGGCTCTTTTCCTAGTACGTCGAACGTGAGGCTCCGTACTGTGGAACTCAGCGTTGACGATCGCTGCCAGTGGTTTACTGCAGAAAACCATAGTATCCTGGGAGCCAAGCTGCGTATCTTAAAGCAGAAGAAGTCAGTGCCCCACAAGTTAGATGAGGATGCCGTGGAAGTCAAGACAATGGTCACGGGAGGGCAAGAGACAGTCAAGAAGCTTATCTGCGAGTTGCGCGAAGCTTAAAGAACAAAGGATGAAAATAGGTTGATGGAGAGGAAGGATCAGACAATGTAGAGCCCGTGTTTGGTTATAAAATGCCTTTGAACTGTGATGTTATAGATTGTAAAATGGCCGCCGTGCCACTGATGATGAAAATGCAGTCTCAGCCAGCGCCCTGTAATGACGGCGGAAAGAGATCTCCAGAAGTGTAGGTGTGTCCTGTTTGTGTTGTGCAGAATCCAACCTGGGCGGAGACCTGCCTTGTGTGTGTGTACGGACCGTCCTTGGGGCTCCGCCCAGACCACGGAGGATTATAGGAAAGTTTTGTTGAAATTAAGTCTGAAAACTGCTGCCGTTTGTGACTGTAGAAGATACGGAGCTGTGTGTCAGTGTTGTGTAGTATGGGGGAGGGGCAGCAGCAGACCGCTGCGAGATTTCTTTGTCAGTTTTCCTCTCTTTTCTACTTATCTACGCTACAAGCCGGAGAGAGGGGGGCAAGGTGCTGGGTTTCGTTTCTCCCTCTTGCGCTGTGGATTGCAGTGAAGGTTCTTATCTCCCTGTGTACTAGATGGGAGGGGCTGAGTGAATCCCTGCGCAACTTGCTTGCAATTTTTCCCCTCGGCGCTGCGGGCTACAGAAAGGGGGGCTATGTATTGCATTCCAAAGTTTTCTCTGTCCTTGGTTTAGTAAAGACAAGGGGTTAAATCACTAGCCCCCACCTTTGCAGCTGCGAGATCAGTGTTTCTTATCTCCATGGGCAAACACCACTGCCCCCTCCTATTGTACATGCAAGTCCAGCTTCACATTCCAATACGCCTTTAACCCCGTATGGGAATTTCATTATCTCCCCAGCCCCGACATGCCAATTCTCAGATCAAGAGCTTGTTTTAATTAGAGTAGATGACAGACCCAATGAATATAGTCTTATAAAATCTATCCCTGTGGGACCTTTCCCTGAAGTTACTGCTCAGTTCGTAATCTTTTCTATATGTTCGGTAAATTTACTGGGGGCAGATTTATTATTACAGTTCTGCTCCAGGATACAATTCCAAGATGATGGTCCTGATAGACACAGATTCTCCCCCAATAATGCCTGTAGAACCAGTAAAAGTGTTTCTCAAACCTGGTGCTCCTTTTCCCCAAGTCCATCAGTACCCTTTGAAACATGATCAGGAGCAGTGTCTCAAGGGGCAAATACAAATGTTATTCGATAATGGTGCCCTGATACCCTGTGTTTCCCCATGTAACACACCCGTGTTTCCCGTTAAGAAAAAAAAAGGGGGGCCCATTCATAGTCCAAGAGTGTCAGGCCTACCTTGCCACTTATGGCCCCTTGCATCCAGGAGACGCTATGTCCACCCAAAGAGGGAATTTGCCCTGTGATACAGTGTTACACATTGCAGGCCCTATATATGATTACAAGACACCCGGGCACTGCCGTACAGTATTGCAGACTGCCTTGCAGACAGAGCTCACCTATGCAGGACATGTTACAGGTTTGCTGATTCAGCTTCATGGAGACAAATAGAGACCTGTTGCTTATTACAGCGGCCGCCTGGATAGGGTGGCAAGAGGAAGTCCCTCCTGTATTTGGACCGTGTTGTCTGTCCAGCTGTTGCTACACAAGTCTTCAGAGATTGTTTTGGATCACCCACTGATGGTCCACACCCCACACGATGTACATAGTATCCTTAACCAAGTACAACCTGGCCACATGTCCATGGCTGGACAGCTGCGACTTCGGTGTGCTATTCTCATGTCTACTAATGTGATATTGAAAAGGTGCACTGTCCTGAACCCCGCTACTCTTCTCCTAGTTCCCCTGGATCCAAAGGGGGGGAGGAGTAGGTGACATGAAGGTGACATGAGCAAGGACACTCTTTTTCTTTCTAGAATGGATCCAGAGGAACAAGATTAGGTTTCCAAACCACATGATTGTCTAGAATTGATGTCTCAGGAAACGGCTGGTCTCTAGTGTGCCTATTCTAATGCTGATTTTGAGCTTTTTGTAGATGGATCCCGTCACCAAGATGACTAAGGACGCTTCTGTACCAGATATGCTGTGGTCTCAGAACATGAGGTAATCAAGGCAGAGTTAATGCCAGCTCATATGTCTGCACAAGAAGCGTGCAAACTAGCAGAAGGTAAGACTGTAAATATCTACACTGATTCCAGGTATGCTTTTGGCATTACACACGATTATGGGCCTATCTGGAGAGCCAGGGCTTTCCTGACAGCAAATGGCCACCCCTCTAAACGTGCTGAGGCAGTCCAGCAACTTATGAATGCACTACAGTTTCCCACCCAATCAGGCATCATAAAGGTAAAGGCACATACCAAAGGCACTGATGGACGGACAAAGGGTAACGCACTGGCAGACCAGGCTGCCAAGAAAGCAGCAAGCACTCCTGTAGCCTCTCAAGTACATCACCTAGACACCCCACCATCTCCACTTGTGTTGAAAGACATCTTAGCCCGGTTACAAGAACAGGCAAGTAAGGAGGAGAGAAATAGGTGGCAAAAGATAGGGGCTTGCTCTGATACCGTTACCGGACTATGGGGGAGGGGTGAAAAGGTCTGCCTACCACAGGTACTGTACCCAATGATGGCACAGGTTCTGCACGGGAATGTGCACCACTCGAAGACGGCCATGTGTGACACCCTACAGAAACAATGGATTGCCCCCGAGTTTTCCACCTGCGCAGAAAGGCAGGTACAGAGCTGCATGATATGTGCCACACATAATCAGAGTAGGACAGTGAAAACCCCATCCAAACACACTCCCCGGCCCCTTTAACCAATTCCAGAGACTGCAGAATGATTATATTCAGTTACCCAGAGTAGGGACGTATGAGTATGTGTTGGTCTGCATTGATTTATTTTCAGGTTGGCCAGAAGCCTACCCAGTTGCCAAAGCTACGGCTAAGACAACAGTGAAGAAACTGATGGCTGAGATCATATGCAGGTATGGAGTTCCTGAAGTCATTGAAAGCGATCGGAGTTCCCATTTTACTGGAGAGATCATGTCAGAGGTAATGGCAGCACTGGGGGTAAGTCAAGCATTGCATACTCCATCCGCAGAGTAGTGGAAAAGTGGAGAGACTAAATGGAACTCTTAAGCTTAAAATCCAGAAGGCAATGACAGAGACTGGTAAACCATGGACAGAATGCCTTCCTCTAGCTTTGTTTTCAGTAAGATATACCCCAAACAGGAAGACAGGACTGTCACGTATGAGATTCTGTTTGGCAGGAGCCCCAATCTTGAATGTTTCTTTCCACAACAGTTGTAGCCCAAGTACCAGGACTTGACTAGCTATGTGCAGGCCTTACATGGACACCTTGCCAAAGTGCATTTAACTGTCTTCAGTTCTCTTCCAGACCCAGACAAGGTTCCTGGACACCATCCCTTTGTGCCAGGAGACCTGGTGTATGTGAAAAAGTTTGTGTGCAGAGATTGTCTCCAGCCGAGATTTGAAGGACCCCACACGGTGATCCTGGTCACCCCCACTGCAGTAAAACTTGAAGGAAAGAGCACCTGGATCCACGCCTCACACTGTAAAAGAGACCGAACCAGTGTTTAGTCACAGAAGTGACTGAAGGGAAATGTTGTTGTTTTTGATCCTGGAAATGGGGGCCATCCTCGCCCCTACCTTCTCGGCTCCTAATGTAAATGAAAATACTAAGGTCCCACTATTCTCTGGATAAACCGGACAGCCCCGGCAAATATCTGGCGATTTGATTTCTGTGATGTAGTCAAGTGCCTTGAGACTGAACGGGTGGTAAAGGGGATCATCCAGTTTTATATGTGTGTTACCAGAAATGACAACAATAACTGTTATTATTAGACAGATGCTGCCTGGAACACGGGAGATGATTGGGGATATAAACCTAGTGAAGCCATGTTCCCAAGGATGGGACGGGTAGGAGTCTTCGTGAGAGAATGCATCTAACAGCCCTTCTGCAACCACTTAGGGGCTGTAAATGGGGTAAAAGTTGTCACCCCCTCCTCCTGAATCTTGAAAGCCCCCAATCTGCTGATCTGCAGATGTTTGTACTGGGAAAATATTATAATTATGTATTTAATAGTGGATACCATGGGAATTTAGGCCATATACAGCTCCAGGATATTAGTTTCAGACCAACCAAGGCCCCTGTTACCAGTACACCTAAAACAGGCCCAGGTGAGCGTTTGCAAAATATAGTCAATGAAGTGATACCCATTCCAGGTCTCAGTTGGCAAGAGGTTTTCTCCATAGAAACACAAACAGCCCCAAGGAAAAACCTATGGTTAGAATGGGTGAGATACAATGTAAAAGTCCAGAACATCTCTGTAGGATGTATTGCTTGTGCTGCTGCGAATACACACCTATACACACATGGACTGCTTTTCCCTGATGACAACATCACTGCCTGTGTTATGAATCTGTTGAAAGGTTTGAAGCCCACTGATTGCCCAGACTATGTTCCACTAATTCATGAGAAACCTAAACTAAAGGTCCCAGGAGAAGTAACCGTATTAACTGACAATTACACCTGCTATAATTCCCACGACACCACAGATACACCAGTAGGGATCTTCGAGACAAGTTTCTGCAGGGAGAACAGTTCTTTAGATACTGACTTGCTAATTAAACATACACATTATATGTACGACATTTATTGGTTATGTGGGGATGGTAAGCTCCGTCCTAGGTTGCCTAATGCCTGGATAGGCCAATGCACCCTTGTTAAACTAGCCATGCAGTTCAAAATTTTACCTTGGGATCCAAAGATACCTGATGAACCTACCAGAAAGAGGAGAAGTCTCGATCAGCTCCATATGAGTTATGAAGAAGATCCACTAGTATATATTGATGCCATTGGGGTGCCAAGGGGGGTGCCTGACCAGTTTGAAGCCCAGAACCAGATTTATGCCGGCATTGCTTCTATAATCCCACAGGTGCAGATTAATAAAAATGTTGAATGGATCAATTACATATATATTACAGTGAACAAAGATTTGTCAATTTTAGCCAAGATGCCTTTCAGGGTATAGTTGAGGATTTGGGCCCTAACACTTGTATGACCCGTGCTGCAACCCGACCTAAGAGAATTACACTGAATCCTGTCCAGACAAGATCACATGCAGTGATATAAGAAGCTGACACAGGATTGTGGTTGGTGGATAGTGGGGACATTAACTTTTAGAAGTAGGCTGACAGTAATCCTTTTGGGAAGGAGCTGTAGACCAGCATGTCATGTCGCCCCCACCACCAGAGAACCAACCACATCAGGTAGGGTAAGACAGATACAGGAGTATTATCCCTGGAGGCCCTCTGATTAGCTAGCTATGCAAAAACAATTGGCTGACCCTGAGAACCAACCTTTCTCATTCTACAGACAAATAATGATCATATGTTGGACGTATAAGTGCACCTGGGCAGGCCTAGGTAGTTAGTGAGCACAAAAACGGGTGACGTGCTAAGACGCAAATTAAGATTTTCTACAAATGTGACAAAGGAGAGAGTGTAGAGCTATACTTTGGACGGTTACAGCTGAAATAGGAAGACATGGAGTACAGTCCCATAAACCCACTTGATGTTAGAGTATTGGTAAATACATTCATTGACGGTATGACCAAAGACATACGAGACGAAATATAGACAGCCAGACCTGAATGGCGAAATGTAGATCCAAAAGACCTGAAGGTTTCTAAAGAAGTTGAACAAATTAGGACAATAAGACGACGTGTCATGTATGCTGGAGTAGACACATCTTTCTTCTCCAGTTGGTTAGGTGGGATCAAGGGATTCCTTCAATAAGTTTGTTTAGTACTGATTGCTCTCCTTATAATTGAATCGATAATCCTCTGTTGTGTTATTCCCTTGTATAAAAAGGTTATTGCCAAAGCAACTCCGACTGGCACCTTCCTCAATCAAGAAGTAGACCCACCAGAGTACAATGGTACTGATCCAGGGAAGATCCCGAAGTATATTCCTCTTAAGAGAATAGACAAAATCCCCCATTCTCAGATGATGCTAGGAGATCTAGTTTAGGGACAGTGGGAGAACTCCATGTGAGGTTAGTGAAGGGTTCAGCTGCCTGGAGGCCTCTCGCTAGGGGAGAGTTTCTGAGGTGTCTGGATGAAGAAATCCACCTCCCCTTTTCCCATCACATGGACAGTCTCGAAGGATCTTTCTTTAAGGGAAAAACTTAGTGTTTAGGGGGGATTGTCAAGGTGAAAATATATTTCTTATATACCTTTTATACTTTTATAAATCTTTATACACTTTTTGTACTGTTATACTTTTATACTGTGAAACAATAAGTTTTTCCTATCTGCTAGCTAATGCAAATGTAATTGTATCTAAAGATGGCTGCCAGTGTTCATTGTTCATTTCAGTTTAGAATGTGAAGAGTTAAGTTTATTTCTCTTGAAAAAGATAACTCTGGAATGTGAAGAAAGTAACCATCGAAGATGTCCTGACGAATGAGAGAGAGAGACTGAGCACTAGATGTATGCTGCTTAAACTCCGCCTAATGCATTCCTTTTTCCTAAACAATAGTACTGTGTATTTAATAAAAAAATAAAGTAGTTGCTGCTCGGCTCTGGACACAGGTGAACGCAAGAGCGTCAGCAAAGATTGAATCAGCTACGTGTCTGAATCATTTCTTTTTCCGGTACCAGAAGTTCTGCGTTCACATTACAATTTGGAATGACTGGTGAATGAGGATTAATTGTCGTTATTACGGCCCCGACATAACAAGTGACGCGTGTCTTTCTGAGCTACACCATAGATCTTACTCCAGTCAAGGACTGGAGTGAGATTTCTGGCTTACAGAATGTCACAGCTTCTTGTGAGTTAGATGAGCTGTGGCGTTCACACCCCTGCTGGGCCTTCATCCCACCCCAGCTCTGCCTATTTTGACACAGCTGGAAAAATTGGTATGAAAAAGCCTAAAATCTGAACAATTTAGATGCAACTCTGAGTCACTCCTAAATTTTACAACTTTTCAAAGCTTTTACATCCAAACTCTTTAAAAACGTTGATGAATCGGGCCAGTAATTTCAAGCCTATCTCTTGTAAACTAATGTTGGCCCTCGTAAAATAAGGGATTCAACTCATTTGAAAAATGTCGGATTAAAGTGACATAGACCACTGTATCATAAAAAAATACAATTGCCAACATCTAAGAAACAGTTTATGCCAATTTTTAGTGTAAACTGTGCTTCAAAAGTTGCATTTTTTTTTTAAATTGTTGCATCATTCTCGCAAAAACTTGAAAGAGTTGATGTTGGGAACCAAGAGGGGATATGGTCAACAACTTTCAGACATATATATTAAGGTTTATTCTAGAAAATGTTGCAATATTTGCCCTTGCTCATAAAAGATGTGCATTTTATTGCATAATGTGTTAAGAAATTGGACTTAATTTATTCCACAAATCTTTACTTTTCTCAGACTGTCCTCCAGTCTAGATAAATTTGCCCCAACAATTTTTTACAGTAGAAATTCACAAGTTTACCGTGCAGTATGTCTTGAAGATTGGTGAGGTGCTAAATATCTTCTACCAATCAACACATCTTCTAAGTGGACTTGTTCTTCTACTTGCCAAACCATCTCAGAAGACCTCATTCATTAGGATGGGATCCAAGGGGATTCCATCAATTCTAATGAGCCATGAAATCTAACTAGCCTTATTTGCTGGAGCAGTAAATTTCTTTCATTCTGCTGCAAGCGGTTTTCTGAAAGGTTAGACTATTGGCCGCGGTGCTGGAGAAGCTAGATCTTTAAACGGCGGCCAGATAGGACATGGGAGGCTTCTTTGGTCTGGCACATGTTCCCGCCAGTGTCTTCACATCACACTTGTAGGGGCAGACCTTGGTAGGTGAGAAGTGATTACACTTCTATGTCTGTTCTGTTCTGAGGTTTTCGGCAGTAGAAACGACCGTCCTGTCCGTGCCAAGGTTTGAGCAGTGGTTACTGGAAGTTACAAGCTACTTTCTCATGAATGTTAATTTCTAGGCCTTTCACTTTCCAACTCCTTTATATCAAGGTGCCAGGATAAATGAAAATATTGCATTTTATATGACGGAACTTTAGTGTTTAAAAACGGGGGGTAAGGTGGGTGCTGAAATCCGCTAAGCCTCAAATCAAACATGAACCAGTTTACGTGCAAGATTGACTTATTGGCACATGAATGGGAAGTTTGCGATATGATTGACTGCTCTTTCATCTATGCTATGTACACTAGTGTTTGCTACTATCTACTTAAAGGGGATGTGCAGCCTCTAAAAAAAGGTTAGAATGGCACAGAGGGTCGCAGGAGGCATACTGGTATATTCACCAGATTTAACCCCCCGCAGATCCAGAGAAGGCAACTTCGGTAGTCTTTGTTGCGACAGGAATTGATGATGTGCCATTTGTCGATTACCTGACTGCTAAGATCTTTGATTGCCTACAGTACTCAAATGGCTAGAATGGGACATCATCAGATATTCTAGTTAACTGGCTGGAACATCCATCCGAAGGAAAGAATGTCATTAGTTCCTGTCCTGTGTGGACCAATGGAGTGGCCTGCACTGGTCCACAAAGCGACACATTGAAATTTACAAAGCTTTCAACTCCATCTACAACGATGATTATCTATGGACATTGACTAGGATATACTTGTATAATTGATTTTTTGAGTCAAAATTTATCAATCCATATAGAAGAGGTGGCTAAATCCAATGATTGAAGGGGTTATCCAGGACTATTTTATTACAATGTGCTTAAAAGCTAACAGTCAGATAGCTGATAACTAACTGCCTGCCTGTGCTACACATAGCCAGCTCAGAGCAGTCACTAACCGCTCCTGCCAGCGATTCAGCTGCTTCACATCAATAGAGCTGCTCTTCTTCTTCCAGTCTGTTCTGTTGATACGGCTTGATTGCCAAGGCTTTGCTGATTGACAGCCGGATCCCCGCAGTTAGGCAGTGGTGAGCCGGCTGTCAATCAGCATGACGTCAGCAGTCATGCCCCAAGAAGAGCAGAATGGAAAAGAAGCCAATGCGCCATTGATTTAACATCATCGGAAGCCACTGAATCGCCAGCAGTAGTGGTCTGTGACCCTCTGTGACAAAGATCGATGACTGTAGTAGTTAGCAACTACCTGCCGATTAGTTCTTCCCCACATAGTAAAAAAAATACTGCTCAGTCAAATGAGGCACGTAAAGGGGATCAATTTCAGATCAGTAGATCTCGGACACTGGGCACCCTTCATTGTCTACAAGGCAGAGCTTCATACTTTTTTAGTATGAAGGAGCTGTATACCCAGGCACAACTACTACTGAAAGTGCAAACTGAGGGGGAATGTAACTGCGCACCCCTACTTCAATCAGGGAGGAGGAGGTAAGCTGCGACATTACCCACTGTGAACAGTGCATCCTGTGTTATCTACCGTATGTAGATGTGTATGTGTATATATATATATATATATATATATATATATATATATATTATTAATAATTGGAGTGGAAATTTAAAAAAATTCTCAATTGTATTATTAGTTTTAATTACGGTAACATAAAATACTGATTTAATCAGTAGATCATTTACTGATTCCACATTACCTTTAAGAAATAAAGTACTGACACCCCGTAATGGCTATGTCCTCCTGCATTGAATAAAGACTCCAAAGGATACATTTATAGGCGGTATGGGCCTATAAAAGAGCAAATGATCAAATAGAAGGTTTTATAGCAGGTAGGAAAGGGCAGACTGGGTGGCAAGTTCCAATTTCTGCAGCATGGAGGATTTTTATTTGGTTCATTTTGATTTACAACTAAAAAACCTTCTTGTTTTAAGCCATGCGTTGGCAGCCATTCAAAATCATAAAAGCTGTGATATTTTTAATGTGCTTTTTTCCCCTCCATGTTAAAAGCTTCTCAGTTTATTTCAATAATAATAACTTGGTGACAGAAAGTGCTGGGGCAGAAAGCTGACAACTGAGCTCACTCTACGTGGACTTGGTGATCGCTTACTTTGTGACGACCCAGCTGTCATTTACGTGCCTTCATCCCAGCATCTGAGATTTGCACTCTGAAGGGTTAAAGTGATTCGACTCTCTATTTGATTTGTGATGCGTCTCCGCGATCATCTGAAATCATTTTCTCTAAATCGTTAGCCTGCGAGCCTTTCTGAGGAAGTTCTCCAGACGACTGGCAAGATCCAGAAATTAATGGCATGTTTTATTAGCTGAGAATCATCAGTGGCGAGAGAAAACTGGAAGAGGCTTGATTAGAAGAAGGATTCTGGAAAGGCCCCACATCTTAATAATGTTTATTAAGGTGCTTTGCAAAGATCATAGTGGCCAGTGGCTATGCTGGCACAGGAATATATCCTTCAAGGAAAACGAACCTTTATTTCTTCCCAGTACATGTGCAGTTAGATGCAATCACATCATGCAAATCTGTGCCACATTGCTCAATTTATAGATACTATATAATGCTAAGTGCATATTTTGTTGACATATATGGCAACTGTCCCCAATTTTGCAAACGATCCTGAAAAATGTGACAAATAGCGGCAGAGTTTTTCTCAAAGGGGTTGTCCCACGAACAAAGCATGTTGTAATCAATAACTCTTGGAATAATAAGTTCCACAATTGGATGTGTTAAATTTTTTTGATGTGCTGAGATAATCTTTTAAGTTTGCCCCTTCTATGTACTGTATTATTTGCTGTGTCCAACCATGTAGGGTTGCTCCAGTTTATTGTCAACACATTATTATTATTATCATTATAATACATTTTTATAGCACCATTTATTACACAGTGCTTTACATGCGAACAGGGCAAATATAGACAAGTACAATAAGCATGAGTAAAACAAGGCACACACAAGTTCATGAGGAGAGAGGACCCTGCCCACGAGGGCTCACAATCTGGGTGAGGATACACTAGGAGAGGGTAGAGTTGTTCATGCGGCAGTTCAGCAGACAGAGGATCGCTGCAGGTTGTAGGCTCGACGGAAGAGGTAAGTCTTCAGGTTCCTTTTGAAGGTTTCCGTAGTAGGCGAGAGTCTGATATGTTGGGGTAGAGAGTTCCAGAGTATAGGGGAAGCACAGGAGAAGTCTTGTATGTGGTTGTGGGAGGAAGAGATGAGAGAGGAGTAGAGAAGGAGATCATGAGAGGATCGAAGGTTGCATGTAGGTAGGTAGCGGGAGACCATGTCATAGATGTATGGAGGAGACAGGTGGTGAATGGCTTTGTATGTCATTGTTAGTGTTTTGAAATGTAGCCTCTGGGTAATAGGAAGCCAATGAAGGGCCTGGCAGAGAGGAGAGGCTTGGGAATAACGGGGAGACAGGTGGATAAGTCGGGCAGCAGAGTTTAGGATGGATTGGAGTGGTGCCAGAGTGCTAGTGGGGAGGCCAGAGAGTAGGAGGTTGCAGTAGTTGAGGCGGGAGATGATACGGGCATGCACTAGTGTTTTTGTGGTTTCATGGTCAAGGAATGCATGGATCCGGTAAATGTTTTTGAGTTGGAATCGGCAGGAGGAGGCAAGGGCTTGGATATGTGGCTTGAAATAGAGGGTAGAGTCAAGGATCACCCCGGAACACCGAGCGAGCGGGACTGGGGAAAGTGAGCAGCCATTGACATGTGGAGGGGTAGAGTGAGGTGGGGGAAAGATGATGAATTCTGTTTTGTCCATGTTCAGTTTTAGAAAGCGAGCAGAAAAGAAAAATGAAATAGCAGACAGACATTGTGGGATTTTGGTCAGTAAGGAAGTGAGGTCAGGTCCAGAAAGGTAGATCTGTGTGTCATCAGCGTAGAGATGATATTGTAAACCGTGGGATTCTATGAGCTGTCCTGGGCCAAAGGTGTAGATGGAGAAGAGTAGGGGTCCTAGAACTGAGCCTTGGGGAACACTGACAGATAGGGGGGCGAGATGAGGAGGTGGTGTGGGAGAGGGAGACACTGAATGTCCGGTCTGTTAGATATGATGAGATCCAGGATAGGGCCATGTCTGTGATGCCAAGAGATGAGAGAATCTGTAACAGGAGGGAATGGTCCACATTGTCAAAAGCAGAAGACAAGTCCAGGAGGAGGAGGACAGAGTAGTGTCGCTTGCTCTTGGCGGTTAGTAGGTCATTGCTCATTTTTGTTAGGGCAGTTTCAGTTGAGTGATGTGGTCGGAAACCTGATTGTAACCAGTCAAAGAGGGAGCAGGAGGGAGGAGAGGTGGGTGGACAGTCCACGATGGACATGCTGTTCCAGTAGTTTTGAGGCATAAGGGGGAAGGGATATCGGGCGATAGCTGGACACAGAGGATGGGTCGAGGGAGGGTTTTTTGAAGATAGGTGTGATTGATGCATGTTTGAAGGATGAGGGGAAGGCACCATTTGTAAGTGAGAGGTTGAAGAGTTGTGTTAGGGTTGGGTTGAAGACTTTGGCAAGGTTAGGGATGAGGTGGGATGGGAGCGGGTCAAGAGTGCAAGTGGTGAGATGTGATCTTAACAGAAGAGTGGAGAGCTGATTGTCTGTCATGATGGAGAAGCTGGCTTTGGAAGAACAGGGCTGAGCCAGCCTGAGTCAAGAGGAGTTGGCATTGGGGGCTGCGGGCCAAAGCTTTGTCTGATGTTATCAATCTTCTGCTTAAAAAAAAGAGGCAAAGTCTTCAGCAGAAATGAGAGGAGAGGGAGGAGGTGCTGGGGGACAGAGTAGAGAATTGAAAGTGTTGAAGAGCTGTTTAGGGTTGTGAGTCAGAGAGGATATGAGAGATGAGAAGTAGGTTTGTTTTGCGGCAGTGAAAGTGGACTTGAAGCTGGTGAGGAACTGCTTGTATGTGATGAAGTGCTCAGCAGAACGAGATCTCTTCCATCTCCACTCAGCGACCCTGGAAGCCCGTCTCAGTTCTTTGATCAGGCTGGTTAGCCAGGGCTGTCTGTTGATTGTACGAGTTTTGCTATGTGTGAGGGGGCAGCCAAATCAAGTGTAGCTGTTATTGTGGTGTTATAAAAAGTGGCAGCAGCATCTGTGTCATGGAAGGAAGCTAAGTCTGTAAGAGGGAGAAGGGACTCATAGAGTGAGTGTAAATTTAGGTGTTTGAGATTTCTGCCAGGTTGAGTGAGTTTGTGGAGTAGGGGTTGCACACTAGGAGAGGAGAGGAAAGAGAATGTCAGTAGGTTGTGGTCAGACAGGGGGAGGGGTGAGTGATGTTAGTAAGGGAACAGAGGCGGGTGAAGATGAGGTCCAGTGTGTGGCCATCTTTGTGGGTGGCTGCGGAGGACCATTGAGTGAAACCAAAGGAGGCAGTGAGCGATAACATTTTAGAAGCAGCAGGGGTGGAAGTGTCAATGGGGATATTGAAGTCACCCATGATGATAGTGGGGATGTCGGCTGAGAGGAAATTAAGTAGCCAGGTGGTGAAGTGGTCAAGAAAGGTGGAGATGGCTAGTTCTGGGGGGAGGTAGATGACAGCCAGCTGGAGGTTGGAGTGGGAGTAGATGCAGACAGAGTGCATCTCAAATGAGGGAAGAGTAGCAGAGGGTGGTAGAGGAATTGGGGTAAATGAGCAGGTATCGGACAGGAGTAGGCCAACTCCTCCACCACATTTGCTGGCGGGGCGAGGGGTGTGAGAGATTGAGTCCGCCACAAGAAAGTGCAGCTGGAGAGGCTGAGTCAGAGGGGGTGAGCCAGGTTTCAGTGATGCTAAGGAAGGAGAGTTTGTTAGTGATAAAGAGGTCATGGATGAATGACAGTTTGTTGCAGACAGAGCATGCATTCCATAGTGCTCCAGGTAGGGGGAGCGGGGGAGTGGAGGCTGGATGAATGGGTATGAGGTTATTGTTGTTGCAAAGACATGTAGGGGATCGTGGCAGGGGGTTAGAAATAAGTGTGGGGATGTGTTGAGGAGGGCCAGGATTTGGGGATACATCGCCAGCAATGAGGAGTAGCAGGCAGAGCGTTAGAAGGTGGAAGCTGTATAGGACATGATGTGGCCCTGTGTGTCTGGAGAAAAAGGATTGTATGTGGAGGAACAGTTCTGTGGAGGAGGTGAGGTGGCTGGGGAGGATGGAGGGAGAAATGACCAGTTCCTTACTGGATTACAGGAGATAGAAATAAATAAAGTAGCATGGGGGTGAATGTTAAAAGAAACCGAAACATTATAGTAGTTTTCTATTCCTTTACCTTCCAGTTAATTCCAGTCCAATTCTAGTCTAATTCAAAGTAATTAGAAATATGTATTTTGAAAGATGGTCAGACACGTCTGGTCAGACTCATGGCTTTGAATTTATGTGCACCTAAGGACTCGCAGCTGAGAGGGGATGTAGGCGTGTGTGTCCAGAGCACATGTTCACAGTAAAGCCAGGTCATAAAGAAGGGGAGGGGTTATATTGACCATTCAGGTATGCAAGGGAGAGTCAAGAGGAATGAAGTACATATGGATAGAAAATAATGGCTAAGCAAAGTATACCAGGTGGGAATTATATGCACTTCATATAGACAGACAAAGCAGGAAAGCTGAGTGGAGCATACCAGGTGGGAATTATATGCACTTCATATAGACAGACAAAGCAGGAAAGCTGAGTGGAGCATACCAGGTGAGAATTATATGCTCTTCATATAGACAGACAAAGCATGAAAGCTGAGTGGAGCATACCCGTGGGTAGACAAAAAAACTCGATTAGATGATACAGGTGGTGATTAGGATGATGATAGTACAGCAGTTATGAATGGGTGCATCATAGAATTCTAGTCTAATTCAGAGTAATTAGAAATATGTAATTTGAAAGATGGTCAGACACGTCTGGTCAGACTCATGGCTTTTGAATTTATGTCAATGCTCCTGAAAAGGAGGGGAACCATAAGAAAGTATACAGACAACACAGCAGCAGCTTGGAGCTCCTGACTGTTTTATCACAGGAGTAACTATTTCTGATGTGTCCCAAGTAGTGTTGAGCATTCCGATACCGCAAGTATCGAGTATCGGCCGATACTTGCGGGTATCGGAATTCCGATACCGAGATCCGATACTTTCGTGGTATCGGGTATCGGTATCGAAACAACATTAATGTGTAAAAGAAAGAATTAAAATAAAAAATATTGCTATACTCACCTCTCCGACGCAGCCTGGACCTTACCGAGGGAACCGGCAGTGTTCTTTGCTTAAAATGCGCGCGTTTACTGCCTTCCGTGACGTCACGGCTTGTGATTGGTCGCGTCGCCCATGTGACCGCGACGCGACCAATCACAAGCCGTAACATAATTTTCAAATCCTGAATGCCTAGAATTAGGCATTCAGGACCTGAAAATTACGTCACGGCTTGCTGTGATTGGTCGCGTCGCGGCCACATGGGCGGCACGCGACCAATCACAAGCCGTGACATCACGGAAGGCAGTAAACGCGCGCATTTTAAGCAAAGAACGCTGCCGGTTCCCTCGGTAAGGTCCAGGCTGCGTCGGAGAGGTGAGTATAGCAATATTTTTTATTTTGATTCTTTCTTTTACACATTAATATGGATCCCAGGGCCTGAAGGAGAGTTTCCTCTCCTTCAGACCCTGGGAACCATCAGGGATACCGTCCGATACTTGAGTCCCATTGACTTGTATTGGTATCGGGTATCGGTATCGGATTAGATCCGATACTTTGCCGGTATCGGCCGATACTTTCCGATACCGATACTTTCAAGTATCGGACGGTATCGCTCAACACTAGTCCCAAGTCCTCTGACATCATCATAAACCAAGTCAGTGATGTGCAAGCTCAGGGCCACTGGAAATCTTATGCCACTGACTTAATTTACGATGAGCTCAGGACTGGAGACATGGCAAAATCAATCACTCCTGTGTGTTACCTCACAGAAAGCAGCAGCTGCAAGTCCCTGCTGCGCCATCTGCACACCGTCTTAAACTTCCTCCACTAGCCAGGAGATGTGGTATATTAAACTATTAATTATAATATACTTTGCATGTGGGACAACTCCTTTAAACTCTTCTGTCAAAATGTGTGAACTTTAGATGGGGCAATAGCATCTCTAAACCAAAATTTAGTAACTAAGAGTAGATGAGCATTATTTAAAGTATACACTCATGAGTAGGGTTGAGCGACTTTTATTTTTATAGGATCGGGTCGGGTTTCACGAAACCCGACTTTCTCAAAAGTCGGGTCGAGCGAAATCGGCCGATCCTATAAAAAAGTCGGGGTCGGCCGAAACACGAAACCCAATGCAGTGCAATGGGATACTATGGTTCCCAGGGTCTGAAGGAGAGGAAACTCTCCTTCAGGCCCTGGGATCCATATTAATGCGTAAAATAAAGAATTAAAATAAAAAATATTGTTATACTCACCCGTCCGGAGGCCCCTGGACATCACCGCTGGTAACCGGCAGCCTTCTTTGCTTAAAATGAGCGCGTTCAGGGCCTTCCATGACGTCACGGCTTCTGATTGGTCGCGTGCCGCTCATGTGACTGCCACGCGACCAATCACAAGCCGTGACGTAATTCTCAGGTCCTAAATTCCTAATTCTAGGAATTTAGGACCTGAGAATTACGTCACGGCTTGTGATTGGTCGCGTGGCGGTCACATGGGCGGCCGCGACCAATCACAAGCTGTGACGTCATCTAAGGCCCTGAACGCGCTCATTCTTAGGAAGGAAGGCTGCCGGAAAGAAGCCGAGGGTGAGTATATTCCTATTAGGTATATACTCACCCTCGGACGCGCCCTGCTTCTTTCCGGCAGCCTTCCTTCTTAAGAATGAGCACGTGAAGGGCCTTAGATGATGTCACGGCTTGTGATTGGTCGCGGCCACCCATGTGACCGCTCACGTGACCAATCACAAGCCGTGACATAATTCTCAGGTCCTAAATTCCTAGAATGAGGAATTTAGGACCTGAGAATTACGTCACGGCTTGTGATTGGTCGCGTGGCGGTCACATGAGCGGCACGCGACCAATCAGAAGCCGTGACGTCATGGAAGGCCGTAAACGCGCTCATTTGAAGCAAAGAAGGCTGCCAGTTACTAGCGGCGATGTCCAGGGGCCTCCGGAGAGGTGAGTATATCAATATTTTTTATTTTAATTCTTTATTTTACACTTAAATGTGGATTCCGATACCGATTTCCGATACCAGATTCAGAAGATCGCCGACCTCGTGGCCGACCCCACACAGGGGTCGGGTCGGGTTTCATGAAACCCGGCTTTGCCAAAAGTCGGCGACTTCTGAAAATGGCCGACCCGGTTCGCTCAACCCTACTCATGAGGTATATGTCCGATAACGGCGACATTCTTGATGTATCCATCCACCAAAGGGACTCATTATAAAATATATCTATACCACAGTATACATTTATATGATGGTCTTCTGTAAAATAAAGTAAAGTAAGTAGATGCATACCAAATGGAAGCCAAAAAGGAAAAGGGGATCGCTGAAATAAAACTAGGAAACTTTTTCCAAGTAAGTACATGAATGAATTGTGCTCTTAACCTAAAGTCCCCCATACACATTAAACTGAACACAGGAGCATTCAGTCGAACAAGACCTCTTTTATATGGGGGAGTCGGCTGAGATAATCAGCGAATGCATCTAGTGTGCATCTAGTGTGTAAGGCAGGCGTACGACTGACTATAGGCAACAACTCCATGCACACTGGTCGTAAGCTTCAAGAATGTACTTGGACTCTGTACAGTCAATTTAAGGCCAAATTCATATGGAAACCATGTTCTGCCGTAAGTCTCTATTGAACTTTGAGTCTGTAGATATTCTTCCCTTCTTCCCTTGAAGCAATGCTTATCTATAATTCATAAGTATTGAGTCTGGTTGATCTTGTTATTTAGGTTCCTTATCTCATAATATAAGTGGAGTTGTCTTATTGAATCGTAATGCATGAGCACATGTCAAAGTGGCTTCGATGTCATTGACAAGTCTGCTGAGCAAGCAACTCCCTAGTGTGAAGATATGCACCAATAATTATCATTATCAACAATAGAAGTGATATATTTAAGGGCAGGACCTGTGAGTCTGATTGTTTTTTGCCTATAGGACCTTTTTTGACATACGCAGTTCTGTATTATATGTTTGTAAGGATGGCGAAGGGAGCAAGACTCTGTGCCATCCACCCCCTGGTTGCTTCAGGGTAAGCAGGCTTACAGATCTTAAAAACAGTTTCAATTTATTTACAGTTCTTCCAACATGAAGAAAAACAAGTTTGAACATTGCAGAACTTGAACTTGAAACATCAATGACATTAGACAGAGTTTTACTCCATCCAATAGAGAGATGTGGAGCACCTAGACTAGGGCCACCTCTTGCAACCTGTCACCTTCCAATTTGTTGAATCCTTCCCACTGGTCTCAATTAAGTACAATTATCTCAAATATGTTTTTTCAGCATCACACAACCATCAAACGTCCAACCAACACAAGCCACCAATATCACACATCCACCAAACTTCTGGTATTATAAGGCAGCCTCAATAGGTACCTGGCCATCTCACTTTGACTTAGGGTGGCCCTATCCTGTTTCATGTCTCCTACCATCTCTAGCTTTACGTCAATAGCTTCTCTCTCTTAAATTGGAATTGTTCAATAAACTTCACAAAAATAAGTATTTTCATAGAAATATGCTTCCTTCTCCACTTATAAGCCACTTCTTCCCCTTCTCCTACCTTGTGAAACTATCTACTACTCTGAAAAAAAAGCTCCACTCCCATCTCTTGCTCAAGACAGGACAGATTGCTAGAATAGTGAGGAGTCAGGTTACAGCTCATGTTATACTCCATGGAAAGTCTACTGTGTGTTTGACCCACCTAAGGCGGCTATTGACAAAGTGACTCTTTCTGCATTATTACAGTCAATGTCAGTGGAAACGACCAAATCTTATTTTTCAGGGCTTCAGACGAAAGCTCTGACAGAGCCACTGATGAGTAGATAAAACGTCATGTGAACATACCCTAATTCTAGCGTGTAGTAACAGAGGTCTCTATTCTTTCAGCAGTGCTTTCCTTTATTGCTTTAAAAGGGTTGTCCGGGACTTTAACATTTCTGGACTATCAATAGGTCATCAATGTTTGATCAGTGGGAGTGCGACACCCGGCATCCCTGCCGATCATCTGCTTCCTGTATTGGCAGCAGCTGGAACTGCTCAGTAAATGTGCTGCACAGCACAGCTCAGTTGATGGAATAGTGAGAGCGGCCAGGTGCTGAACATCCAACCCCAATTTATTTTCAACACATATTGCAACCAACTAGACTATTTAGTTGCAATATTTAGCTGGTTAGTTGGCTACATTTTACAGTCCTTGTTACATTACTTGCCTGAACTCAGGTTTCATGGCATCAGCAACCTCAGAGACATAAATGAAGTCAGTGTTACACTAGTCACTTCTCACGGCCAAACCACAAGTCAGGATAGTCAAGGAGTCCAAGGTCAGAAGCCATGAGGAAACATCATAAACAGAAGGAAGAGACAAAAGTGTAGTCAGGTAATGTTCCAAGTTCAGAATACCAGGAGCATAGCGGATCAGAGCAGAAGGGGTTAAACAGACGGATGGTTAGAACAAGGTCCAAGGTCAGGCAACGAAAAATCAAAATGCAGAACACAATTTACAGAGGGACAAACCACATTTAGCTGAATGTACGTCTGGCAGAGGTCTGGGAGAAACAGTTCAGTTAAGTAGCATGGCAATCACCTGGGATAATGAACACTTGGAGACAGCCGAAGCCTGGAGAATGGACAGTCGAGCTGTCAATCAACACACTGACAGCTCAGCCCATCCCAGTACAAGACTGGATGACTTGAGCTGTTAATAACTGTATCCCAGACACATTGAGGGGTGGAACTGTAACAGGAGACTCATAGTCGGCCGGGAAAGAGTGGCTCTAAAAGGTCCTCTGAAATACAGTTTCTATACACTTATGTAGATTAGGTCAAAGAGATTTCATATTTTGAGAACACCCTCTTTAAAAACAAACAAAAAAATAAAAATAAAGGCTCTTTATTCACCTTTTCCGTGTCCGGCTATAAGTCTCCAAAAGTGCTCCTGGTGTCCGTTATCATCTACAACACTAATTTCACATTGACATCGGTGCAGCCTATCAGTGAGCTCAGCAGCTGGCGCCGTCAACTCGGGCAGAGCTGCTGAGATTGATTATGATATCAGCGCTGTAGACAATAGCAGACACCAAGAGCAGCAGTGGAGACTGGACCGTGGGAGGGTAAAAAAGCAAAGTTATTTTTTTTAAACAAACTACAGCCAAGCGGCAGGGGGTTTCCAAAACTCTTTAAGATGTAAGATGGAGCAGCTGCACGTAGCAGGTTTCACACTTTTAGGACAGGTTCAATAGTTTTTTTGTTTTTGCTGCTTTTTCTGCTTTTAAAAACTTGATAGTTACAGATATCTAGATTTCTACTTTAGATAAAATCCCAGAAAGCTTTTGTGACCATGAAAAGTCAATGACTGAGCCCTGATTTCAATTAAAACAAAAAAAAGAAAGAAAACCTGCGTATTTATCAAGCAGACGTTTCCTGATGTTATTCCTAAGTGGCCATTACAAATTCCTCTGCCCTCCCAAACTTAATGTTTTAATTGCCTGATTTGAATAAAATCCAGACACGTATGAAGCTCATTTTTATTTTGTCTCTTTCAGCTTCGCATCCCACACAAAGGCAAAACAAAGGGACAAATCCACCCTCTCCCCATTCTCCTCTACTCCCTCACAGGTTTTGTTTCATTTTTAATGTATTGAAATAAATCCTTTGAAAATTAAAAAGGAAATGGTAACAGTGGGGCGAGGAGGGTTCGTCCCACCGGTATAAATATAACAGGGGAGGCAGGAGTGGAATTTCTCATAGTGGAATCCCTATATTTCACAAACGCATTGAAAGCATTATAATTAAAGCATGAAAATAATTTACGGTAATTCAATATTTTGTATATGTAGAAAAAAAAGCACTTGAAAAATTAATGTATAGATTATTTTTTTGTATTTATTTTTTAAAATTAGCTCAGAATGGGTTAATACAATAAAAGAAATCATAGTCATATTACTATTTCCTACCGCACCTACGGCATTCTGCCACTTCTTCATCCTTTTCTTCCTGCAGCAGTGGTGCTATCCTGCCAGCCATCATTGGCTTAATTGAGGATCAGGAAGAATCTGATCGAGGGGATCAGGAAATCAATAAGTATGACCTTTTTTTTTATTATTTTCAGCTTTTTTTTAAATTTTGTCTGGATGACCCCTTTTAAGGTACATGTTTCTCTTATTTGATAACTGCAGCCACAATTGGGGGAGCTACCTTCTGAAACATATGTACAGCTAGTGTTAAAGGAGTATAACCAGAATATGCTATCACATTTGATCGGTGGGGCTTAGACCTTCTTGGCCCTACTGAACATGAAGAAACCAGAATATGCTATCACTTTTGATCGGTGGGGCTTAGACCTATTTGGCCCTTCTGATCATGAGGAAACCAGAATATGCTATCACTTTTGATTGGTGGGGCTTATACCTCTTTGGCCCTTCTGATCATGAAGAAACCAGAATATGCTATTGCTTTTGACCGATGGGGCTTAGACCTCTTTGGCCCTTCTGATCATGAGGAAAATAGAATATGCTATCACTTTTGATCGGTGGGGTTTAGACCTCTTTGGGCCTACTGATCATGAAGAAACCAGAATATGCTATTACTTTTGACCGATGGGGCTTAGACCTCTTTGGCCCTTCTGATCATGAGGAAAATAGAATATGCTATCACTTTTGATCGGTGGGGTTTAGACCTCTTTGGGCCTACTGATCATGAAGAAACCAGAATATGCTATTACTTTTGACCGATGGGGCTTAGACCTCTTTGGCCCTTCTGATCATGAGGAAAATAGAATATGCTATCACTTTTGATCGGTGGGGTTTAGACCTCTTTGGGCCTACTGATCATGAGGAAACCAGAATATGCTATCCCTTTTGATCAGTGCGAATTAGACCACTTAGGCCCTACTGATCATGAGGATAAAGTGAACTGCATTATCTCTACTTTCAGTCCCATTCAAGTGTAGGGAAAAGTTAGAAGGGGACGCAGGTCTATACCATTTTTGCATACCGTTCGTGATTATGAGGTCCTAGAGGTTGCACATCCCCTTTTATTAACGGGATTGTCCACTACTAGGACGATGCCCTCTTAGTCACTATGTTTCCCTCAAATAAAATAACAGCTATACTCACATCCTTGTGACGGCGCTATCCCAGCCGTGTTAGCACTAGCTTTCCCAGAGCTGGCGTGACATTATTATATCACATGATCCCTGCGGCCAATCAGCAGCCGCTTCACTGTCTCCTTCTCCAGGTGTAATTGATATCTGGAGGAAATGAGAGATGTAGCTGCTCTCTCACTTCCTCCAGAAGTCTGATTACTCAAAAGAAGAGTACAGTGAAGCGACTGCTGATTGGCCCCAGGGATCGTGTGATATAATAATGTCATGCAAGCCCTGAGAAACCTAGTGCATACACAGCTGGAAATGAGTATAGCTGTTATTATTTTATTTGTGGGAAACATAGTGATGGAGAATAGTTGATAATCTTTTTAAGCAATGACATATCTTAAACGTAACCCGAAAAAAAATTAACTGCAGTATAAATTAGTATGCATGCAATATAGGTGCATGTTCACAATGACCATTAAACGGACAAAACCCAAAACAGAAAAAAAATGAACATATCCCCTGCTGTAAGCAAATAAGTAAAAGCAATAGTGCATATCAATAACATAGTGTACTTAGTAAATACCGTTTTTTACTTTAAAAAAAGCATAAAAGGCTTCCCACCAGCGACAAGGTGTACCACAATTGGGATGGTCCTAACCTCTAGTATTAAAACCTTATCATGTGTCAAAGTGACATCAATGTGAATAAGACCGGGTCCTGAATGGATATCCATCAAATCGGAAGCTATATAAACGTTATGTCCAGCTCATAAAAAGGGAGGCCAAACCCTTACCTGCACAAAGTGCAGAAGCCTGAGGGAAAAGGAAGACTAACAGACACAGTAAATGCAAATGAGCTAATGGTATCATAAAAAAGTGGTAAATAAAAGTTGTAATAGTGGTCAATCAAACTAATATAACATTTTGACCAACTTGACAGGAGAAGACGACGAATCATGAAGTCAAGATCTATTCCCCAGGTTTTTTATTTTAGGTGGTCATGCAGTTAAATTTTCAGCATCACATCCAGTATATATGTTAGGAGTTATGTCAGAACATGGTTTATGTTACTTCATCCTCTTTCCTGCAGATCTGTGCGGGGCTTGTTACACGCGGTTACATAACTTAGGCCTTTCAAACTAGGATCTGTGCCAAGGACAACACGTTGTGATCATGTGTCCACACCGGCATCTGCTGCACAAAGTACTCTGCATCCTTCAAAGTAATGCGCAGCTGTCCCCGAGGACAAGACAGTAGGAGACCAGGGAGGGGATATTAAAGCGGAGGCTCAGAGCCTGGAGCTAGTGATTTGACTTAATCTAGATTAACAGACGAATGCCACACACACAGTTAGCAATTCCTAACTCTGGGATTAAGATAAGATTCCAATGTGTTAAATCTCTGCATTAGGTTTTCACGGCTCACGGTCAGCAGCAATATTACCATACTAGAAGACATTAAATATTGGGGGAGAAACTTTTTCATGTTCTGCAGCTAGCAAAGCTGTGAAAAGGATGAAGGTGTAGTGAGATGGACCAGGCTAACGGTCCCTCTTGCGTGTCTGGGCAGCAACGGTCGGGACTGTCACCATTATTCTGAAGAAATTTCTGACTGGAGCAGTTCAGGACACTTGACTGGTGGGGGTGAGTCCGACTTCAATAGCTGTGTGTGCGGGAAGACGGGGCTTTTGGCGGGGAAAACCATAGTGTGAACACAGAGACGGTAGACTCCCTCTCAACTGACCCACGACTGCTATCCGTGCCATCATACCCGGTTATCAAGTCCATCCCGACTGACAACACACAGCTCAGAGAGACCACCGCACCATACAGTGACCGGTACATTTTTCCGCTGACCACCGCGGAGGCACCCCTCAGCCATATCCCTGGGGTGCCCACTGAGAACCGTCCTGCTCCTGAGGCTGTGACAACTGGACTGTGTAATTCTTCTGTGGCCTTGTCTGCTGAACTTTTTGCTTTGTCCTCTATTCCACGGATCTGCATCTCTACAACATCTCATGCCCGTACCAGGAGACAACGTGCCGAAGGACCCGGAGGATTCATCACCGTGAGGAAACAGTGCATCGGCTTTCTGCGGGCAGCAGCGATCTGGATCCCACTGTGCCATCGCTGGTCGGAGCAAGAAGTCCAGAACTTTATTTCGTCGCCAGGTCGGCGTGTATCGTCATGTTTGACATCAAAAGCAACGACGCCAGCAATGAGCATAGGGGGCGTCGCAGCGTCTCCTTCTAGCCAGTCGGTACACTCCGGCTGTTTGACATGGAGCTAACAACCAGCGAGAACGAGAAGTGAGTCGCCGTTACGTCACTGGATCGCTCCTGCATCGTTCTGGAGTTGCTGTGTTTGACGTCTCTACAGCGACCTAAACAGCGACGCTCCAGCGATCTAGTTTAGGTCGGCTCGTTGTCTATATCGCTGCAGCATCGCTGAGTGTGACGGTACCTTTAGAGGGAGATTAATGAGATATACAATGTGAGGGGCAGAAGATCTATACACATGTGACCAGGGCCGAGCTTCAGAGAAGTGGAGGTGGCCAGAGCAACGTGTGCTAAAAGCGACCCACCAAGAAGGGACTTGCAGCCTAATGGTGTATTAGCATAGACTAATGTTAGGGCCTGGATAGCGCATGTCACTAGTCACTACCACCAGAGTGACTAGGTAATGATGGTGATGGATAAAGATCTGACTGTGACACATCATAGAACCGAGTGACAACATAGACTATTGTATCTATTGTAAATGTTTGGTACTTTGTTTAATAGGGTTTAATTGTTATAATTGTGAATGCTGTTTTGATCAGAAGAAGTAACTTACATTTAGATTGCAAAACATTTTATTAGTCTCTAATAATTTGCTAATGGAGCGCCCCCAGACGCAGGGCCGCGGGGTACTCGATACCGGGCCTCTCTGTCTCGGTCCTGGGGTTGTCACGGTGGCTAGACCCGGTCCGTGACCCTGCTAAGGGGCATCCAATGAAAGGTGTGATGGTGGTGCGTGGTGCAAGTCACGATGAATAACGAGGACACAGGGTTGCAGTCTCTTTACCTCTTTACTGAAGGCTTCAGGGTCCGCAATCCAGAGCACTGCTAACAGGGCTGGCTGAGACCGGCCGGTCCGAAGGCACATCCAGAGTTCCCTTTGCAGGTGGAAATCAGTGCCTACCTTCTAGTGCCTGTGTGTTGTAGTACCTCCCTGCTGAGCACCACGGGATAGTCTCACAACTGTTGTGTCTGTTTCTGATGTTCTTTCTCACAACTCACAACTTTCTGTTCTGATGTTCTTCTCCGTCCCCCAGATGATATGGCTAGGACGCACCTGTATGACGGGTAGGCCTGGAGTTCTTCCTGGACCCTAGAGTCGCCCCTCTCCCACAATTGCCTCCTATGTCTGCTTAGGTGATTTAGGTGAGACAGCCAACCTAGAGTCAACTGCCCTGCCGCTGTTTGAAGTAATGCTTGGAGCCCAATACTTCCTCGGCGTTCCGGCCACCGGCTACGCGCCTCAGTAGGATGTTGCCACGATCTTAAGGCACGAGTCTTACTGGTTCTATTCTCCTTTGTGCTGTTATCTCGTTTCTCACTTCTCCACAATAAACCTCGCTTCTTATCTTTTCTTAAGATACCGCCGCAATCAGGTGCAGGAGCGGTTCCGTAACGATCTGTCCTTTTCGCTAGGCCTCTGTCAGGATCCCACCCCTGACAGGGACCCCCCTGAATCTTCCCCTGCAACACTCTCTGCCACAGGATGTTGCCTGGATCAAACCCAGTCAGCTTCTCTCTAACTTCCTATCCAACCCCCAGTTTTACCAGATTGTGAGGAGTGGCCTAATACATAGAACCCTTTGCTCCCCCTGGAGGTCAGAGTGTGAAGTGTAATGTGTGACTGTGATACCTGGTCAGGTGAACTCCTTTAGTGCCATCAGACGTACCATCACTCCCCTTAGTGGCGGAGCGTCAGTACTGCAACGACCAGGACTCTAGGGCGCTGCACTAACCTAGTTTAATTTTGTATCCTAATCATTTAAATTACTGTGCTAGAATAATAGACAAACTTTGGTTAAGTTGCTGCTGTGTTCTCATCTTCTGCATTGTTGATACCAGGCACTTGTGTATATCTACCACGACAATGATATTGCACCAGGCTGACTAATCCAAAAAAGAAACAGGGATGTTGACAGGTAGGAGGAGGTTTCTAGGCTCCTGTTCAATGGCCACAAAATACTAGCCTAGATGCTGGACAAGCATCTATTCGTTCATCACTAAAAATCTTACCCCTGGCTGCCCACTCTGATTTGACTTTGGACTTGACCTTTTGTACTTGAACTTTGACTCAACTATCAGGGTGTAACTATAGTGGTTAGCCGGTTTGCAGTTTCACCAGGGCCTGAAGCCTAAGTGGTCAAAATGGTTCATTTGGCCAATATGAGAAGACCAATTCTATTTTATATCCGTGAGTTGAGATGAGTGGGTCAGGCAAAATTGGCATTTATCTGGCATATTTTTCTGTGAAATTCGATTTGCAGAGACGTTTTTCTCCACTAATCTATTGTCCCTTATTATACTCTGGTGTCTCTCCAGACTCCAGAGCAGGGCTACCACCAGGAATTTCGGGGGCCCCATACTGGCAACATTTTCGGGGCCCCCTTGAGACTCTGCCCAGGCTCCAACCCAGGCCCGCCTCCACCCCTCGAACTGTCCACAGTCCCACCGCTTTCTCTTGGAAAAACTCCACTTCTCACCAATCACACATTAACAGTTCCCATCACCAGATCACACACATAGCCAGCAGCCTTTGTTTTGGCCGAAAGATTTTTCTAATCTGCCACCACAACAAGGTAGACTCTTTTGGCTGGGCTCTACTCTATGCTAACCTATTAAAAATTTGTTAACATATGCAATACAGTTTGGGTATATTTTTATTTATTTTTCAATTTTAAAAATTACCAATAATATCACATCCAAAGGAACAAATACCACCGCACGATGACCGCACACCATATTACCACCACATAGTGACCTATAATACCACATACAAGGAACAAATGATGCCACACCATGTCCAGATCACATATTACCACCACAGTGACCGAATAATAGCACATACAAGGAACAAATACCACCACACCATGTCAAGATTACATATTACCACCACATGGTGACCAATAATACCACATACAGGGAACAAATACTGCCACACCATGTCCAGATCACATATTACCACCACAGTGACCGAATAATACCACATACAGGGAAAACATACCACCACACCTTGACCAGACCACATATTACCACCACAGTGACCGAATAATAGCACATACAAGGAACAAATACCGCCACACCATGGACGGACAACATATTACCACAACATAGTGACCGAATACTACAATACTGATCATTAATAAAAAAACACAATACTATCACCAAAAGTGCCATTATACACAGGAGATCTGTACTTAGTGTCTCCCCTGTGTCTCACATCCTGCCCCCATCTTACATTCTGCCCCCTGTGTCTCACATCCTGCCCTCCTGTCTCACATTCTGCCACCGTGTCTCATATTCTTCCCCCCTGTCTCACATCCTGCCTCCTGTGTCTCACATTCTGCCCTCTGTCTCACATCCTGCCCCCGTGTCTCACATCCTGCCTCCTGTGTCTCACATTCTGCCCTCTGTGTCTCACATTCTGCCCCCTGTGTCTCACATTCTGCCCCTGTGTCTCACATCCTGCCCCGTGTCTCACATCCTGCCCCCGTGTCTCACATTCTTCCCCCGTGTCTCACATTTTGACTCCTGTGTCTCACATTCTGCCTCCTGTGTATCACATTCTGCCCCCTGTGTCTCACATTCTGCCCTCTGTGTCTCACATTCTGCCCTCTGTGTCTCACATTCTTCCCCCTGTGTCTCACATCCTGCCCCCATGTCTCAAATTCTGCCCCGTGTCTCACATCCTGCCTCCTGTGTCTCACATTCTGCCCTCTGTGTCTCACATCCTGCCCCCTGTGTCTCACATCCTACCCCCTGTGTCTCACATTCTGCCCCCTGTGTCTCACATTCTGCCCCGTGTGTCTCACATTCTGCCCTCTATGTCTCACATTCTGCCCTCTGTGTCTCACATTCTGCCCCCTGTGTCTCACATTCTGCTCACTGTCTCACATTTTTCTCGTGTTTCACATTCTGCCCCCTGTGTCTCACATTCTTCCCCCATGTCTCACATTCTTCCCCGTGTCTCCATCCAGCCTTGTGTTGTTTCCATTCCTGCCCCCTGTGTTTCCATTCCTGCCCTATGTGTTTTCATTCCTGCCCCCTGTGTTTCCATTCCTGCCCCCTGTATCTCCACCATGCCCCCATGTCTCCAATCCTGCCCTGTGTCTCCATTCTCCGCGGGCTTGCTGCATTCAGTAAAAATAAAAAAACACCTTTCTCCTTACCTGGTCGTGCTCCAGCGCCAACGTCCATCCTACGTATTTCAGTGCGGACTCTCCGGTGAATGACAGTATCTTTATACTCAACTTACTGCTCATCTCCTCCACCCCTCCGCTCCTCACTGTCAATTATCTGGTCCTAGTCTCATATTCTCATGCCTAAAGCCCTACGCTAATATTTCGCTCAATGCACACAAAATTGAATCACAAAAAATCTTCACTTTGCAGATTTTTGAAAAATTTGAGTGGAATTCAATTTCATTCGAATTTATTCACTCATCTCTACCCATGATAGTTGAGGGCCCTGCTAGAAATTTCAAAATGAGGCTCACGAGCTTCAAGTTAGGCCACTGACAGCTATCACTGACTTTGATTCTTGATTCTTGTTCTGTCATTGTTTTGTGATTCTCTGGGCCTGACTCTGGCTTGGTTAGATTATTCCCTTAGCTCATTCCACCAGTGAGGAATGTAAAATTTCTGCAGCTGCATCACAGACCCTTCAGCTGGCTGCCAAGAGACTGATGCCACCTGCTTGTTTGACCTGATTTGCCCAAGCTCTGCTGGCCTCAGAAAGGGCAAGAAGGCCTAGTGCCAATGTATTCTTCCATAAAGCATGCTTTCCAGACTCTAAATTGTGTGATTAGACAAGGTTATGGGTACATTATAATGCTTTATCCCATAATTATTATAAATGAAGCATCTATGTGCCCTACAGTTACTGAATTATGCACTATAAATGCATCTTTACAGCAATCTAGCACCAGTTGCACTGGAGTGCAGAAAACCAGCAACATCGGAGTCAAGGTAAGTATACAGAGACATCAACTAGAGATGAGCAAATAAACTCATAGGATCCTGTGAAGCGGTCAGGTCATTATATCTGTGGTTGTAGAAAAGCCGCGGAGACACCATCACATGTTTCTCAACGCAAGCAATGAATAGCCAGGTCTTTCACCGGGAAGGAACAACCACGGGAAGGGCAGCATCCAATAAAGGAAAACCACCTATGCCAAACCATGGTATCCATCCACAGACAGCTGTTTCGGGGTATTTGCCCCTCATCAGTGTGGAGTAGGAAACTGGATATTAGGAGCAGTGCCTGGTGAAAAGACTATAAACATAAGGGTGAATGACCTCGGGGAGATCAAAACATCCAACACCGCGGAGACACCATCATGTGTTTCTCAACGCAGTGATCCAGAACACTGCCCCATCCCTAATGGGAAATATGCAAATGCATGTAGAAAAGCCGCAGAGACACCATCACGTGTTTCTCAACACAAGCAATGAATAGGCAGGTCTTTCACCGTTGAGAAACACGTGATGGTGTCTCCACGGTGTTGGATGTTTTGATCTCCCCGAGGTCATTGACCCTTATGTTTATAGTCTTTTCACCAGGCACTTCTCCTAATAGCCAGTTGCCTACGCCACACTGATGAGGGGCAAATACCCCGAAACAGCTGTCTGTGGATGGATACCATGTTTTGGCATAGGTGGTTTTCCTTTATTGGATGCTGCCCCTCCCGTGGTTGTTCCTTCCCAGTGAAAGACCTGGCTAATCATTGCTTGCGTTGAGAAATACGTGATGGTGTCTCCGTGGCTTTTCTACATGCATTTGCATATTTCCCATTAGGGAAGGGGGCAGTGTTCTGGATCACTGCGTTGAGAAACACGTGATGGTGTCTCCGCCGTGTTGGATGTTTTGATCTCCCCGAGGTCATTCACCCTTATGTTTATATTATTTCTGTGGCTGTCAGACAGTAGCCTTGCAAACTGTCTCCTACCTGCTGGCCTTCATGGCACTTTTGATTAACCAGCTGATCAAAATAGGAGCTGTGGATGCCGGCAGGTAAGAGGCAGCCATTAAAAACTGATTATGAGGTGGACCTGGGTCCTGAAAATTGATTAGTTTATCTCTAGTGTTCACTCATACTTTTTGTCAAGTTTTGTTCAGAACTCTTATTGCATGTTTTGGGGGGAGTGTGGCGACCAAAATAAAGCAATTCTGTCATTTAATTTTATTTTTCTTTTCAACATTTACCATACTTTTTAAATAATTTTATATTTTGTCAGACTAGACTTTAACAGAAACATCGATACCAAATATGTTTATTTGTTTTATTTTTTTATTTCTTTGCTTTTGAACGGGAAAAAGGCAATTTAAATTTTTATATTTTGTTCTATTTTTTTAATTTTTTTTTTATTTTTCAGGACTTGAATTTGCCATTGTTTTATCACTCATGCTATATGCTGTAATACTACCGTACTGCAGTATACAGTACAGTGTAACTGACATTCTTCTAAGATGCCCAGCTTGAGGCTTCATAAGAGGATTAAAATGGCAGCCGTGGGGACCAGATCGCTGATGCTCACACAATAGCAAACGAGCCATTTACATACCGCTGACATTGGAACATAAATGGTTAAACAGCAGCAATCTGAGCTAGCTCTATTCGCAGCTGTTACAGGTTTAAGACAGTCAGTGTCTGCCCAGTATGTCATGTGCTCAGTTTTTGAGCCCGCTGCTTGTTTCCCGCATGCAACCTGTGACATAAATGTACGTTACGGGTCATTGATAGATTATCTCTGCTGTTCTGTTCGTATTGGCTATACACTAGAGATGGGCGAACCCGAAAAGTAAAGTCCATGTTACTGTTTGCTTTCGGCTGCTCGAGCATCGGTTGTTTGTCGCGCTGTCATGTGCATGACAGCGTAGCGAACACCTCTTCTGATAGGAAGTGAAATCATCCCCGCCGGTCAGAGAGCCGCTGTTGCCAGCAGCTGTTTAGTTTACCTCCGGTCACTTGTATCAGCTGAAGGGACTACTGATCCCATCAGCATACTCCTGCTGCAGCAGCAAATAACAGTGAGAGCAGGAGTGGCTGGTGGGATTCATCAGCAGGCTCCTGTGCTGTAAATAAATAATTTAAAAAAACCAGCGTGGGTTCCCCCTATTTTTGATAACCAGCCAGACAAAACTCGCAGCTGGGGGCTGCAACCACCTGCTGTCAGCTTCAGAACAGAGGGGTCTCAACGCCGTATTTTATAATTATTTAAATAAATAATTTTAAAAAACAATGTGGGATCCCCCCATTTTTGACAACCAGCATTGCTAAAGCAAATAACTGGGGGCTGCTATTCTCAGGCTGGTAAAAGGCCACGATGACATTACCACCAGTCACTGAGGCTGTGCTTGCAGCAGTTCAGTCACCGATGGCTCTCAGCCTGGACGGTCGCATCTTGACACCATCCAGGTTGAAAACGATTTATCCCCAGACATGGATTATGGTGTGGGACACATTGATGGAGAGGAGAGGGATATTGTTGTTTATTAATTTTTATTTTCTTACAGGAGACAAGGGATTCAGTGAAAGTAGGCGTTAGGTGAGTATAACTGTGTTTGTTATTTTTAAATAAAAAAGTAAAAGAGTGTTTTGTTTTATTTCTAATAAAGGAATTTATTCTGGCTGTTTCTTTACCATGGACCTATAGGATCAGTAATGGATGGGTGTGTTATGGACGCCTCTCCATTACTAATCCGTGGGTTTGATGTCACAAAAGGTGACATCAACCCCACATATATGAACCCTACTTGCCACCGCTACAGGGCAAGTGGGAAGAGTCAGGAAAAAAGCCTGAATTGGCGCATCTAATAGATGCGCCTTTTCTGGGTGGCTGCGGGCTGCTATTTTTAGGCTGAGGGGCCAATATCCAAGGCCCCTTACCAGCCTGAGAATACCAGCCCCCAGCTCTCTGCTTTAGCAAAGCTGGTTATCAAAAATGAGGGGACCTACTCCGTTTTTTAAAATTATTTATTTAAATAATTTAAACAAATATGGCATGGGGACCCCTCTATTTTTGATAACCAGCCTTGCTGAAGCAGACAGCTCTGGTTGGCAGCCCCCAGCTGTGAGTTTTGCCTGGCTGGTTATCAAAAATATGGGAAACACATGCCATTTTTTAAATTTATTTACAGTGCAGGGGCTGACTGATTCCTAAAATAGATGGCATAACAACTGACTTTCCTAATTCTTCCAGAAAGAGTCTTCGTTTATGCAGTTTATTGGGATTCCAATCGGGGTTAATTTAATGCCAAAAAACAAATTTATTGTAGGCAGATACATCAACAATGTTATAAAATAAAACCTTTGGCCACCCATTGATTTTGCATTTCCTTGTGTATGTAGCTGTTAGTTGACCTAGTGTATCAACTGTCCCTTTGGTGGAATTATAATCTAATATCATCTGCGGCTTTTTGTCATCTCGACTACTTACTGCATTGTCATGGTGCATCATGCTCATTAGAATGATCTGTTTGTTTTTCTTGGGATTGTAAGAGGCCACCGTTGTATCTCCGGTGAAGTAAAACGTTGAATTATGAACATCTCTTTTACCGTGGATACGTTGCAGCAGTTCAGGCTTTCTTTTTCTTACAGTGCCCACTATTTTAAGTTTTTGCTTTAGTAACAGCTGCCTCAGTTAGTGCAATGTAGAAAAAGATGTTACGTTTTGTCCTCCTAGTCCATACGTCAAATCTGAAACGACCTGCAAAACAGCGTAGGAACTGCTGCTGTCACCAAGTATCCATATCTTGATGCCGTACTTTGCTGGCTCTTTATCTTACACTGTATATATTGGAAAAATCATCCTTACACATGTATAGGAACGTGGTATGTACATGTAGACAACGTCCTGAAGAAAAATTTGCATGGAAAGAAAATCAAGGCTATTTTTCCCTGTTGTACCATTATTTTCTTGGCTGAATGAGAAGGTACCATAAATATTGTTTTAAAATAAAGCGCGTGCCATAAATAATGCTCCCGTCGGCCAGAAAGCAGGATGTGCTGCAGATTGTGCCGCCCAATTACAATAGTTTTAGACAATGATTAATATGCAGTCATTTCCCCTAACGAGCACTTCCCAGGTAATCATTTACTAATTAGGACACCAATCAGGAGGACTGGTCCCGACTGCTAACATTGTTATTGCAATCTAATTGCCGGGCCGTTGCCATAATCTATAAAAGATTATATGAAATGAGCAGTGTAATTAATGGGCCATTATTTTCATGAGGGAGGTCCAGACCAAAACGCTCGGCTTCATTTAATATCACCGATGTGGCATGTCAAGTGCTTGAAAATAAGTCTTCCAAATCTAAGTCAGAAATCAAGTGCAGAAGTCTCTTATTTCAGTGACGGCTTTGTGGTTCATCGATACGAGAGCAGTTTTCTACTCAATTGTTGAACTGGTTTGTTTTCATGCAATTCCTTTATTCTACGGATGGTCTGAAATGAACATTGATCCAAGGTCATGAAAATATTATCCCTTTAAGTGAACATCAACCTTTTATCAACATATAGTCTTAAAGCCTGCTTTTTTTTCAATATATAGGTTAGATTTACACTCAAATTGAATTTATAGCTCCAGTGCCTGTAACTCAATCTGCTGCTTAGGACAGCTGTAACTCAATAATTAAGGGGATTGTTGACTATTTGAATATTGATGACCAATAATTATTATTATTGTAATACATTTTTATAGCGCCATTTATTCCATGGTGCTTTACATGTGAAAAGGGGGCAAATATAGACTAAAACAATTAAATATGAGCAGAAAAACAAGGTACATAAGGAGGGAGGACCCTGCCCGCAAGGGCTCACAGTCTGCAGGGGATGGGTGAGGATACACTAGGAGAGGGTAGAGCTGGTTGTGTGGCGGTTCAGTAGGTTGGGGATCACTGCAGGCTGTAGGCTTGTTGGAAGAGGTAGGTCTTCAGGTTCTTTTTGAAGGTTTCTATGGTAGGCGAGTCTGATGTGTTGTGGTAGAGAGTTCCAGAGCATGGGGGAAGCACGGGAGAAGTCTTGGATGCGGTTGTGGGAAGAAGAGATGAGAAGGGAGTGGAGGAAAGTACCAGGAGACCATGTCACAGATGTATGGAGGAGACAGGTTGTGGATGGCTTTGTATGTCATTGTGAGGGTTTTGAACTGGAGTCTCTGGGAGATAGGAAGCCAGTGAAGGGCTTGGCATAGGGGAGAGGCTGGGGAATAGCGGGGAGACAGGTAGACTAGTCGGGCAGCAGAGCTAGAGGGGAGGCCAGAGAGTAGGAGGTTGCAGAAGTCAAGGCGGGAGATGATAAGGGCATGCACTAGTGTTTTTGTGGTGTCGCGGTCAAGGAATGTGTGGATCCGGTCCTTAGAATAGGTCATCAATATCAAATCATTGAGGGTCTTACACCTGGCACCCACACCGATCAGTTGTTTGCCAGCTTCGTACACTGTGTACTGGCAGTTCTGAGGCCGTTTTGGCCTTACACTCTTTATATATATCAAACTGCTCTACTCCTCGTTTGGTCTCAGTCCATTTGCTCTTGATGACTCTCTTGCTCATTGTCACCACAGGCCTTCATCTCCTGAAGGGACGCATGTCTTTACTTGCAGTACGGTCCCTCATGGATTTTGATTCAGATTTTTACACACAAAGTACAAATATAAATTACAATGAACAAACTAAAAGAAGAAAGAGGGCCCTGCCCTAGTGGCCTTACAGTCTACAGGATAACTGTGGAGGAGACAGTAGGTTAGAGGATTGTGGTAGCTCAGGTGGTGGTGAGGTGGTAGGGGGGTCATTGAAAGCTGTAAGCTTTCTTGAAGAGATGAGTTTTCAAATTCCGTATGTAGTGTATAATCGAGTAATTGGACATGTTGGGACAAAGAATTCCAGATGTTTTTATTTATTTAATTTACTCACTCATTTAGCACCACTAACCCCTTCACCCACGGAGCTTTTTTCGTTTTTCGCTCCCCTTCTTTCCAGAGCCATAACTTTTTTATTTTTCTGTCAATATGGCCATGTTGGGGCTTATTTTTTGTGGGACAAGTTGTACTTTTGAACGATACCATTGGTTTTAGCATGTCATGTATCAGAAAACGGGAAAAAAATTCCAAGTGCGATGAAATTGCAAAAAAAGTGCATTCCCCCAAGTTGTTTTTTGTTTGGCTTTTTTGCTAGGTTAACTAAATGCTAAAACTGACCTGCCATTATGATTCTCCAGGTCATTACGAGTTTATAGACACCAAACATGTCTAGGTTCTCTTTTATCTAAGTGGTAAAAAAAATTCCCAAATTTGATTAAAAAAAAAAAAATTGCGCAATTTTCCAATAATGGTAGCGTCTCAAATTTTCATGATCTGGAGTCAGGTGAGGGCTTATTTTTTGCGTGCCGAGCTGATGTTTTTAATCATACTATTTTGGTGCAGATACGTTCTTTTGATCGCTCGTTATTGCATTTTAAAAAATGAAATTTTGGCGTTTTGATTTTTTTTCTCTCTACGCCATTTAGCATTCAGTTTAATCCTTTTTTTTATAGATCGGGCGATTCTGAACCCGGCAATAGCAAATATGTGTAGGTTTGATTTTTTTAATTATTTTATTTTGATTGGGGCGAAAGGGGGGTGATTTGAACTTTTATTTTTTTTATATTTTTAAACACATTTTTTAAATTTTGACATGCTTCAACAGTCTCCATGGGAGGCTAGAAGCATGCACTACTCGATTGCCTCTGCTACATAGAGGTGATGCACAGATCACCTCTATGCAGCAGAATTACAGGCTTGCTATGAGCGCCGACTACAGGGTGGCACTCATAGCAATCTGCCATCAATAACCATAGAGGTCTCGAGGAGACCTCTGGTTGTGATGGCAATGCACTGATGACCCCCGATCATGTGACTTCTGGCAGCGCGGCTGGGAGCGCTAGTTAAATGCCGCTGTCAGAGTTTGACAGCAGCATTTAACTAGTTAATGGGCCGGGAGGATCGCAATTCCATTCGAGCCCATTGCTCGCACATGTCAGCTGTTGAAAACAGCAGACATGTTGCGGCTTTGAGGTGGGATCACCACCGGAGCCCACCTCAAAGCAGGGGTTCTGCCAGCTGACGGAATAGTACGGAAAGGGGTTAAGTTCACAGCTCTTTACAGTCATCATAGTCATCACTGTCCTTACTGGGGCTCACAATTTACAAACTCTATCAGTATGTCCTTGGTGTGTAGGAGGAAAACAGAGTACCAAGATGAAATCCATGCAAACATAGGGAGAACATACAAACTCGTTGTAGATAATGACCTTGGTGGGATTTGAACCTATGACCCCGGCGCTGCAAATAAACAGTGCTAACAAGAGTTAAGGGAAAACTCGGTATAAGTCTTAGAAGCGATTGCTTGAGGAAAATACAAGAGTGAAGGAAAGAAGGAGGTCTTGGGTGGCCCGGAGAGTGCATGTGGTAAGTTATAGGGAAATTAGTTCAGAGATATATAAAGAAGACAGATTATGGACCCTTTTGTAAGTCAATGATAGTGGTTTGAGTTAAGGATGGACTTGAGAGTAGCAGTCAAGCTCTTCTTGCCCTTCCTTGTGGCTCTGTCTCTTTCTCAGTGACACACCAAAGGCTAGCCTCTAATCCTTGGCTCTTGGTTGCTTTAGATGCGTTTCTTCTCCATTCCTTACAAGACGTCCAAGATTCTTCCACCTGGGACAGACAGATAATCCTCTGTGATGTAGAGTAGGATTGGGCTACGTGTGCCATTCCCAAAATACATTTTGCAGATTATTTAGGATGCGGCGTTTCCATATGATGCTTGTGGCCTCCACAATTGATCCTGTGTGGTAGAAATATGAACCACGGGCAGCATGAATCAGACACAGCATGTGTTACTGCAGCCCTATATGTTTTCCTCTAAATGTAGCATTTTAAGAGAAAAGCCATCTAGGAGCTACGTGTGTTGAATGATTAGTCAAAAAGGTAGATACCCAGCAGCTTCTCGATGCCATGCTACCTATGACTGACATCTTCCTATGTGTGTGTATACAGACAGAGCTGTCAGTCTAGGGGGGATGAATTAACTGACCATTCCATACTACTCTATCCAGTCATAATCAACTACACAAATTAAGAACCAGCTAGGGTGATGCATTCTCTGATGCATACATTGGTGCAACCTGGGCAGCGGGCCAAGTGGCAATAAAGGACCAAGAGGTAAGTAGGACAACTTCCAGCTCTCAAGCCTCAAACAGGTTCTGTCGCAGACACATTATTTTACTGCAGAGAGCCCATGTTCTGTTTTTACACAGGGGCGCTCTTCTGTCTGTGCCGCCCTCGGGCTCTCACCATTCCCATACCCAGCTGCTCCTAAAGACACATGACACACAAAAAAAGTGCAATCAACAGCACCATGTTAAACAAGCATACTAAATGCACCACGTTTATCTAGAATTGCACAATCGATGAAAAAGTTGTGGTACCTGACATTAGAGTTGGGTTTCTCATAGTGATTTAAAAAAACGAATAATAATTTCCCTCCAACCCTTCACGGACCAAAAATATAGACACACATTCAGACTTTTTAAAAAGTAGTGAATTATGAATCTATCAGAAAACCTCACACTACATTGTCCACTCCGGAAACGGTGCAAAGGACCAAAAATGATTAAATCCCCCCCAAAATAAATAAATAAATAAATAAATAAATGCTGATAACAAGATCAATTTATCTTAAACGTTTGCACAACTATAGTGATAAATTCCCCCAAAATGACCGCTTCAGCTCTACCAACATTTCACTGCTGCATGTATGTGTGTAAGTCTAAGAATTCCTATTCATTAGGTAACAATATCCATCCACTGAGGACTTATTTTGTACCTTGCCGCCCTGAATCTCATAAATAAGGCTTCTTTTACTGTTAGACTGAGGCTAAGTCTCTCCGGTAAAACAAAACTAAATGCCGTGTTGTGTTTTATTTTCCTTGCATCTACTTTTGCCTTAAAGAAAACTTCCTTTTAAAACTTGAAGACAATCCAAGATAACCTAAACGAGGGGCAGAAGCAATGCAAAAAAAAATACAGCTCCATTTCATTTTGGCATCATTAGATTGCAGTCATTTTTGTAATGCGTCTTAATTAAATTACCCTCCACATTACCTTGGGTATCGAGTTATTGGCTCATTTTCAGCACGTCGTTTGTGTTGTCCAAATTTCTGGCGCTCTTCTCATTAAAAAGAATAAAAATAATAAGGCCAGCTCCAAGAGGCTAGGGCTCGAATCTCCAGTTTTCACCGATACTGGTGCACCCATAAGTAATTATCAGATAGCTTGCTTTATTAAATAACTGGAACACACTGGGTTCCAGACTACACATGTATGGAGAGAAATTGCATCCTTAAAAACTCTACCGTGATACTATGCAATCCTAATGTTATGTGCCAGTCTGTATTTCATTTTTTTGTGAGTAGAATCTAGTGGGTCACGTTTTTGCAAATGTTCCTTTAAGTTATAGCTGGTGGTTAAAAATGTTATTCTTACGTACCGTCATTGGGAGGTCCATGCTACCAGTTCACTGGTGATAGCCATTTACGCCAGTTGTGAAGACAGTATGGTTATTATATCCAGGTAAAAGAAATGAAGCTGTTGTTGACCATCTTGTGTCTGAGAGGGGAGTGGAAATGCATGTTCCGCGTGGTTTCTGCCGCCATAAAAGTTGAGATACGTTAGACAAATGTAGGTTGATTGTCGGACAACCATTGAATGAATGATCATCTGACCTATATATTTTAGTACATATTGGTTGTTTGGTATGGGTGACTTTTTACGTTGTAGGTCTTGGTGACCAGCATTGACCCGAAAGGACAAGGCAACAGAGTGGGTCATGATGAACATCTTGTGGATCAGCAAAAGACCAGGACAGCAGGACTTATAAGTAGGGTTGAGCGAAACGGGTCGACCATTTTCAGAAGTCGCCGACTTTTGGCAAAGTCGGGTTTCAGGAAACCCGACCCGACCCCTGTGTGGGGTCGGCCATGAGGTCGGCGATCTTCTGAATCTGGTATCGGGATTCCGATACCGAGTTCCGATATGTTTGCGATATCGGAAATCGGTATCAGAATCCACATTTAAGTGTAAAATAAAGAATTAAAATAAAAAATATTGATATGCTCACCTCTCCGACGCAGCCTGGACATCACCACTGGTAACCGGCATCTTCCGTTCCTAAAAATGGCGCTTGAAAGACCTTTCGAATGCTTCACGGCTTGTGATTGGTCGCGGCGGCCCACGTGACCGCTGAGCGACCAATCACAAGCCGGTGACGTAATTCTCAGGTCCTGTTCTGGTTCTCAGGTACATGAGAATTACGTCACGGCTTGTGATTGGTCGCTGAGCGGTCACGTGGGCCGCCGCGACCAATCACAAAGCCGTGACGTCATTGGAAGGTCCTTCATGCGTTCATTCTTAAGAAGGAAGGCTGCCGGAAAGAAGCAGGGCGCGTACGAGGGTGAGTATATACCTAATAGGAATATACTCACCCTCGGCTTCTTTCCGGCAGCCTTCCTTCTTAAGAATGAACGCGTGAAGGACCTTCCGATGACGTCACGGCTGGGGTCATAACTATTAAACATCGACTTTATGATTTTTCATTCATTCATATTCCCAAGCCATGCTATCTACCTTTATTAACATTTGTGACAGAATGGATTGTTCTAAAAAGCTCACTGAATTTGAGAATTGTCCTTTAGTAGGAGCCATCGGTGTGACAGATCAACTCAAGAGATTTCTTCTTTCCTAAATATTCCTCCATCGCCTATGAGTGATATTATTGCACAGTCAGGAACCACAGCAATTCTGAAGTGGAGACCATGTAAAGTTACACAATAGGGTCGCCGAGTGCTGAAGAGCAGAGCGTAAAAGAGTCAGCTGCTGACTCCATAATTGCAGAATCCAAACCTCTTCTGGCATCTCCACATTATTGCTTATGGATTTAGAATGGAAGGTCATAATAAGGAGGTATCCAAGTACTTTTGTCCATATGGTGTACATGTTTAATGACATCAGGCAAAGGATGAATTGACTCTCTGGGAATATTCTTTTAATGAAAGGTTGTTCTTTGATTTCTGACTATCATTTGAAAATTTAGAGCGTGACCAACTGATAGTCGTCAGTTGGATAAAATATGAGTTATTTGATAGGGTTCACATTCTGAATGGTCTTGAAATTGTCCATTTCTATCATCTTTAGAGTAATCAGTAGTTTTAAGGGTACAATTAAACATCACAGGGAAGCTGCAAAGCTCTCCCATAGATTAGCGCCTGCAAAATCAATCAATGGAGTATAGTATCAGGCAAGTTCATGACATTTTTTACTCGTGCACATTTTTAAATTCTCAGCATGTCAATTCTTTTTGCATATTGTTTGTGGATTTGTTGCAGATTTTTCTAAGTGACACAAATGAGTCAAAAAATGAAAAGAATTACACTAGCAGTGTAGTGTTGCACATTTTGCTGTGGATTACATCTCGATCTGCAGCAAACCCTAAACATTGCAAAACCAATGATTTTTTTCTTTTTTTTTTTTAAATACGCATGAAAATCTTACAAGCAGCTCAGCATGAAATCTGAAGCAAAATTCGCATAACTTATTGTGGATTTGTTTCGTGAATTTTCGCACAGGCAGAACGGACCCATGTAGACTTTACCTGCGATAACTGAGCTGCGCCAGTAAAACTATATGACAAAGAGATTTTCAGTTGTGACTGTTGCATCAAGCAAACCGCAGGTTTGGAATGTGCGGGTTACAGAGCAATAAAGTGATAAATGGATAAAATGATTGGGGAGCAACAACCTCCTGGGAGTGGTGGGAGATGTCGAGAGTTTCAACCATCCATCATCCTTCTGATGAAATATGCAGAAAGATTTGGCGTGTCCTGCAGGCAGTTACTAGTTAATCTTCAGATTTTGTATTAGTCTGTGCCTGATGAAAAGACCTGAGTAGTCTCAAAAGCTTGCAATTTGTTACCATCTTTTCAGTTAGCCATTAAAAGGTATCAACCACTGAGGACTCTCAATTCTAAATAGTTAATCTTCCAACATATATCCGACCAAGTCTATTCTTATCAGTAGGAACATGATCAATGACCTAAAGTTTTGAGCAGATAAATACATATTCTCTGCAATCAATGTGATAATTCAGCCACATGTAGGGTGTAGCACTTGCTATTGCCATCCTTGGTTATCTTAGATATGCATTAAGTGATGTATTAGCTAAGTCTAGAACACATGGATTACTTCTCTTGAAATTAGATGAATTTTCCCCCCAAATTTGATGAGGCTAATAAGTTTGCAAAAATCTCAATACTGGAAAGTTAGTAAAGTAATTGCTCGTAAAATACACATAGGAGAGATGAGCGAGAAAGAGAGGATCCGCTGACCGTAAAAGCTAACTATGTGACCGGAATATCGGGTGGAGAAGGATTGGTTTCACCTTTAGGACAGATGGGTTTATGTCTAGAGATGAGTAGAGATGAGCAAACCTTTTACGGTTCGGTTCGGCTGGGATTGGTGAACTTCCCGATGTTCACCGAACAATTTACCAAATTTATCTGAACCCCATTGAATTCAATGGGAGGCAAAATTAAATGAATAGACAACACCTTCAGGGGGCTGAAAAGCTGCCAAAACAGCTTAAATTAGGACACCAGGAAAAGTATGGACCATGTGAGTGTCGTCAGATTTTTACACACCCATTATCACGCTACAAGGGAGTGAGACAGAGAGAAAGGGAGAACCCAAAAGTGGACCCTCTGGGTCACGGCCCCAGAGCCCCCAAGGGTGAGCAAACCTGATGGAGGCACCCCCTATACAGGGAGTGTTAGGAGCTGGCCCAAGGAGGAAGGAACCGCGACTGCCGGAGCCAAAGGGACGACTGGGTGAAGTTGAGGAACAGTCACGCTGAGAATGGCGAAGCGGTGAGCTGGAAAAGAAAATACAAATATTAAGTGATGGCAAAACTAAGAATATGGAGGCAGCGGAGGACAAAAGGAGCAGGAACAAACAGTACGGGGACGGAGGGAGAAGAGCACAGTGAACAGCACAAGGGAAAGCCCAGAGCACAATGCTAGCTAAACAGGATCGCAGCAACGAAGACACACAGGCGCCTTACCAGGAGAAGCGCCGAGCAGAAATACCCAGTGGGCGCCGCCATATTGGTGGGGGAGCCACCGGGTCACGACCTCCCAGCATGCCGAGCGGCGGAGACACTACGGCGCATGCGCGAACCGCCGATGCGCCGAGAACCAATGAAGCTGGGCAGAGAAGGAAGAGGAGGAACGTCTGGAGCGCGCCGGCCGGATGGGTAAGTATCGGCGATCGTGACAGTACCCCCTCTCTTACTCCCCCTCTTTTTAAAGCTGGAAAGAAACCTCTTCAAAATATGGGGTGCATTGATGTTTTCTCGAGGTTCCCATGATCTCTCCTCAGGACCAAATCCCTTCCAATCAATCAGAAATAACGTCCGACCCTTAACCGTCTTTTGGACCAAAATATCCCTCACTTCGAATTGATCGTCGGAAGAGGAGATATAAGGAACAAAAGCTGAAGAAGAGTGAAAACGATTAAAGACTGCGGGTTTTAGAAGCGAGACATGAAAGGAATTAGGAATACGCAAAGAGGCAGGTAATTTTAACTTATAAGCTACATCATTGATTTGCTTAGCAATTTCAAAGGGACCAATGTAATGAGGCCCCAGTTTATGTGAGGGAATTTTTAGCCTAATGTAACAAGAGAGAGCCAGACCTTATCCCCTGGTTGGTATGGAGGAGTATCAAGAAGTCTCTTATCTGCATACCTTTTCATACGGTCACTTGCCTTTAAAAGCGACTCTTTAGTCTCTCGCCAAACTTTGGAGAACTCCAAGGACAGAGAGTTCGCCGCCGGTATGCCTGAAGTGCAAGAAATGGGAAAAGGAATGCCAGGGTGCTGCACAAAGACCACAAAGAATGGAGACTTAGAAGAAGATTCACTAGGATGATTGTTATAGGCAAATTCAGCCCAAGGAAGCAAGGAAACCTAATCATCCTGATGAGCATTGGAGAAATGTCGTAGATAAGAGGTGAGAACTTGATTGACACGCTCAACCTGACCATTAGACTGAGGATGATAAGCGGAGGAGAAATCTAAAGTCACTTTCATTAAACCGCACAGTGCTCTCCAAAATCGGGCAGTGAACTGGACTCCTCGATCCGAAACAATATGGAGAGGAAAACCGTGAAGTCGGAAGATATGAAGGATGAAGATCTTCGCCAACTCGGGAGCAGATGGTAAACCAGATAGAGGTATGAAGTGGGCCATCTTGGAAAATCGATCCACGACCACCAGAATAACAGAGCAATTTGAGGAGCGAGGGAGATCCGTGATGAAGTCCATAGCAATATGAGTCCAAGGACTAGAAGGTACTGGAAGTGGATGTAAGAGTCCAAAAGGTAATTGCCGAGGAACCTTGTTTTTAGTGCAAGAAGAGCACGAAGCGGTGAAGTCCAGGACATCTCGACGAAGAGATGGCCACCAATAGTGGCGAGCTATAAGAGAGAGTGTCTTCTTACCTCCTGCGTGCCCGGCAAATTTGGAGGAGTGACCCCAGGTCCTCCCCGGAGGCAGAGATATTACATCCAAAGGAGCAAGGGAAATGATCCTAGCTGGGTCAATAATATGTGCAGGACTTTCTACTTCATCCAAAGGTTGAAAGGATCACGAGAGAGCATCAGCTCTGACATTTTTGTCACCAGGACGGAAGTGGAGCTCAAAATCAAAACGTCCAAAAAACAAGGACCATCTGGCTTGTCAAGGATTCAGTCTCTGGGCAGATTGGACATAGGCCAAATTCTTATGATCCGTGAAAATAATGAAGGGATGAACAGCCCCCTCGAGGAGATAACGCCACTCTTCTAAGGCCAACTTAATGGCTAACAGTTCCTTGTCTCCGATGGAATAATTACGTTCCGAGGAGGAAAATGATTTGGAGAAGAAGCCACACGTGACGATACGTCCGGAAGCTGACCTTTTTAAGAGGACTGCTCCGACTCCCAAAGAAGATGCATCCACTTCAAGAACGAAGGGTTTGTTGGCATCAGGACGGTGTAGCACCGGGGCAGAAGCAAATCTCTGTTTCAAAGTTAGAAATGCGTTCTGCGCCTCCGAGGATCAGTTGTTGGAATCGACTCCTTTGCGAGTGAGGGCTGAGATAGGCTTGGTTAACGAGGAGAAATGAGGAATAAATTGCCTATAGTAATTGGCGAAACCAAGGAACCGTTGAATGGCTTTTACCCCAACAGGCTGTGGCCAATCCAGAACTGCAGACACCTTGGCTGGGTCCATTTTTAGACTGGCATCCGAAACAATATATCCCAGAAAAGGTACAGTGGACTGTTCAAAAGCACATTTTTCAATCTTGGCGAAAAGATGATTCTCACGAAGACGCTGCAAAACAAGGTTTACGTCACGTCGATGGGTGGAGAGATTCAGAGAAAAGATGAGTATGTCGTCAAGATAGACCACGACACTAACATAAAGGCAATCTCTGAAGACATTGTTTACGAACTCTTGGAATACAGCAGGTGCATTGCAGAGACGAAAGGCATAACCAAGTATTCATAATCACCGTCACGGGTATTAAATGCGGTCTTCCATTCATCTCCTGCACGAATACGAACCAGGTTATAGGCTCCTCGAAGATCCAGCTTAGTGAACACTCGTGCGCCTCTTAAACGGTCAAAGAGCTCGGAGATTAATGGTAATGGATATTTGTTTTTTACCGTTATGTTGTTCAAACCTCTGTAGTCTATGCATGAACGAAGCGATCCATCTTTTTTCTTGACAAAAAAGAAACCAGCTCCTGCAGGGGAAGAGGATTTCCGAATGAAACCTTTGGCAAGGTTCTCTTGAACATACTCCGACATGGCTTGAGTCTCTGCAGGCGAGAGGGGATAGATTCTTCCTCTCGGAGGCATGGTACCAGGAACGAGGTCTATAGGACAGTCATAGGACCGATGCGGTGGAAGATTCTCTGCTTCCTTTTTATTGAAGACGTCAGAAAAGGAAGAGTAGACAGAAGGCAGTCCAGGAAGAGCAAGGGAAGAGCAAGAACCACCGACAGGACGTACCGGCATGTTGTGAACTCTGTTTTTGGGCTCCCTCTTGTGGTCACAACTGGTACTGTGTCATGATCTCAATGGCAAGAGAACATAGCATAAGCATATATAGGAACTAGCTCTTGGAAGATGGGAACTGAGCTGACCATGAACTAAACCTAACGCACAACTAGCAGTGGCCGGGTAGCATGCCTACGTTGATTCTAGATGCCCAGCACCAGCCGGAGGACTAAATAAAGCTAGCAGAGGAAAATATTAGTCCTAGCTCACCTCTAGAGAAATACCCCGAAAGGAGACAGAGGCCCCCCACATGTATTGGCGGTGAGTTGAGATGAAATAACAAACGTAGTATGAAAATAGGTTTAGCAAATTTGAGGTCCACTTACTACATAGCAGAAGACAGAAAGGACACTTTCATGGTCAGCTGAAAACCCTATCAAAAACATCATCCAGAAATTACTTTAAAACTCTGGCATTAACTCATAACACCAGAGTGGCAATTCCTGTTCACAAGAGCTTTCCAGACACAGTAACGAAACTACAGCTGTGAACTGGAACAAAAATGCAAAAACAAACATGGACAAGAGTCCAACTTATCTAGTAGTTGTCTAGGAGCAGGAACAAGCACAGAGAGGCTTCTGATAACATTGTTGACCGGCAAGCAACTAACAGAGCAGCAAGGTTATATAGCGACTCCCACATCTTGATGGGAACAGGTGAACAGAGAAGATGAAGACACCAGTTCAATTCCACCAGTAGCCACCGGGGGAGCCCAGAATCCAAATTCACAACAGTACCCCCCCCTCAAGGAGGGGGCACCGAACCCTCACCAGAACCACCAGGGCGATCAGGATGGGCCCTATGAAAGGCACGAACCAGATCGGAGGCATGAACATCAGATGCATTCACCCAAGAATTATCCTCCTGGCCGTATCCCTTCCACTTGACCAGATACTGGAGTCTCCGTCTGGAAACACGAGAGTCTAAGATTTTCTCCACAACGTACTCCAACTCACCCTCAACCAACACCGGAGCAGGAGGCTCAACGGAAGGCACAACCGGTACCTCATACCTGCGCAATAATGACCGATGAAAAACGTTATGAATAGAAAAGGATGCAGGGAGGTCCAAACGGAAGGAAACAGGGTTAAGAATCTCCAATATCTTATACGGGCCGATAAACCGAGGCTTAAACTTAGGAGAAGAGACCCTCATAGGGACAAAACGAGAAGACAACCACACCAAATCCCCAACAGAAAGCCGAGGACCAACACGACGGTGGCGGTTGGCAAAAAGCTGAGTCTTCTCCTGGGACAACCTCAAATTGTCCACCACCTGCCCCCAGATCTGATGCAATCTCTCCACCACAGCATCCACTCCAGGACAATCCGAAGATTCCACCTGACCAGAGGAAAATCGAGGATGAAACCCCGAATTACAGAAAAACGGGGACACCAAAGTGGCAGAGCTGGCCCGATTATTGAGAGCGAACTCCGCCAATGGCAAAAAAGCAACCCAATCATCCTGGTCAGCAGACACAAAACACCTCAGATATGTCTCCAGGGTCTGATTAATCCGCTCGGTCTGGCCATTCGTCTGAGGATGGAAAGCGGACGAAAAAGATAAATCTATGCCCATCCTAGCACAGAATGCCCGCCAAAATCTAGACACGAATTGGGTCCCTCTGTCAGAAACGATATTCTCAGGAATACCATGCAAACGAACAACATTTTGAAAAAACAGAGGAACCAACTCGGAAGAAGAAGGTAACTTGGGCAGAGGAACCAAATGGACCATCTTAGAAAAACGGTCACACACCACCCAGATGACAGACATCTTCTGAGAAACAGGCAGATCTGAAATAAAATCCATCGAGATGTGCGTCCAAGGCCTCTTAGGAATAGGCAAGGGCAACAATAATCCACTAGCCCGAGAACAACAAGGCTTGGCCCGAGCACAAATGTCACAAGACTGCACAAAGCCTCGCACATCTCGTGACAGGGAAGGCCACCAGAAGGACCTTGCCACCAAATCCCTGGTACCAAAAATGCCAGGATGACCTGCCAACGCAGAAGAATGAACCTCAGAGATGACTCTACTGGTCCAATCATCAGGAACAAACAGTTTATCAGGTGGGCAACGATCAGGTCTATCCGCCTGAAACTCCTGCAAGGCCCGCCGCAGGTCTGGAGAAACGGCTGACAATACCACTCCATCCTTAAGGATACCTGTGGGCTCAGAGTTACCAGGCGAGTCAGGCTCAAAACTCCTAGAAAGGGCATCCGCCTTAACATTCTTAGAACCCGGTAGGTATGACACCACAAAATTAAACCGAGAGAAAAATAATGACCAGCGCGCCTGTCTAGGATTCAGGCGCCTGGCGGTCTCAAGATAAATCAAATTTTTGTGGTCAGTCAATACCACCACCTGATGTCTGGCCCCCTCAAGCCAATGGCGCCACTCCTCAAAAGCCCACTTCATGGCCAAAAGCTCCCGATTCCCAACATCATAATTCCGCTCAGCGGGCGAAAATTTACGGGAAAAGAAGGCACAAGGCCTCATCACGGAGCAGTCAGAACTTTTCTGCGACAACACTGCCCCAGCTCCGATCTCAGAAGCGTCGACCTCAACCTGAAAAGGTAGAGCAACATCAGGCTGACGCAACACAGGGGCAGAGGAAAAACGGCGCTTAAGCTCCCGAAAGGCCTCCACAGCATCAGGGGACCAATCAGCAACATCAGCACCCTTCTTAGTCAAATCGGTCAATGGTTTAGCAATATCCGAAAAACCAGCAATAAATCGACGATAAAAGTTAGCAAAGCCCAAAAATTTCTGAAGACTCTTAAGAGAAGAGGGCTGCGTCCAATCACAAATAGCTTGAACCTTGACAGGATCCATTTCAATGGAAGAGGGGGAAAAAATATATCCCAAAAAGGAAATCCTCTGTACCCCAAAAACACACTTAGAACCCTTCACACACAAAAAATTAGACCGCAAAACCTGAAAAACCCTCCTGACTTGCTGGACATGAGAGTCCCAGTCATCCGAAAAAATCAGAATATCATCCAGATACACAATCATAAATTTATCCAAATAATCGCGAAAAATATCATGCATAAAGGACTGGAAAACTGACGGAGCATTAGAAAGACCAAAAGGCATCACTAAATACTCAAAGTGGCCCTTGGGCGTATTAAATGCGGTTTTCCACTCAACCCCCTGCCTGATTCGCACCAAATTATACGCCCCACGAAGGTCAATCTTAGAGAACCACTTGGCCCCCTTTATGCGAGCAAACAAATCAGTCAGCAACGGCAATGGGTATTGATATTTAACAGTGATTTTATTCAAAAGCCGATAATCAATACATGGTCTCAAAGAGCCGTCTTTTTTTGACACAAAGAAAAAACCGGCTCCTAAGGGAGATGACGATGGACGAATATGCCCCTTTTCCAAGGACTCCTTTATATATTCTCGCATAGCAGCATGTTCAGGCACAGACAGATTAAATAAACGACCCTTTGGGTATTTACTACCCGGGATTAAATCTATGGCACAATCGCACTCTCGGTGCGGAGGTAACGAACCAAGCTTGGATTCTTCAAAGACGTCACGATAGTCAGACAGGAACTCAGGAATTTCAGAGGGAATGGATGATGAAATGGAAACCACAGGTACATCCCCATGAGCCCCCTTACATCCCCAGCTCAACACAGACATAGCTCTCCAGTCGAGGACTGGGTTGTGAGATTGCAGCCAAGGCAATCCTAGCACCAAATCATCATGTAGATTATACAGCACCAGAAAGCGAATAATCTCCTGGTGATCTGGATTAATACGCATAGTTACTTGTGTCCAGTATTGTGGTTTATTATTAGCCAATGGGGTGGAGTCAATCCCCTTCAGAGGAATAGGAGTCTCCAAAGGCTCTAAATCATACCCACAGCGTTTGGCAAAGGACCAATCCATAAGACTCAAAGCGGCGCCAGAGTCGACATAGGCGTCCGTGGTAATAGATGACAAAGAGCAAATCAGGGTCACAGATAGAATAAATTTAGACGGTAAGGTGCAAATGGAAACAGATTTACCAAGCTTTTTAGTGCGCTTAGAGCATGCTGATATAACATGAGTAGAATCACCACAATAGAAACACAACCCATTTTTCCGTCTAAAATTCTGCCGCTCGCTTCGGGACAGAATTCTATCACACTGCATACTCTCTGACGACTTCTCAGTGGACACCGCCAGATGGTGCACTGGTTTGCGCTCCCGCAAACGCCTATCGATCTGAATAGCCATTGTCATGGACTCATTCAGACCCGCAGGCACAGGGAACCCCACCATAACATCCTTAATGGCATCAGAGAGACCCTCTCTGAAAGTCGCCGCCAGGGCGCACTCATTCCACTGAGTAAGCACAGACCATTTACGGAATCTTTGGCAGTAAATTTCCGCTTCATCTTGCCCCTGAGATAGGGACATCAAAGTTTTTTCTGCCTGAAGCTCCAAATGAGGTTCGTCATAAAGCAACCCCAAGGCCAGAAAAAACGCATCCACATTGAGCAACGCAGGATCCCCTGGTGTCAATGAAAAAGCCCAGTCTTGAGGGTCGCCCCGGAGCAAGGAAATCACAATCCTGACCTGCTGTGCAGGGTCTCCGGCAGAGCGAGATTTCAGGGACAAAAATAATTTGCAATTATTTCGAAAATTCTGAAACCCGGATCTATTCCCCGAGAAAAATTCCGGCAAAGGAATTCTCGGCTCAGATACAGGTGCATGACAAACAAAATCTTGCAAATTTTGTACCTTCGTGGCGAGATTATTCAAACCTGCAGTTACACTCTGAAGATCCATTACAAACAGGTGGACACAGAGCCATTCAAGGGTTAAGAGGAGGTAAGAAGCAGCTAGACAGCAATTAAGGGCTAGGCAGCAAAACTCTGAAGGGAAAAAAAAAAAAAAAAAAAAAAAAAAAAATTTCCCTTCAACACTTCTTTTTCTCCTGCTTCAGCCCAAACAATTAACACTTTGAGGGCCGGTCAAACTGTCATGATCTCAATGGCAAGAGAACATAGCATAAGCATATATAGGAACTAGCTCTTGGAAGATGGGAACTGAGCTGACCATGAACTAAACCTAACGCACAACTAGCAGTGGCCGGGTAGCATGCCTACGTTGATTCTAGATGCCCAGCACCAGCCGGAGGACTAAATAAAGCTAGCAGAGGAAAATATTAGTCCTAGCTCACCTCTAGAGAAATACCCCGAAAGGAGACAGAGGCCCCCCACATGTATTGGCGGTGAGTTGAGATGAAATAACAAACGTAGTATGAAAATAGGTTTAGCAAATTTGAGGTCCACTTACTACATAGCAGAAGACAGAAAGGACACTTTCATGGTCAGCTGAAAACCCTATCAAAAACATCATCCAGAAATTACTTTAAAACTCTGGCATTAACTCATAACACCAGAGTGGCAATTCCTGTTCACAAGAGCTTTCCAGACACAGTAACGAAACTACAGCTGTGAACTGGAACAAAAATGCAAAAACAAACATGGACAAGAGTCCAACTTATCTAGTAGTTGTCTAGGAGCAGGAACAAGCACAGAGAGGCTTCTGATAACATTGTTGACCGGCAAGCAACTAACAGAGCAGCAAGGTTATATAGCGACTCCCACATCTTGATGGGAACAGGTGAACAGAGAAGATGAAGACACCAGTTCAATTCCACCAGTAGCCACCGGGGGAGCCCAGAATCCAAATTCACAACAGTACTGTGTGAGTGCTGTCTTTGGGCTCCCTCTGGTGGCTCTTTGTGTCATTCTGCAGGTCTGAGGCTTGATCAGCTGTCTCGTTATCTGTTAGCTGGTTTCCTATTTAGTTCACCTGGAATCTCAGTTGTTGCCTGCTGTCAATGTCTTCAGTGCTATTTTGGAGCTCTCCTGCAGTCCTTCGTTATCAGTCTCGCCAAGAGAAGCTAAGTTTTGCTTGGTTCATTTTTTGACCATCAGTGGTCATATGTTTCTTGGTTTATTTTTGTTTCTTGTCCAGCTTGCTAATATGTGATTTCCTTCCTTGCTGGTAGCTCTAGGGGGCTGAGTTTCTCCCCTCACACCGTTAGTTGGTGTGGGGGTTCTTGTATTCTCAGCGTGGATATTTTGCATAGGGTTTTTTTACTGACCGCACAGTTCCCTATCTGTCTTCTGCTATCTAGTATTAGCGGGCCTCATTTGCTGTATCTGTTTTCATTTCTACGTTTGTGTTTTCCCCTTACCTCACCGTTATTATTTGTTGGGGGCTTCCTATATCTTTGGGGTGATTTCTCTTGAGGCAAGTGAGGTCTTACTTTCCCTCCAGGAGTAGATAGTTTCTCAGGCTGCGTCGAGACGTCCAGAATTTTAGGCACGTTCACCGGCTACCTTTAGTGTGTTGGTTAGGATCAGGTTTGCGGTCAGTCCAGTTACCACCTCCCTAGAGCTCGTGTCTATGTTCATAAACTTAGCTAGTCCATTTTGTGATCCTCAGCCACTAGGATCATAACAGTACAGCAGGCCCAAAAGTGTTTAATGCATCGCAGAAGTGGGATAAGAGAAGTCCTGAGTACAATTTTTTTTTTCCTCTCTATCTTTGCTGCAGTCTGTCCAGCTTCTCTCATCCCCTTAATCTCTTGGTGGTTTTGTGTTCAGCTGCAGACATGGATATTCAGAGTCTAACTTCTAGTGTGGATCATCTTGCTGCAAGGGTGCAAAGCATTCTGGATTTTGTTGTTCATAGCCCTATGTCAGAGCCTAAAATACCTATTCCTGAGTGGTTTTCTGGAGATAGATCTAGGTTTCTGAATTTTAAGAATAATTGTAAATTATTTCTATCTTTGAGACCTCGTTCCTCTGGTAATTCCGCTCAGCAAGTTAAAATTGTTATCTCCTTGTTACGTGGCGACCCTCAAGATTGGGCTTTCTCTCTGGTGCCAGGAGATCCTGCATTACTGAATGTGGATGCGTTTTTTCTGGCGCTTGGACTGCTTTATGAGGAACCTAATCTTGAGAACCAGGCAGAAAAGGCCTTGCTGGCTCTTTCTCAGAGCCAGGATGAAGCTGAGGTGTATTGTCAAAAATTTCGGAAATGGTCGGTGCTTACTCAATGGAATGAGTGTGCCCTGGCTGCAAATTTCAGAGAAGGTCTTTCTGAAGCCATTAAGAATGTTATGGTGGGGTTCCCCACGCCTGCAAGTCTGAATGACTCAATGGCTTTGGCCATTCAGATTGATCGGCGTTTGCGGGAGCGCAAATCTGCACACCATCTGGCGGTGTTTTCTGAACAGAGACCTGAGTCTATGCAATGTGACCGAGTTCTGACCAGAATTGAGCAGCAAAATCATAGACGTCAAAATGGGTTGTGCTTTTACTGTGGTGATTCAACTCATGTTATCTCAGCATGCTCTAAGCGCGTTAAAAAAATCGCTAAACCTGTCACCATTGGTACTATACAGCCTAAATTCATTTTGTCTGTTACTTTAATTTGTTCTTTGTCATCCTACTCGGTTATGGCTTTTGTGGATTCAGGTGCTGCCCTGAATCTGATGGATTTGTCGTTTGCCAGGCTCTGTGGTTTTGTCCTGGAGCCTTTGGAATTCCCTATTCCACTGAGGGGAATTGATGCTACACCATTGGCTGAGAATAAGCCTCAATATTGCACTCAAGTGACCATGTGCATGACTCCTGTGCATCAGGAGGTGATTCGCTTTCTTGTGCTGCATAATTTGCATGATGTTGTCGTGTTGGGTCTGCCATGGCTGCAGGCCCATAATCCAGTTCTGGATTGGAAAGCTATGTCTGTGTCAAGTTGGGGTTGCCAGGGGATTCATGGCGATGCTCCTTTGGTATCAATTGCTTCTTCCACTCCTTCTGAGGTCCCTGAGTTTTTGTCGGACTACCAGGATGTATTTGATGAGCCCAAATCCGGTGCCCTGCCTCCTCACAGGAATTGTGATTGTGCTATAAATTTGATTCCTGGTAGTAAGTTCCCTAAGGGACGACTTTTTAATTTGTCTGTACCAGAACATGCCGCAATGCGGAGCTATATAAAGGAGTCTTTAGAGAAGGGACATATTCGCCCGTCCTCCTCCCCTCTTGGTGCAGGATTCTTTTTTGTGGCCAAGAAGGATGGTTCTCTCAGACCTTGTATAGATTATCGTCTTCTAAATAAAATCACGGTCAAATTTCAGTATCCCTTGCCATTGTTGTCTGATCTGTTTGCTCGGATTAAGGGGTCCACTTGGTTCACCAAGATAGATCTTCGTGGTGCGTATAACCTTGTGCGCATTAAGCAGGGGGATGAATGGAAGACAGCATTTAATACGCCCGAAGCCATTTTGAGTACTTGGTGATGCCTTTTGGACTCTCTAATGCTCCTTCTGTGTTCCAGTCCTTCATGCATGACATCTTCCGAGAATATCTGGATAAATTTATGATTGTGTATCTGGATGACATTTTGGTCTTTTCTGAGGACTGGGAGTCCCATGTGAAGCAGGTCAGGATGGTATTTCAGGTCCTGTGTGCTAATGCCTTATTTGTGAAGGGCTCAAAATGTCTCTTTGGAGTACAGAAGGTTTCCTTTTTGGGTTTTATTTTTTCTCCTTCTACTATTGAGATGGACCCAGTCAAGGTCCAGGCTATTCATGACTGGACTCAGCCTACATCTGTTAAGAGTCTTCAGAAGTTCTTGGGTTTTGCTAATTTTTACCGTCGCTTCATTGCTAATTTTTCTGGCGTGGTTAAACCCTTGACGGATTTGACCAAGAAGGGTTCTGATGTGACTAATTGGTCTCCTGCGGCCGTGGAAGCCTTTCGGGAGCTGAAGCGTCGGTTTTCTTCGGCTCCAGTTTTGTGTCAGCCTGATGTCTCTCTTCCTTTTCAGGTCGAGGTTGATGCTTCTGAGATTGGAGCAGGGGCTGTTTTGTCGCAGAGAAGCTCTGATTGCTCTGTGATGAAGCCTTGTGCTTTCTTTTCAAGAAAGTTTTCGCCTGCCGAGCGGAATTATGATGTTGGTAATCGTGAGTTGTTGGCTATGAAGTGGGCATTTGAGGAGTGGCGACATTGGCTCGAGGGAGCTAAGCATCGTGTAGTGATCTTAACTGATCACAAAAATCTGATTTATCTCAAGTCTGCCAAGCGGCTGAATCCTAGACAGGCTCGTTGGTCGTTGTTTTTCTCCCGTTTCGATTTCGTGGTCTCGTACCTGCCTGGTTCGAAGAACGTGAAGGCTGATGCTCTTTCTAGGAGTTTTGTGCCTGACTCTCTGGGAGTTTCAGAGCCGGCTGGTATCCTCAGAGAGGGAGTGATTTTGTCTGCCATTTCCCCAGATTTGCAACGAGTGCTGCAGAAATTTCAGGCGGATAGACCTGACCGTTGCCCACCAGAGAGACTGTTTGTCCCAGATAGATGGACCAGCAGAGTTATTTCCGAGGTTCATTCTTCGGTGTTGGCAGGCCATCCTGGGATTTTTGGTACCAGAGATTTGGTGGCTAGGTCCTTCTGATGGCCTTCCTTGTCGCGGGATGTGCGTTCCTTTGTGCAGTCCTGTGGGATTTGTGCTCGGGCTAAGCCTTGCTGTTCTCGTGCCAGCGGTTTGCTTTTGCCTTTGCCTGTCCCGAAGAGGCCTTGGATGCACATTTCCATGGATTTTATTTTGGATCTTCCAGTCTCTCAGAGAATGTCTGTCATCTGGGTGGTGTGTGATCGTTTTTCCAAAATGGTCCATTTGGTGCCGTTGCCTAAGTTGCCTTCCTCCTCCGATTTGGTTCCTCTATTTTTTCAGAATGTGGTTCGCTTGCACGGCATCCCTGAAAATATTGTGTCTGACAGAGGATCCCAGTTTGTGTCCAGATTTTGGCGGATCTTTTGTGCTAAGATGGGCATTGATTTGTCTTTTTCGTCGGCCTTCCATCCTCAGATGAATGGCCAAACCGAGCGAACTAATCAGACCTTGGAAACTCATTTAAGATGTTTTGTTTCTGCTGATCAGGATGATTGGGTGACTTTTTTGCCATTGGCCGAGTTTGCCCTTAATAATCGGGCTAGTTCTGCTACTTTGGTTTCGCCTTTTTTCTGCAATTCTGGTTTTCATCCTTGTTTTTCCTCGGGTCAGGTTGAGCCTTCTGACTGTCCTGGGGTGGATTCTGTGGTGGATAGGTTGCAACAGATTTGGAACCATGTGGTGGACAATTTGAAGTTGTCACAGGAGAAGGCTCAGCGCTTTGCCAACCGCCGTCGCGGTGTGGGTCCCCGACTTCTTGTTGGGGATTTGGTATGGCTGTCTTCTCGGTATGTTCCTATGAAGGTTTCCTCTCCTAAATTCAAGCCTCGCTTCATCGGTCCTTATAAGATTTTGGAAATCCTTAACCCAGTGTCATTTCGTTTGGACCTCCCAGCGTCGTTTGCCATTCATAACGTGTTCCATAGGTCTTTGTTGTGGAGGTATGTGGTGCCTGTGGTTCCTTCTGTTGAACCCCCTGCCCCGGTGCTGGTTGAGGGCAAATTGGAGTACGTGGTGGAGAAGATCTTGGATTCTTGTATTTCTAGACGGAGGCTTCAGTATTTGGTTAAGTGGAAGGGCTATGGTCAGGAGGATAATTCCTGGGTTGTCGCCTCTGATGTTCATGCGGCCGATTTGGTTCATGCCTTCCATGTGGCTCATCCTGATCGCCCTGGGGGTTTTGATGAGGGTTCGGTGACCCCTCCTCAAGGGGGGGGTACTGTTGTGAACTCTGTTTTTGGGCTCCCTCTTGTGGTCACAACTGGTACTGTGTGAGTGCTGTCTTTGGGCTCCCTCTGGTGGCTCTTTGTGTCATTCTGCAGGTCTGAGGCTTGATCAGCTGTCTCGTTATCTGTTAGCTGGTTTCCTATTTAGTTCACCTGGACTCTCAGTTGTTGCCTGCTGTCAATGTCTTCAGTGCTATTTTGGAGCTCTCCTGCAGTCCTTCGTTATCAGTCTCGCCAAGAGAAGCTAAGTTTTGCTTGGTTCATTTTTTGACCATCAGTGGTCATATGTTTCTTGGTTTATTTTTGTTTCTTGTCCAGCTTGCTAATATGTGATTTCCTTCCTTGCTGGTAGCTCTAGGGGGCTGAGTTTCTCCCCTCACACCGTTAGTTGGTGTGGGGGTTCTTGTATTCTCAGCGTGGATATTTTGCATAGGGTTTTTTTACTGACCGCACAGTTCCCTATCTGTCTTCTGCTATCTAGTATTAGCGGGCCTCATTTGCTGTATCTGTTTTCATTTCTACGTTTGTGTTTTCCCCTTACCTCACCGTTATTATTTGTTGGGGGCTTCCTATATCTTTGGGGTGATTTCTCTTGAGGCAAGTGAGGTCTTACTTTCCCTCCAGGAGTAGATAGTTTCTCAGGCTGCGTTGAGACGTCCAGGATTTTAGGCACGTTCACCGGCTACCTTTAGTGTGTTGGTTAGGATCAGGTTTGCGGTCAGTCCAGTTACCACCTCCCTAGAGCTCGTGTCTATGTTCATAAACTTAGCTAGTCCATTTTGTGATCCTCAGCCACTAGGATCATAACACCGGCATCAGACACCGAGCCCGACAGGAATCCCCCCAATGAAGAACATTGCCATTATGCCAATCTAATGCAGGCTCGTGGGTCCGCAACCATGGTAGGCCTAGGAGAACAGGATGCGAAATATTGGCTAATACATAAAATGCAATTTTCTCTTTATGCAAAACCCCTACTTGAAGTTCCACTACCTGCGTGACCTAGGTTATAGTCTCTTGCAGGGGCTTGCCATCCACCGAGGCGAGGAAAAGAGGGTTTTCTAAGGTCCTAACAGGAACAGAAAATCTAGTAACCTCCCTCTGCCTAATAAAATTCCCAGCTGCACCCGAGTCAATATAAGCGAGCAAGGAATAGCGTTTACCAGAAACATGCAGTAAGACAGAAAGTGTGAGGGGTAGAGAGGTATCACATGCACCTAGGGAGGCCTCTCTTACCTGGCCTAGGCGGAGGAGTTTTCCGGACGATCCGGACAGGCACGGAGGAGATGGGAGGCACTGCCACAGTAGAAACAAAAACCTTGGGTGCGTCTCTCCCGGCGCCGTTGTTCAGACATTTTGAGCCGATCAACTTGCATCGGCTCGGGCGCTGGTACGGTGGTAGATACCCTGGGTTTAGGACTAGGTGGTCAACGTATTGGCAGGGAAGATCGAGGAAACCTTCTCTCACGCGCTCGCTCCTGAAATCGAAGGTCAATACGGGTAGCCAAAGATATCAGATCCTCCAAATTGGTTGGAGTATCACGGCCTGCTAACTCATCTTTAATACGCCTGGATAAACCTCGCCAAAATGCCCCTACCAGAGCCTCATTATTCCAACCCAAGTCAGAGGATAACGTGCGGAACTGAATGGCATACTGACCAACAGATAGGGTCCCCTGTTGTAAATTAAATAAGGATTCAGTGGTAGAAGCCAGGCAACCTGGTTCGTCGAATACTCGACGAAACGTCTCAAGGAAATCTGCTAAGTGTGACATCAGTGGATTGTCACGCTCCCAGAGAGGATTTACCCACGCCAACGCTTCTCCCTCTAGTTGAGAAATAATAAAAGCTATCTTGGCCCGATCAGTGGGGTATTGTAAAGGCAAAAGTTAAAAATGGAGACGACACTGATTTAAGAAACCCCGACATAATTTGGGATCTCCATTAAAGCGTGAAGGTTTGGCCAGACGAGGAGATGCGTGAGAAGCCGGGACCAGCGCGGCTACAGACGTAGACGTCTGCAGAGAGAGAAGCCGAGAGTCTACAGCGGCCATATAACTCAAAATTTGAGCTTGAGTGTCGCGCTGTTGCGCCAGCTCTTGCTGCAAACTGGCTAATAGAGAGGCATTTCCGGGATCAGAGGACTGAAGTGAGGACAGACGAGAGTCCATGGACTTCATAAAGGCCATCATACGGGACTGATTTTCTCGAAGAAAGAGTAACTCTTTCTGAGCAGCAGAGGCTCCAGCGGGATCCATGGCCTGTGTGTACTATCACACTACACGGGAGTGAGACAGAGAGAAAGGGAGAACCCAAAAGTGGACCCTCTGGGTCGCGGCCCCAGAGCCCCCAAGGGCGAGCAAACCTGATGGAGGCACCCCCTATACAGGGAGTGTTAGGAGCTGGCCCAAGGAGCATGGAACCGCAACTGCCGGAGCCAAAGGGACGACTGGGTGAAGTTGAGGAACAGGCACGCTTAGAATGGCGAAGCGGTGAGCTGGAAAAGAAAATACAAATATTAAGTGATGGCAAAACTAAGAATATGGAGGCAGCGGAGGACAAAAGGAGCAGGAACAAACAGTACGGGGACGGAGGGAGAAGAGCACAGAGAAAAGCACAAGGGAAAGCCCAGAGCACGATGCTAGCTAAACAGGATCGCAGCAACAAAGACACACAGGTGCCTTACCAGGAGAAGCGCCGAGCAGAAATACCCGGTCGGTGCCGCCATATTGGAGGCGGAGCCACCGGGTCACGACCTCCCAGCAAGCCGAGCGGCGGAGGAGACACTACGGCGCATGCGCGAACCGCTGACGCGCCGAGAACCAACGAAGCTGGGCAGAGAAGGAAGAGGAGGAACGTCTGGAGCGCGCCGGCCAGATGGGTAAGTATCGGCGATCGTGACACCCATGTCCTTGAACACCTGAGATTTCATCTGCCACGTACAGCAAAATCACAATGTGACTCAACAGAATAGAATAGATAAAATAGATATATACACATAGAATAGATATAAAGATTCCAGTCACATATATATTTAGTACAGTGCTTGTGCAGTTTACTGTACTTGCTTTTCATTACTAAATAAATTATTTTCTGAAAAAAATGGCGTGGGATCCACAAAATTTTATTAATCAGCAGAGAAAAAGTGGACAGCTGGGGACAGATGTTTATAGTCTGGGAAGGGGGTAATACCCATGAAGCTTCTAAGGCTATTAATATCAGCTCACAGCTGTATATTAAGCATTTCCTGGTTATTAAAATGGGGAAAAATGATGTAGGGTTCCCCTATAATTAATAATCAGCAAAGGCTAGGCAGACAGCTGCTGGCTGATATTAATAGCCTGGGAAGGGGCCCATGGATATTAGCTCCATCCCAGACTGAAAACATCAGCTCTTAGCCACCCCAGAAATGGCTCCAAAATTGGCACTTAGCCTTGCTCTTCCCACTTGCCCTGGTGCGATGGCAAGAGGGGTGATAGTTGGAGGGTTGATGTCACCTTTGTATTGTCAGGTGACATCAAGCCCAGAGCTTAGTAATGGAGAGGTGTCTATAAGACGCCCCCATTACTAACCCCATAGTGATATTGTATAAAAAAACACATACACAGAATAAAGTCCATTATGTTCCATGATGATCCTGATGACTTTGAGAGCAGTCAGTGATGTGAGTGTTCTCAAGGACAGCTGGCTACACACTGACACAGGAGGTAATCGCTCCTGCAGTGTGTTGCATTGAGCTGTGGTGAGAAAGTTCACTGGGGTTTATCAGCTGATGAGCCCCGATGATCTCATTGACGGCGCTGCTGCTTGAGAACTTTGGTGCTGTAAGTGAGATCACCGGATTCATCAGCTGATGAACTCCGGTAAACTTTCTCACCGCAGTTCAGCGCTACACACTGCAGGAGTGATTACACGCTCCTGTCATTATATTGCTGGCTGCCAGGCAAAGCAGTCGTATCAGCTGATATGACTGCTCTACAAGTGATCTACACTCTTCAAGTGACCTGAATTGTCGTGGGATAGTATAGATTATGGCAGACAGGTGGAGGATATGGTGGTTTATTATTTTTTTCTCTTTTCCAGGTGGCATGGTCATCAGGGATTAGGCATTAACCCCTTTCTGTCATTGGATGCACTATTCCGTCCATGTGGGGTGGGCCCTACTTCCCAAGGACGGAATAGTATGTCCAGCGCGATCAGCAGCGCTCACGGGGGGAGCGCGGCCGATCGCGGCCGGGTGTCAGCTGACTATTGCACCTGACATCTGGCACTATGTGCCAGGAGCGGTCACGGACCACCCCCGGCACATTAACCCCTGGCACACTGCGATCAAACATGATTGCAGTGTTCCGGCGGTACAGGGAAGCATCGCGCAGGGAGGGGGCTCCCTGCGTGCTTCCCTGAGATGATCGGTACAAGGCGATGTGCTCACCTTGTACCGAACATCTCCTCCCTGCAAGCTCCAGATCCAAAATGGCCACGAGGCTGCAGGGAGGTGGCTTCACAGCGCCTGCTCAGAGCAGGCGCCGGGAAGCCTGGAGCTGTGCACGTCAGATCGCCGATCTGACACAGTGCACAGCAAAGTGTCAGATCAGCGATCTGTTACTTTACTGTGATGTCCCCCCTGGGGCAAAGTAAAAATGTAAAAAAAAAAATTACATGTGTAAAAAAAATATTCCTAAATAAATAATAATAATAAAAATATTGTTCCAATAAATACATTCCTTTAGCTAAATAAAAATAAAAAAACAATAAAAGTACACATATTTAGTATCGCCGCGTCTGTAACGACCCAACCTATAAAACTGTCCCACTAGTTAACCCCTTCAGTGAACACCGTAAAAAAAAAACGAGGCAAAAAACAACGCTTTATTATCATACCGCCGAATACAAAGTGGAATAACATGCGATCAAAAAGATGGATATAAATAACCATGGTACCACTGAAAACGTCATCTTGTCCTGCAAAAAGCGAGCTGCCATACAGCATCATCAGTGAAAAAATAAAAAAGTTATAGTCCTCAGAATAAAGCGATGCAAAAATAATTATTTTTTCTATAAAATAGTTTTTATCGTATAAAAGCACCAAAACATAAAAAAATGATATAAATGAGGTATCGCTGTAATCGTACTGATCCAAAGAATAAAACTGCTTTATCCATTTTACCAAATGCGGAACGGTATAAGCGCCCCCCCAAAAGAAATTCATGAATAGCTGGTTTTTGGTCATTCTGCCTCAAAAAAATCGGAATAAAAAGTGATCAAAACATGTCACGTGCCCGAAAATGTTACCAATAAAAAAGTCAACTCGTCCCGCAAAAAAACAAGACCTCACATGACTCTGTGGACCAAAATATGGAAAAATTATAGCACTCAAAATGTGTAACCCAAAAAACATTTTTTGCAATAAAAAGCGTCTTTTAGAGTGTGACGGCTGCCAATCATAAAAATCCGCTAGAAAACCCGCTATAAATAGTAAATCAACCCCCCCTTCATCACCCGCTTAGTTATGAAAAATTAAAAAATTAAAAAAAATTATTTATTTCCATTTTCCCATTAGGGTTATGGTTAGGGCTAGGGTTAGGGCTAGGGTTAGGGCTAGGGTTAGGGTTAGGGTTAGGGCTAGGGTTAGGGCTAGTGTTAGGGTTAGGGCTAGGGTTAGGGCTAGGGTTAGGGTTAGGGCTAGGGTAAGGGTTAGGGCTAGGGTTAGGGCTAGGGTTAGGGCTAGGGTTAGGATTTGGTCTAGGGTTAGGGTTGGGGCTAGGGTTAGGGCTACAGTTAGGGTTAGTGTTATGGTCTGGTGATGTAGGAGCGACATGCGACTAGCTCTGAGCAGGTGGTAACTATACAGACCGCAGTTCCTGATCTTAACACAGACACTAGCAGTAGCCGTGGGATGTTCCTGTCACTCCCTGGACACCTCGTCACAGCCGGAGAACTAGCTACCCCTAAAGGTAGAAACAGGAAAGCTATCTTGCCTCAGAGAAAATCCCCAAAGGATAGGACAGCCCCCCACAAATAATGACTGTGAGAGGAGAAGGAAATGACATACGTAGTATGAAACAAGATTTAGCAAAGGAGGCCACTTCTAGCTAGATAGAATTAGTACAGGACAGAACACTGTGCGGTCAGTAATAAAAACTAGAAAAAGTCCACCGCAGAGAAATGCAAAAATCTCCACACCTGACTAAAGGTGTGGAGGGCAAACTCTGCTGCCCAGAGCTTCCAGCTTAGCGGAATAGGTTCATACTGATAAGCTGGACAAATGAGCAAAACATAGAAAGTGCTGAACAACAAAGTCCACAACAAGTGAACTGCAAAAGGACAAGCAAGGACTTAACTTTGCTGAACTGGTCAGAGTGTCAGGGAAATCCAAAGAGCCGTGACTCCAGCCTGGAACAATTGACAACTGGCATTGAATGAGAGAACAGGCCAGACTAATATAGCCGAGCCAGAAAGACGATCAGTGAAAACAGCTGCTGATGCTAAATCCCAGAAGCAGCCATACCACTCAAAACCACAGGAGGGAGCCCAAGAACGGAATTCACAAAAATGCCACTTACAACCACCGGAGGGAGCCCAAGAGTGGAATTCACAACAGGTTAGGATTACATTTACAGTTGGGAATAAGGTTGGAATTAGGGTTAGGGGTGTGTCAGGGTTAGGGGTGTGGTTAGGGTTACAGTTGAGATTAGGGTTAGGGGTGTGTTTGGATTAGGGTTTCAGTTATAATTGGGGGGTTTCCACTGTTTAGGCACATCAGGGGCTCTCCAAATGCGACATTGCGTCCGATTTCATTTCCAGCCAATTCTGCGTTGAAAAAGTAAAACAGTGCTCCTTCCCTTCCGAGCTCTCCCGTGCGCACAAACAGGGGTTTACCCCAACATGTGGGGTATCAGCGTACTCAGGACACATTGGACAACAACTTTTGGGGTCCAATTTCTCTTGTTACTCTTGGGAAAATACAAAACTGGGGGCTAAAAATAATTTTTGTGTAAAAAAAATATTTTTTATTTTCACGGCTCTGCATTATAAACTGTAGTGAAACACTTGGGGGTTCAAAGTTCTCACAACACATCTAGATAAGTTCCTTGGGGGGTCTAGTTTCCATTATGGGGTCCCTTGTGGGGGGTTTCTACGGTTTAGGTACATTAGGGGCTCTGCAAATGAAATGTGACGCCTGCAGACCAATCCATCTAAGTCTGCATTCCAAATGGTGCTCCTTCCCTTCCGAGCTCTGCCATGTGCCCAAACGGTGGTTCCCCCCACATTTTGGGTATCAACGTACTCAAGACAAATTTAACAACAACTTTTGGGGTTCAATTTACACTGTTTCCCTTGGAAAAATACAAAACTGGGGGCTACAAAATAATTTTTGTGGAAAAAAAAAGGATTTTTTATTTTCACGGCTCTGCGTTATAAACTGTAGTGAAACACTTGGGGGTTCAAAGTTCTCACAACACAACTAGATAAGTTCCTTGGGGGGTCTAGTTTCCAATATGGGGTCACTTGTGGGGGGTTTCTACGTTTTAGGTACATTAGGAGCTCTGCAAATGCAATGTGACGCCTGCAGACCATTCCATCTAAGTCTGCATTCCAAATGGCGCTCCTTCCCTTCCAAGCTCTCCTATGTGCCCAAACGGTGGTTACCCCCCACATATGGGGTATCAGCGTACTCAGGACAAATTGGACAACAATTTTTGTGGTCCAATTTCTCCTGTTACCCTTGGGAAAATACAAAACTGGGGGCTAAAAAATAATTTTTGTGGGGAAAATTTTTTTTTTCATTTTCACGGCTCTGCGTTATAAACTGTAGTGAAACACTTGGGGGTTCAAAGCTCTCACAACACATCTAGATGAGTTCCTTAGGGGGGCTACTTTCCAAAATGGTGTCACTTGTGGGGGTTTCAATGTTTAGGCACATCAGTGGCTCTCCAACATGGCGTCCCATCTCAATTCCAGTCAATTTTGCATTGAAATGTCAAATGGCGCTCCTTCCCTTCTGAGCTCTGCCATGCGCCCAAACAGTGGTTTACCCCCACATATGAGGTATCAGCGTACTCAGGACAAATTGAACAACAACTTTTGGGGTCCAATTTCTTCTCTTACCCTTGGGAAAACAAAAAATTGGGGGCGAAAAAATCATTTTTGTGAAAAAATATGATTTTTTATTTTTACGGCTCTGCATTATATTCTTCTGTGAAGCACTTGTTGGGTCAAAGTGCTCAACACACATCTAGATAAGTTCCTTAAGGGGTCTACTTTCCAAAATGGTGTCACTTGTGGGGGGTTTCAATGTTTAGGCACATCAGGGGCTCTTCAAACGCAACATGGCGTCCCATCTGAATTCCAGTCAATTTTGTATTGAAAAGTCAAATGTCGCTCCTTCGCTTCCGAGCTCTGCCATAGGCCCAAACAGTGGTTTACCCCCACATATGGGGTATCGGCGTACTCAGGACAAATTGTACAACAACTTTTGGGGTCCATTTTCTCCTGTTACCCTTTGTAAAATAGAGCAAATTGGAGCTGAAGTAAATTTTTTGTGTAAAAACGTTAAATGTTTATTTTTATTTAAACATTCCAAAAATTCCTGTGAAACACCTGAAGGGCTAATAAACTTCTTGAATGTGGTTTTGAGCACCTTGAGGGGTGCAGTTTTTAGAATGGTGTCACACTTGGGTATTTTCCATCATATAGACCCCTCAAAATGACTTCAAATGAGATGTGGTCCCTAAAAAAAAATGGTGTTGTAAAAATGAGAAATTGCTGGTCAACTTTTAACCCTTTTAACTCCCTAACAAAAAAAAAGGTTGTTTCCAAAATTGTGCTGATGTAAAGTAGACATGTGGGAAATGTTACACACGGTGATTCAAACAGGTGCAGAGAGAAACTCAAGTCCATAACACTTGGTGTAAATATTAAATGCAGCTTAGCAGTCTATAGGAAACTTCAGAGGAAAATGCAATCAAGCAGAAAGTCTATGAACCACAGTTATTCTTGAGGATACTTGACATGAATAAATCCTTGTCTTAGTCCAAACACAGATAGATAAGCTTATAAGGCAGTTCAAATAATATCTTAGCTCAACCAGGGAGGCCTGGTTAATAGTCTCAGGTTTTTGCAGAGCAGCAAACGCTTACATGTCCAGCAAATGCAGATGGAAGTAAATACGAGCAGCAGATGAAGGAGGATTACAGGAACTGGTGTATGCAGCAGGAACTCAGAGCAGAGTAGCAGGATCACCACACAGGTTCACAGGAGCAGGTATATAGCCAGGGAGTAATCAGAGGTCAGGAGCTGGATGCAAGGCAGAATACTCTAGCACAGACTGAAGGCTGGGATGGAGTTTTATAGCAGGAAGACAGTGCACATGAGACCAAAGACGCCATCTTGGAAAAGGGCAGTAATGCACAAAAGGTAAAAAATCTTCAGAGTCCTGACACAAGCCCTTGTGTCTGGACATTGGTGAATCTCCACACATCTATACATATAAGCGTCTAAGGGGTACTTCCATCTGTTTGTCTGTCTGTAATGGAAATCCCGCGTTGCTGATTGGTCGTGGCCGGCCTCGACTAATCAGCGACAGGCTTAGTCTGGCCGTGAATTGGCCTCTCCCTACTCTCCTCCAGTCAGTGCCCCCCTCCCTACTTCCCTCCAGTCAGCGCCAGTGTGTTGCCCCATCCCGGACCAACTTTTTACTATTGATGCTGCCTATGGAGCATCAATAGTAAAAAGATATAATGTTAAAAATAATAAAAAAAATTAAAAATCATGCTATTCTCACCTTCCGTCGCCTCCGCAGCTTTCCCGCTCCTCGAGATGCTCTCGGCAGCTTCCGTTCCCAGTGATGCATTGCGAAATTACCCAGATGACTTAACGGTCTCGCGAGACCGCTACGTCATCACGGGTTATGGTGCGGGATTTAAACACCACTTTGCTGATTGGTCGCGTCCGGACCAACTTTTTACTATTGATGCTGCCTATGCAGCATCAATAGTAAAAGGATATAATGTTAAAAATAATAAAACAGAATCGTGATATTCTCACCTTCCAGTGGCCGTGAGCAATCAGCGACATTGGCGCGGGATTTAAATCATGCTTCGCTGATTCGTCGCGCCCATGCGGCCGCGACCAATCACCCACAGGCGCTGTCCGGCCGCAAATTGGCACGGGATTTAAACCACGCTTTGCTGATTGATCGCACCCAGCCGGCAGCGACCAATCAGCGACATTGGCGCGTCAGCGAAGTGTGATTTAAATCCCGCACCAATGTCGCTGATTGGTTGCGGCCGGCCAGGTGCGACCAATCAGCGAAGCGGTGTTTAAATCAGTGAAATAGTGGGACCGGAGCATCGCGAGGAGTAGGAAAAGCTGCCGTGGACGCCGGAAGGTGAGAATATCACGATTTTTTTTTTGTATTATTTTTAACATTATATCTTTTTACTATTGATATTTACTATTTACTATATTTACTATTGAAATGTGGTTTAAATCTCGCGCCAATGTCGCTGATTGGTCGCAGCCAGCCGTGACCAATCAGCGAAGCGGTGTTTAAATCCTGTGCCAACGTCAGAATCCATTGCGGCATTGACCGTAATGACATAGAGATGACCGCTACTTTATCACGTGTTATTGCCGCAATGAATTCTTGGGACCGGAGCGTCGTGAGGAGCATCGCTAAACACCTGGGCTGGATCCGGGGGCCGCCGGAAGGTGAGTATATAACTATTTTTTATTTTAAATCTTTTTTTAACAGGGATATGGTGCCCACATTGTTACATACTACGTGGGCTGTGTTAGATACTACGTGGGCTGTGTTAGATACTACGTGGGCTGTGTTACATACTGCATGGGCTGTGTTATATACTGCGTGGCCTGTGTTATATACTACGTCTCTGTGCTATATACTACGTGGCTGTGTTATATACTACGTGCACTGTGTCATATACTACGTGGGCTGTGTTATATACTACGTGGGCTGTGTTATATACTATGTGGGCTGTGTTATATACTGCGTGGGCTGTGCTATATACTATGTGGGCTGTGTTATATACTGCGAGGGCTGTGCTATATACTACTATACATATATATATACTATAACCATCTAGTTAAGTTAATAAGAGTCTGCTGCTCCTTGGACCCTCTCCTCACACCCTATCCCCTCATCAAAAATGTCCCCCCAGCTCATCATGCAGCACCACTATCCTAGCCAAAGTCCTAACAAAAGCATAAGTGAAAACTCGATCATTTACCAAACTTTGGAATTTTGCCAATTTTGAGAAAAAGGCTCGGGAATCCATAAACACAAATCCGAATGTGCAAGGTACATGCTGACTTTGAGATTGATGATCCTTTTCAGAACAAGTTCGCTCATCTCTAAACATGAGCGGATGTTTCGAAATTCAAATTTGCTACCTTCCACAAATTTTCCCCAAAAATCTGATTTTCGGAGAATAAATTCACACACATCTCATTACTGGAATGCTTTGAATTGTTTGGAAAATAAACATGGGGGAAAGGAGAGAGAGGGGACTGCGCTATTCATAAGAGCAAACACCCTACCTGAGAGAGAACCTTGCTGACCACAGGAGCTTACACTCTACAGTAGAGAGAGGATCCCACTGACAATAATAGCTTAAACTCTTCAGGAGAGAGACAGGACCTCGCTGACTATAAGAAAATACACTCTTAAGGTAAGAGAGAGTGAGAATCCGCTGACTATAAGAACTTATATTCTTAAAAGAAGACCCCACTGACCTTAAGACCTTACACTGTACAGGAGTGAGAGACTTACCCAGATGACTCTGGAGATGGAAAACAACTCTCCTGAATAAACTGTGCTCCACTTTCAACTGCAAATTTGTGATGGCCCAGGTAGTGACCAGTGGCCACCACTGTACAAGGTATCATAATCTGGAAGATGTTACAGCTGCTGGGCATTATGGGGAGGCTCATGTGGAAAATGCAAAATAATGCTATCCTGTTTGAATTGTGACACCACAAATTTCAAGGAATTTGAATTCAATTCTCTGTATATCGATTGCTCATCTCTAACTAAGTCCAAACCATGAGTCAAGAGTTGGAATAGACTGGACTCTATCATGGGCACCATCAACACCAACCTCAGAATTACTTTTGTTTCCACTGTGACATTTCTTCCATTCCTTGGTCTCCTAGTCTACCATTTATTTTCCTCTCCCTTGCTCCATTGCTATCATTGCCTCAATGAAAACTGCACCTCACTTCCATTTGGAGACAGGCCTGCCTAATTTACCACATGGAAGTTTCTCTGTTGGCTATCCAAATATTTTCACCTATGTAGGCATTAATAATTATCCAACACCAACTATAGCATAAAAGATGTATCCTGGGTGTCCCCTCCACCAATCCCAAGAATGGGTCTCTACAGTGATGGTTAAGCAAGGACTTGCCCTCGGGATCAGTTGTAGTCATAATAGTGAGACCATCAGTGATCAGCAGGTTATTACCAGTCCTATGGATAGCCTCAGTTCACTCCTGACATAAAGTCCCCATCTTCGATTCACCATATGGGACCAATTTGCCATGGAAACCCAGTTGTCCCAAGTGTAATTATAAAAGTGTAGAAACATTCAATAGCTTGGGACTGTATATCATCCACAAGCCCATTAGGATACCTTATTTGTGCACATGGATAACATATATCAGAACTTTCAATTTCCTTGAGGTGGCTACAGCAGGGAAAGTTGATAACTAGCTTAAAGGGGTTGTCCACTACTAGGACGACCCCTTCTTATACAAAATATTTGGCCCCGATAATATAATAAAGCCTATACTCACCTCCCATATCGGCTCCATTCCAGCAGTGTTGGCAATCGCGGTCCTGGGGCTTTGATGCGGTGGAATGACACATGATGCTGGGCTCCCAATCAGCGCTGGCATCACGGCCTCCGCCTTTGGACAAACTGAACATGAAGTGGAAGTCTGGGATGAGCTGCAGCCCTGGCTTCCTCTTCATGTTCAGTTCATAAGAAGGAGAAGACAGTGACGCCAGCTCTGATTGGGTGCCGGCATCACGTGTCACAACACCACATCACAGCCCCGGGGAGAGCGAGTGCCAACACAGTGGGAACAGCACCGGTACGGGAGATGCGTATAGGCTATATTATTTTATCGGTGCCGAACATTTAGTTTAAGAAGGGGTTGTCCTAGTAGTGGACAACCCCGTTATCTTTTCTCAGAAAAATCAGCTGTTTACTAGTTCCCTGAGGTAATACACCTATTGACAAGACATAATCATCACTCCATTGCTTGCTAGATTACTGTCTGGGCTTCTTGCTTCTGCTTGTAATCCTTACCTGGGCTTGAAGAACCACAGCACACCCTATAAACAATAGGGGATGTGAGGTAATGATAACTCCACAGTTCCCATATCTCAGTGTGTTAACTAATTTTGTTCTGCATTCATCAGTTCAGTCATCACTACTCCTCATCAGTGGTATCTTCTGGTGGACTTGTAGATGATTGCTTGCTAAATTGATACAACCCCTTTAAGCAATCCCAATGATTCAGTTTACTTCAAAATGTAAGTAAATAAAAGGCACTGGGTGTTCTCTTCCAAAATGTTATCTTCATTATGTCATAGCACAAACAGGATAAAAACAGACATAATCAGGAAAAAATGGACATTTCGGCCATCTAGGACCTTTCTTAGGACATATACAAAAATGAATACATAAGATAACTGTTTGGAGGAGAGCATCCAGTGTTTTGGATTTTTTGGAATCAGAAGTTTGGTAATATCGTGGAGAGTTGCACCAAGATTGCACAGACATAGGAGTGGTACATGGGACCACATCATTTTGACAGATTCAGTTTACTTCAAAAGCAAAATCAACCTCACATATTGCATGCAAGTTCATTGGCAGGTATTGCCAAAGTTGGAGCGCCCCCACTGCCGCAGGTCCGAGGGGGGACCCGGTACCGGGCCTCTGTGTCTCAGTTCTGGGGTGGTCACGGTGGCTAGACCCAGTCCGCGACCCTGCTGAGGGGCGTCCAGCGAAGATAGAACGTGATGATGTTGGGGTGTGTGGTGCGATGAATAACGAGGACACAGAGTTGCAGTCTCTTTACCTCTTTACTGAAGGTCTCGAGGTACTCAATCCAGAGCACTGTTAACAGGGCTGTCTGAGACCGGCCGGTCCGAAGGCACATCAGGAGTCCCCTTAACAGGTGGGAACCGGCGTCTACCTTCTAGCGCCTGTGTGTTGTAGTCCTTCCCTGCTGAGCACCCCGAAATAGTCCTCCCAACTGATTCTGTCTGTCTCTGATGTTCGTTCTCTCCGTCCCCCAGATGATATGGTTAGGATGCACCCGTATGACGGGGTAGGCCTGGAGTTCTTCCGGGACCCTAGAGTCGCCCCTCTCCCACAGCTGCCTCCATTGTCTGTTTAGGTGATTTGTGTGAGACAGCCAACCTATAATTGGCTATCCTGCCGTGGTTTGCAGTAATGCTTAGAGTCTCTTACTTGCTCGGCGTTCCGGCCACCGACTGTTTGCGCCTCAGAAGGATGTTGCCTCGATCTTACAGCACGACTCCTTCTGGTCCTATCGCCTCTTTGCTGTATTCCCGTTTTCTCACTTTTTGTCCTTTCTTAGGAATCTGTCAGGATCCCATCCCTGACAGGTCCTCTCTCTAGCTCTTCCCTGTTACTTCTCCCCGTCTTCCTGTCCAACCCCAAGTTTTACCAGAGTGTGAGGAGTGGCCTACTAGATAGAACCACTCCCCCTGGTGGCCGGAGTGTGAAGTGTAGTGTGTGTGTTACCTGGTCAGGTGAACTCCTTTAGTGCAATCAGACGTAACATCACTCCCCTTAGTGGCAGAGCGACGTTACTGCAGCGACCAGGACTCTGGGGCGCTGCACTCCCCCCCGGTTAAATCCAGTACTCCCGGACTGGGAAAACAAGAACAACATTACATGTTAACAGAAAACACACAAAATTTTGAAATATCATAAACAATCAAACATAACAGTGCTTCCCTTTATGGGAGGTGAGGACTCTTGAACGTTGCGAAAGTTAGGTCATGCACAGTTTATGACTCTCAGTTCAGTGGTTGAAACAGTGGGGACCCCGGGTAAACAAAGGGGTCCCCTTTAGAAGTTTTTGGAGCAATTCACTGTCCATTACTCCGTTTGTCCATTTTAAAGCCTGTAACAAAAGATATGCACACAAACATTTTCAACTGAATAGCAGCCCTCATTAATACCTCCAAGTTTTGTAGCGGAGGGGAGTTTGATTCTGGGTGCTGCGTGTGGACCTTCGCAGCGCAGGGGTCGCTATTGGCCTAACAGGGCCCGCTATGCTTGCTACCGCTGGTGTAGTGCACTGTCTTCTAGCTACACTTCTAGTGAGTCTGGGTAGCACTGGCAGGCTGGAGCTCTCAGAGCTGCTGTTACCAACAGTAGGTACGGCAGGTTTGCCAATAGAAAAGGGAGGACTTGCCGGTTCAACGATTGGCATGGCATCTTCGGGCGGGATCTGCTGAGGTTGCGGGCCTGGACGATCTGGCACCACCGTTAGTTCTAGTGGATTTGGTTGATGGAACGTTAGGACAGGTACCACGGTGGCCTGATTTATCTGAGTCCAGGACTGGGGAAAATCACCAAGAACAATGTGTATCATCTTCTCTTCTACAGGCGGGGAGGTCCCTGGATCCGTTTCCCTCTCTCTCAACTTATCAGGGCAGACTTTAAGGTGGTCCCTGGATATCGCCGTCGAGGTCTCCCCTCCATCCTTGCTGATGAGACAAACCTTCGTGTTGTCGAAATCGGATGGCAGGATGGTATACGGTTCCGCTTCCCATTGGTCGTCGAGTTTGTGTAGCCTCCTCTTTCGTTTGAGTACGTGCTCACTGGGTTACAAGGGAATCGCAGGAGCATGCTGGTTGTAGTCTCTTTCTTGTTTTTGTCTAGCCTGGGCGAGACTTCTTTCCACGCATTCCTGTACTTTGCGGTACTTTCGCTGCCTTTCTGCATCCCAATCTGCATCCGGTGAGGTATCTTCGGGGACTAGGACCCCCATGTCCAGGTCAACGGGTAACTTGCTAGATCTTCCTCGCATCAGGTACGCTGGAGTGCAGTTGGTGGAATTTACTGGGATATGATTGTATATGTCCACCAAGTCAGGCAACTTTGTTGGCCACAGGTTCCGCTCCTCTACGGGTAAGGTCTTCAGTAAGTCGATCACCACTTGGTTCATCTTTTCACACATCCCATTGGTTTGGGGATGGTACGGTGTGGTTCTGATCTTCTTACACCCGTACAGATGGCAGAACTCTTGGAACACCTCTGCTTCGAATGCTGGTCCCTGATCGGTCAGTACCTTCTCCGGGTACCCATGGGGCCTACAAAAGTACTGCTGGAAGGCCTTGGCAGCCGTCCTGGCCGTTAGATCCTTGACAGGTACAACCACCAAAAATCTGGAGTAGTGATCTACGATGGTAAGAGCGTAGATATAGCCTGACCGGCTAGGTGTCAGCTTCACATGATCCAGCGCGACCAGTTCGAGCGGCCGTTTGGTGATGATGGGCTGCAAGGGAGCCCGTTGGCTGTCACGGTCCTTCCTGCGTAGGCTACATGGACCGCACTCCTGACACCACTTCTCAATGGCTCCCTTCATGCCAATCCAATAGAACCTCCCTCGGAGTAGCCTCTCCAGCTTCTTCCATCCGAAGTGTCCGGCTCCATCGTGGTAGGCTCCCAGAACCATGGGCGCATCTCGCCTCGGCACCACTATCTGCCATACCAATTCATGAGTACGCGGGTCGATACTCCTCCGGCACATCTTGCCATCATGGATAAACAGTTGGCTTCTCCCCTTCCACAGCTGTTGTGTCTCCTGTGGATCATCTGGGCTGGGATGCAACCCTGCCTGCGTCAGGAGCTCTTTCACCCGACGGACCGCGGGGTCACCATCCTGGGTCTCCGCCCATCTGTGATGGGGCAGGGGATTCAGCGCGGCATCCTGTTGATTCTTGTACCGGTTCTTCACATGATGGGAGTACTGAGCGGCTTTGGGGCGATGGAACGCAGGCAACTCTACCTCTTCAAGTGCCTCCGGGTCCTCCCCCGTTTCTGGCAAATTGGGCATCCGGGACAAGGCATCGGCATTCGCATTCTTGCGTCCTGCCCGGTACTTGATGGTGAAGTCGTAGTTGGACAGCCGGGCCATCCACCGCTGTTCCAAGGCCCCGAGTTTGGCTGTACCCAAGTGCGTCAGCGGATTATTATCCATGAAGACGGTGAATTTCGACCAAGGCCAGGTAGTGTTTGAACCTCTCTGTCACTGCCCAGACGATGGCAAGGAACTCCAGTTTATAGGAACTGTAGTTGTCAGTAGGGTTGAGCGAAACGGATCGGTCATTTTCATAAATCGTCGACTTTTAGGCAAAGTCGGGTTTCATGAAACCCGAACCGATCCTAGTGTGGGATCGGCCATGCGGTACACGATCAGAGCGCCAAAGTCGCGTTTCATATGACGCTGTCACCGCCGTTTTTCATCCAATGAAGGAGGACGCAGAGTGTGGGCAGCGTGATGACATAGGTCTCGGTCCCCACCATCTTAGAGAAGGGCATGGCAGTGATTGGCTTGCTGTCTGCAGCGTCACAGGGGCTATAAAGGGGCGTGCACGCCGACCGCCATCTTACTTCTGCCAATCTGAGCATAGGGAGAGGTGTTGCTGCAGTTAGTCAGAAGCAGGGACAGAGTTAGGGAGGAAATATAAACCCCCAAACCGCTTGTGCTGGAGCGATTTTCACTGTCCCACACCACCTTTTTGTGCAGGGACAGTGGAGGTCGTATTTTAGTGTAGCAGCTGCATAGCTGTGTGCACGGTGCTGTGCAAACCAACTGCTTTTTTAAAAGCAAAATTCCTGTTGCTCCTTTCTGCACAGTTACCTATCTTGTTTATTTGTCCACATTTTTGTGTTCAGCAGTCCTTTTTATTGCTGCCATACTTGTCCTGAGCTCATTGTAGGGAGCTTGTTATTTATTTATTTATTTTTTTAAATAATAATTCCAGCCACTTTCTGGCACGTTCATAGTGTTGTGTTATACCACTGGGCCAGAGTTGTGGTTCTGTGTCTCCCCCCCCAAAAAAAGGGAGAATAAAATTTGCACACAGTGTATATTCTGCTGTACTGCTAGTGTGTCGTATATATCAGGCAGCCACTTTCTGCCACGTTCATAGTTTACTGTTATACCACTGGGCCAGAGTTGTGGTTCTGTGTCTCCCCCCAAAAAAAAGGGAGATTAAAATTCGCACACAGTGTATATTCTGCTGTACTGCTAGTGTGTCGTATATATCAGGCAGCCACTTTCTGCCACATTCATAGTTTACTGTTATACCACTGGGCCAGAGTTGTGGTTCTGTGTCTCCCCCCCAAAAAAAGGGAGATTAAAATTCGCACACAGTGTATATTCCGCTGTACTGCTAGTGTGTCGTATATATCAGGCAGCCACTTTCTGCCACATTCATAGTTTACTGTTATACCACTGGGCCAGAGTTGTGGTTCTGTGTCTCCCCCCCAAAAAAGGGAGATTAAAATTCGCACACAGTGTATATTCTGCTGTACTGCTAGTGTGTCGTATATATCAGGCAGCCACTTTCTGCCACGTTCATAGTTTACTGTTATACCACTGGGCCAGAGTTGTGGTTGTGTGTCTCCCTCCCAAAAAAAGGGAGATTAAAATTCGCACACAGTGTATATTCTGCTGTACCGCTAGTATGTCGTATATATCAGGCAGCCACTTTCTGCAACATTCATAGTTTACTGTTATACCACTGGGCCAGAGTTGTGGTTCTGTGTCTCCCCCCCAAAAAAGGGAGATTAAAATTCGCACACAGTGTATATTCTGCTGTACTGCTAGTGTGTCGTATATATCAGGCAGCCACTTTCTGCCACGTTCATAGTTTACTGTTATACCACTGGGCCAGAGTTGTGGTTCTGTGTCTCCCCCCCAAAAAAAGGGAGATTAAAATTCGCACACAGTGTATATTCTGCTGTACTGCTAGTGTGTCGTATATATATCAGGCAGCCACTTTCTGCCACATTCATAGTTTACTGTTATACCACTGAGCCAGAGTTGTGGTTCTGTGTCTCCCCCCCAAAAAAAGGGAGATTAAAATTTGCACACAGTGTATATTCTGCTGTACTGCTAGTGTGTCGTATATATCAGGCAGCCACTTTCTGCCACGTTCATAGTTTACTGTTATACCACAGGGCCAGAGTTGTGGTTCTGTGTCTCCCCCCAAAAAATGGGGAAGTCTGGTGGAAGAGGCCGTGGGCGGGGGTTGTCACCTGGTACTGATGGTGGTGCTGCATCTGGTGGTAGTGGCAAAAGCATAGTAGCACCTTAGGCTGGAGGTGTTGAGCCTGCGTCATCGTCTGGCTACACAAGGCCTCGAAGGCTCCCTTACCTGGGAGTAGGAAAACAGCTTTTAAAGCCGGAGCAGCAGTTTTGGCTTTCCTTGCTGACTCAGCCTCTAGCTCTTTGGCCTCCTCTTCCCAAAGTTCTAAATGTCACAGCAGCCAGTCCTGGTCAGGAACAAGACGTTTCCTTGTGTCCTTCTCCCAAACCAAAAGTGAAGGATGCGTCAGGCGACACAACAGGTTACTCCATGGAGCTCTTTACACATACCGTGCCTGGGTTAGAAAGGGAAATTGTACCCTGCCCATTACTAGAAGAATCGGACATGGAGTGCACTGATGCACAGCCACAGCTAGATTATGATGCTGTTCCATTGAGTCAGATCACTACATTGCCCTCGCAGTTTGCTGAGCCAGAATCTGACCCTGATGAGACTATGGTGCCCTGTCCCGAACGCTATAGCACCTTACACGGTGACACTGAGGAAGGTGCACATGACATTGAGGAGGAGGAGGTGATAGATGACCCAGTTGTTGACCCAGATTGGCAGCCATTGGGGGAAGAGGGTGGCGCAGCCAGTAGCTCAGAAGCGGAGGAGGGTTATCCACAGCAGCACCAATCTACATCGCAACAGCTGTCATCTGGCAGGCCCGTATCAGGCAAAAAACGTTTGACAAAACCAGTTTTAGGACAGCGTGGCCATCCTGTGAAAGTTGCACAACGTGCAATGCCTGAAAAGGAATTCCATAGTAGGAAGAGTGCAGTGTGGCATTTTTTTGACCAAGATCCCAATGATCAGTCAAAACAGTGATCTGTAAAAAATGCTCAAAGACCTTTAGCAGAGGGAAGATTCTTAACAATTTAAATACAACGTGCATGCGTAGACATTTAAACAGCATGCACTTGCAAGCCTGGACTAACTACCTAACGTCCCGTACAGTTGGTGCACCAGGTCTGAATGAAGGTAGTCAGCACCACAACATTGCTTCCCTCACTGTAAGCCCACCGGTTAGGACACCAGCAGCAAATGTGGAGGGATCGTCGCTAGGCCAAAGCAGTCAGGGAGTCAGAAGGTTATTGGTAGGAAGCACTGTATGTAGGCCAACATCACCAACTCACTCTCAATCTGCCATGTCCACAACCACCACCACCGCTAGTTCCACCATAGGCAGCTCTCCAGTCCAGCTCACCCTAGAAGAGACTCTTGTTAGGAAACGAAAGTACTCATCCTGTCATCCGCGTACACAGGGTTTGAACGCCCGCATTGCCAGACTTATCTCGTTAGAGATGATGCCCTACCGGTTGGTTGAAAGCGAAGCTTTCAAAGCCCTGATGGCCTACGCAGTACCACGCTATGACCTACCCAGTCACCACTTCTTTGCGAGAAAAGCCATCCCAGCCCTCCACCAGCATGTCAAAGACCGCATTGTCCATGCACTGAGGCAGTCTGTCAGTGGGAAGGTGCACCTCACAACAGATGCATGGACCAGTAGGCATGGCCAGGGACGTTACGTGTCCATCACGGCGCACTGGGTTAATGTCGTGGATGCAGGGTCTACAGGGGACAGCAATAGTGGGACAGTTCTGCCTAGCCCACGATCTAGGAAACAGTTGGCTGTAGACGTTCGCCACCCCACCTCCTCCTCCTCCAGAAGCGAAAGCTCATCCACAGAGCACTGTCGCACGACCACTCCATCCGCAGCTGCCAGTGTTGCACACGAGGTGTCCCATTACGGAACAGCTAGTGGGAAGCGTTAGCAGGCCGTGTTTGAAATGAAGTGTTTGGGTGACAACAGACACACCACGGAAGTTCTGGCCGAGTTCTTGCAGCAAGAAACTCAGTCATGGCTGGGCAGTGTACATCTTGAGGCAGGCAAGGTAGTCAGTGATAATGGAAGGAATTTTATGGCTGCCATAGCCCTTTCACAACTCAAACACATACCTTGCCTGGCTCACACTTTGAACCTGGTGGTGCAGTGCTTTGTTAAAAATTATCCGGAGTTACCAGCCCTGCTCCTGAAGGTGCGAAGACTTTGCTCGCACATCCGCCGGTCGCCCGTACACTCCAGCCGTATTCTGAACCATCAGCGATCGCTCAATCTTCCACAGCACCGCCTAATTATCGACGTTGCAACAAGGTGGAACTCCACACTGCACATGGTTCAGAGGCTGTGTGAACAGAGGCGTGCTGTCATGTATTTGTGGGAGGATACGCATACACGGGCAGGCAGTTGGATGGCAGACATGGAGTTGTCTGGTGTGCAGTGGTCGAAGCTACAAGACCTCTGTCAAGTCCTTCAGTGTTTCGAGGAATGCACACGGCTGGCAAGTGCAGACGACGCCATCATAAGCATGAGCATCCCACTTATGCGTCTGCTGATGCAAAGTTTGATGCACATCAAGGAGCTGGCGTCTGCAGCCGAGGAGGAGGGAATCCTTGATGACAGTCAGCCATTGTCTAGTCAGGGAACTGTCCAGGATGAGGTGGCGGTCGAAGAGGATGAGGAGGAGGATGATGGGGATGACTATGTATGGGAGGAGGATGCTTCTCAGGGGCCACTTGAAACTGGTGGCGTTGCAAGGTCAGGTACAGGTTTCTTGCGGGACACTTGTGATGTGGATTTCCAAGAAAGTGCTCCTCAACCCAGCAGGACCAGTGAATTGACACCAGGAACATTGGCCCACATGGCTGAGTATGCCTTGCGTATTCTAAAAAGGGACCCCCGCATTGTCAAAATGATGACCGATGATGATTACTGGTTGGCCTGCCTCCTGGATCCACGCTATAAAGGGAAAATGCAAAACATCATGCCACATGAGAACCTTGAGCAAATATTGGCTACCAAACAAGCAACTCTTGTAGACCGTTTGGTTCAGGCATTCCCAGCACACAGAGGCGGTGATGGTCCTCACACTTGCCGTAGGGGGCAACATGACAGAGGTGCTAGAGGTGCCGAAATCCGAAGTGGCGTTGGACAGAGGGGTTTTCTGACAAGGTTGTGGAGTGATTTTTCAATGACCGCTGACACAACAGGGACTGCTGCATCTATTCAAAGTTACAGGAGACAGCATTTGTCCAGTATGGTTACAAACTATTTTTCATCCCTTATCGATGTTCTCCCTCACAGGTCATTCCCCTTTGATTACTGGGCATCTAAACTAGACACCTGGCCCGAATTGGCAGAATATGCATTACAGGAGCTCGCTTGCCCTGCTGCCAGTGTGCTTTCAGAAAGAGTCTTCAGTGCTGCTGGTTCAATACTGACTGAAAAAAGGACACGTCTGGCTACCCAAAATGTAGATGATCTAACCTTCATTAAAATGAACCAATCATGGATTGCCAATTCTTTTGCCCCACCTTCCCCTGCTGACACGTAGCTTGGGTGATAAATGACTCGCTTTTGCCCTCCTCTTACTGACTTTGCCAATTCCTCAATTTGCAGCTGCTGAATGTCCACCATAGGCCATTTTTATACCTCCCTAAATGGGCTGACTCCCCCCACAGGACCGTGGTCACCACTTGGCGCAAGCACCCGTGCAAGTGCCGTTTGCCTGGACAGGTGGGTGCGCCCACTCTACCTCTACTAAACAAAGCTGAGTTTGAATATACAGGCTTTCGGCCTCTATCAACATGAAACTGCATTTGGCCGGGTTCTTGGTTTGGGCCTAGTGACGTCTGCTGCTGCCTCTTGGTTTCCTCCAAGAAACAAAGCTGAGTTTCAATCTACAGGCTTTCGGCCTCTATCAACAATATGAAACTGCATTTGGCCTGGTTCTTGGTTTGGGCCTAGTGACGTCTGCTGCTGCCTCTTGGTTTCCTCCAAGAAACAAAGCTGAGTTTCAATCTACAGGCTTTCGGCCTCTATCAACAATATGAAACTGCATTTGGCCTGGTTCTTGGATTGGGCTTAGTGATGTCTGCTGCTGCCTCTTGGTTTCCTCCAAGAAACAAAGCTGAGTTTCAATCTACAGGCTTTCGGCCTCTATCAACAATATGAAACTGCATTTGACCTGGTTCTTGGTTTGGGCCTAGTGACGTCTGCTGCTGCCTCTTGGTTTCCTCAAAGATACAAAGCTGAGTTTCAATCTACAGGCTTTCGGCCTGTATTTAGAATTTGAAACTGTATTTGCCCTACTACTTTGGTTGGGCCCTACTAACAGTGTCTGCTGCTGCTTGTTGTTGTCCTCCACTGAACAAAGCAATGCTGCCTGTTTACTCCTGTTACCAATTTTTTTCTGCTTTTAGCCTCCTTTTTTATTTTGGGCCTATATCTGTGTTTCCTCCTCATCCTGCCTATTACCCAGCCACTGCTTGATGGGTCTGCTGGTACATTGACCCAGACCACTACATTCCCCTTGCACTCTACACAGCCAGAATCTGACCCTGCTGAAAGTCAGGTCCCCCTTCCCGCATACTATACCACCTTACACGGGGACAAAGAGGAAGGTGCATATGAAAGTGCAGGTTCCTTCATCAGGTGGGGGGGGCATACTCGTTGGCGACGTTACTGTCACAGGGCCCGTCATAGTACGCAAAAGTGTCACTGCCGGTGGGAGGCGCCCCCGCCGTCAAACACAACGCCGTACTTTGAGGGGCCCTGTGCCAGTGCCAATGCGAACGAGTGGGCCCCCCTGCTTGCTCTGGATCACAGCACTTGCAAAGTTGAAATACTTACCTCTCCCTGCTCCACCGCCGTGACGTATTCCACATTTCCTGGGCCCAAGAAAAAATTGAGCCAGCCCTCCCCCCCCACAACTTTAACCAAATGACCCCCAATTTTCAAAACCTAACTATTATTATAAGGTTAATTAAGATTGACAAGCTTAAGTAACAATAATTGATGTTTTTGACATTAAAATGGGCTCTGTAGGTGTTTTCCTGTCCTCCACTCACTGCCGACTTTTATTCCCCATTGACTTGCATTGGGTTTCGTGTTTCAGTCGGCCCCCGACTTTTCGCAATGATCGGCCGATTTCACCCGACCCGACTTTTGACAAAGTCGGGTTTCGCGAAACCCGACTCGATCCTGAAAAAGTAAAAGTCGCTCAACCCTAGTTGTCAGGGTTCCTTTCCGTGGGGCGGAGCTTCCTGCTGGCGTAAGCGATCACCCTCTCCTTGCCTTTCTGGACCTGGGATAGCACAGCTCCCAATCCCACATTGCTGGCATCCGTGTACAGCACAAACGGTTGGTCGTATTCGGGGTAGGCCAGCACCTCTTCTCCCGTCAGTGCCGACTTCAAACAAGTGAAGGATCCTTCCAGCCCCTCATTCCAGTCAAATGGGGCGTTCTTCCCCTTGGTCTTCTTTGATTGGCCCACCAACAGGTCTTGCAAGGGCGCGGCCTTCTTGGTGAAGTCCATGATGAACCTTCGGTAATAGCCGACCAGCCCGAGGAACTGCTGTTGGACAGGGCTTCAAACACCTCAGCCAGGTGCTTCAGATGGTCTTCGTAGGTCTTAGAGAAGACAATGACATCATCCAAATACAGCAGTACGGTTTCAAAGTTCTTGTGCCCCAGACAGCACTCCATCATCCTCTGGAACGTCCCCGGGGCATTGCACAATCCGAAGGGCATGTAGTTGAATTCGCAGAGACCCATCGGTGTCGTGAAGGCCGTCTTCTCTTTGTCCGCCTCCGCCACGGGAACCTTCCAGTACCCACTGGTGAGATCTAAGGTACAAAAGTAGTTAGCAGATTTTAAGGCAGCCAGAGACTCTTCTATCCTGGGCAGTGGGTATGCATCCTTATGTGTAATGCGATTCAACTGCCTGTAATCAACGCACATCCTCATTGTGCCATCTTTCTTTTTAACAAGTACTAATGGAGCTGCCCAGGGGCTACAACTGTCTTTCACCACCCCAGCCTCCTTCATTTCTCGCAACATGTCCTTGGCACACTGGTAATGAGCTGGGGGTACAGGGCGGTATCTCTTCTTTATGGGCCGGTGATCTCCCGTGGGGATATGATGTTGGATCCCTTTCACCTGTCCAAAATCTAAGTGGTGTTTGCTAAATACCCGCTCGTACTCGTGAACCACCCTGTAGGCCCCCTGTTTCTGATGGGATGGGGTGGAGTCAGTGCCCACATGCAATTCCCGACACCAATCTTTCGAGTGCCCTGCAGAACCGTTGTCCTCCGCCAGGTTAGACGGGGCCAAGGGTCCAGGTGTCTGTATCACACTATTATTGACAGCGAACAGTTTGGCAAGTGTGGCATACTTGGTGAGGTGGACCTCTTCCTCTCCACAATTAAGGACACGTACGGGTACCCTCCCCTGGCGGACGTTGACCACCCCCCTGGCTGTCAGGAGAGTAGGCCTATTGTCTGAATACACGGGTTCTACCAGGGCCTGGTAGTCCTTACCCCTGAGGCCTATGGCTGCCCGACACCATATTAACATCTCACTCCTGGGGGGTATCGCGATAGGGTTTGAATCACTCACAGTGACACGACCAAATTCACCACCAGTCAGCTCTACCTGCTGTCTCTGCATCAGAGCTCTGATTTCTTTTTGCAGGGCGCGTTGTTCACTGTAGCCAGCGGTTTCTGCTACCTGTTGTAACAAGACAATAACTTCTGCAAGACAATTTTCTATAACATTGGTACCGATAGTCATCATAGGATTACATTCACGGCGGTCTATATCAACTATTACAATCCCTTGGGCCTTCAACTCCACCCGCCCCACCTTGATGGTGACCTCTTTATACCCCACTTGTGGCAACGGCTGACCATTACTGGCTATGATGGTGAAATCGTCATCGGGGCCACGAGTAATATCGGTGTCCTCCCAATACCGTTTATAAAGCACGTAAGGCATAGTCGTCACCTGAGAACCGGTGTCCAGCAGAGCGTTCATGGGGATACCGTCGATCACAACAGGAAGAACTGGCCGCCCCCCAACGTATTTGGCTCTCCAATGCTGCAGGCCTGATCGTCCTACTCCTGGGGGTTGGCCCTTTGCCCCAGGGGTTGCTCGTTTAAAGGACAGTACCTTGCCAGGTGGCCCACCTGGTGACAGCGGCGGCAGATGGGTCGTCCGTCCCGATGGAAGCGATCGTCGTCCCGGCCTCTGGTCGGCGGAGTCCTCCTCTGTCGCATCCAGGGGACATCTTCTGGTCTGGAGGCCAGCTGGATCTTCTCTTTGGGGGCCTCCTGTAGGGACTGCACCATCCGGGCTAGGGCAGCAACGCTCTTTATCAGCTCCTGCATCTGGAGGCGGAGTCCTGCAGGGGAGTCGTCCTCTAGGCTCTGGGCGTCGGCCTCGGCGGCGACTGGGGCATCCGGCGCCACCTCCTGGTGGTATGTGAGAGCGGGACGCCTGGGTGGTATTGTACGGCTGGGCTGTCGCTCCTGCAGCGCCTGGATAGCTTTATCCTTGAATTGTGCAAAAGTCAAGTCTGGATTCTGCATGGCCAAGAAGTGTAATTGGCCCCTTTGGTGACTGCACAGGAGCCCCTCAATGAATCGCTCTTTCAGGAGTTTATCCTCATTTTGCATGCTGCCGGGGTCACTCTGCTTAATGGCCCGCAGTGCCTCCTGAAGATTAAGGGCAAAGTCCCGTAAGCTATCCTGCGGTCTCTGTTTGCATCCATAGAAAGTCAATATAATTTCTGTAGCAGTACGGGTATCGAAGGCGGTTTTAAGCTTTGCAAAAACCTGCTGTGCCGTTCCCTTATCCGCGGCGGGCCAGGACTTCACTTCTCTCAGAGCCGCCCCAAGAATTGGCCGATTATCATATGAACCTTCTGAGGCTCTGTCAGGGGATAGAACTCAAGCAGGCTGCAGATCCCTTCTTTAAAATCAGTGAACGTATGCGACTCCCCGGAGTATCGTGGGAGCCAGGCTGCTCCGGGCAGGTACGGCATAGAGAAGGGCATTATGGCCTTTGTGGTAGCGGCAGTGTCCGACTGGCTGATGGGGGCAGCGGGTTCTGCGGCAACTGGTTACGTCCGCTGCGGGGACCGGAGCGGCCCCTGTGTCCACGACTGCGACCGCCGCCTCCGCTCCTCCCGACTCGGACATGGCTGTCCCTTCCTCCCACTAACCTGCTGGAGGTCAGAGTTCCTCTTCTGGAGTTGGCACTTTACTGCGCTTCCTCGTTCCGCGCTTCTCTTGACCGGTTCCGCCGACGAAGCTAAGGCTCCTCCCTCCGTGCGCGGCAATAGCGATTTGTGGCGGGAACTCTTGGCGGCAATTAGCAATTCACAGTCTTTGCAATAAGTCACAGTCCAAGCACAATAAATCACAGTTCCAAGGCACACATGACCTGATTCTTCAGGCTTAAGTAGATCCTGTTCGTGACGCCAAGTTGGAGCGCCCCCACTGCCGCAGGGCCGAGGGGGGACCCGGTACCGGGCCTCTGTGTCTCAGTTCTGGGGTGGTCACGGTGGCTAGACCCGGTCCGTGACCCTGCTGAGGGGCCGTCCAGCGAAGATAGAACGTGATGATGTTGGGGTGTGGGGTGCGATGAATAACGAGGACACAGAGTTGCAGTCTCTTTACCTCTTTATTGAAGGTCTCGAGGTACTCAATCCAGAGCACTGTTAACAGGGCTGTCTGAGACCGGCCGGTCCGAAGGCACATCAGGAGTCCCCTTAACAGGTGGGAATCAGCGTCTACCTTCTAGCGCCTGTGTGTTGTAGTCCTTCCCTGCTGAGCACCCCGGGATAGTCCTCCCAACTGATTCTGTCTGTCTCTGATGTTCGTTCTCTCCGTCCCCCAGATGATATGGTTAGGACGCACCCGTATGACGGGGTAGGCCTGGAGTTCTTCCGGGACCCTAGAGTCGCCCCTCTCCCACAGCTGCCTCCGTTGTCTGCTTAGGTGATTTGTGTGAGACAGCCAACCTATAATTGGCTATCCTGTCGTGGTTTGCAGTAATTCTTAGAGTCTCTTACTTGCTCGGCGTTCTGGCCACCGACTGTTTGCGCCTCAGAAGGATGTTGCCTCGATCTTACAGCACGACTCCTTCTGGTCCTATCGCCTCTTTGCTGTATCCCCGTTTTCTCACTTTTTGTCCTTTCTTAGGAATCTGTCAGGATCCCATCCCTGACAGGTCCTCTCTCTAGCTCTTCCCTGTTACTTCTCCCCGTCTTCCTGTCCAACGCCCAGTTTTACCAGAGTGTGAGGAGTGGCCTACTAGATAGAATCACTCCCCCTGGTGGCCGGAGTGTGAAGTGTAGTGTGTGTGTTACCTGGTCAGGTGAACTCCTTTAGTGCAATCAGACGTAACATCACTCACCTTAGTGGCAGAGCGACGTTACTGCAGCGACCAGGACTCTGGGGCGCTGCACTAGTATAACATGAAAGCTTTGGGTTCAGTTCCTATCAAGACCACCATCTACGTGGAATTGTGTACCTTTTCTCGGGACTTTCCAATATTCTGAAAGGATACCAGTAATCTTCTCTAAATGAAAATTGCCCCTGGTCTATGTGTTTGTATTAGAAGTAATGACTGGAAGCTCAGATGGGTAGGATGTTTATCAACATTAATCCTAGGAACTAGACGTTCATGATTAACGTTGTGGATAGAGTCACTATTTGTTTCTGTATATGTGTCTTCCAATTTTGCAAATCGGCACATTGGCTGACTGTGACATAATTGCTATACCATATTATAGCAATATAGACGATGAAAATACTTCTCTAGAAGACTTCATCTCTGCTAGTGCTCATCTCCATGCTGGGTGGGCCCAATTCCTACAATATCTGTTAAAATCTGACATTCACGGGAAACAGAAGGATAATCCTGACTCTGGAACTCCACAAACCAATAGCAGCTGAGTGTTAATCGTGGCCTGATCCCTGCAATCCACATAATCACAGACAGCTGCTACTTAATACATAGTGATGAAACCATGCCGGGCCTCTTAACCCAGGCGCACACATATTTCATCCTTGCCTCCATCTAGACTTGCTGTTATCTGCTGATAGCTACTTGCTTTCCTCTGTTGGGTATATTCCATGTCTCAGCAACTTAGCCCCCACATTGTACTGTCGAGACATTTTTTAGACTTTTTTCTCTTGCTTCACACTTGAAAACCTTAAAATGACCTTGGTGTGAAATGTGTTACAATATTTCAATGATGGAAACCTACAGCGGTGAGAAAAGCTGTTACGGATTTACTGCCTTAATTTAAAAAATCCTATCTCTTTCCCTTGCTTCCTTTCTTAATCCAAGGCCTTTGGCAAGTCATATCTTGCATTGTGACCATCACGTATCAATACCAAGACAAAAGAGAAGAAATATTTGCCAATGGAATGGAATCAAATTCTAGGTTCTGGTAGGTAGGAGATTTTTTTGGAAGGTATTGGTTCTCCCTATGAAGATTCTGAATGGGCAGAAACTCAGGCAAAGATTCCTGGGAGAAGGTATGCAAATGTCTGACCTCTTTGGAGTCTTAATACATGTCTTGGAATATCAACCATGCCACAGACGCATACAAAATAGTAATGTTGGCTCTAGGACTTAGGGCCCGATTCATTAACACTGGTTAATGGCAAGTCATATCTTGCATTGTGACCATCACGTATCAATACCAAGACAAAAGAGAAGAAATATTTGCCAATGGAATGGAATCAAACTCTAGGTTCTGGTAGGTAGGAGATTTTTTTGGAAGGTATTGGTTCTCCCTATGAAGATTCTGAATGGGCAGAAACTCAGGCAAAGATTCCTGGGAGAAGGTATGCAAATGTCTGACCTCTTTGGAGTCTTAATACATGTCTTGGAATATCAACCATACCACAGACGCATACAAAATAGTAATGTTGGCTCTAGGACTTAGGGCCCGATTCATTAACACTGGTGTTTCGAACGCCAGTCTTAATGATGGAGTAAAGTGAGGCAAATTCATTAAGAAGCAGGAATACATTTCTGGTTGTCTAATCATTAGACGGAGACCTGGAGAGGGGTACAAGCCACAGTGTCTTGCACCCTCTGTGAAATTTGGTGGAGGATCGGTGATGATCTGGGGATGCTTCAGCAAGGCTGGAATTGGGCAGGTTAATCTTTTCGAAGGACGTATGAATCAAGCCGCATACAAGGTTATCCTTGAAAAACAGTTGATTCCTTCTGCTCAGGCAATATTCCCCAACTCTGAGGACTGGTTTTTCCAGCAGGACAATGCGCCATGCCACACAGCTAGGTCAATCAAGGTGTGGATGAAGGACCACCACATCAAATCCCTGTCATGGCCAGCCTAGTCTCCAGACCTGAACCCCTTTGAAAACCTCTGGAATGTAATCAAGAAGAAGATGGATAGTCACAAGCCATCAAACAAAGAAGAACTGCTTACATTTTTGTACCAGGAGTGGCATAAGGTCACCCAAAAAGCAGTGTGAAAATTGGTGAAAAGCATGCCAAGACGCTTGAAAGCTGTGAATAAAAATCATGGTTATTCCACAAAATATTGATTTCTGAACTCTTCCTGAGTTTAAACATTAGTATTGTTGTTTCTAAGTTATTATGAATTTTTTTTGTGTGCATTATTTGAGGTCTGCAAGCAATGCATTTTTGGGGGATTTTGACCATTTCTCATTTTCAGAAAATAAATAAAAAATGTATTGCTCGGAACTTCGGAGGCATGTTATCAATAGTTTATAGAATTAAAGAACAATTTACATTGTACTCAAAAATATACCTATATTCAGACAAACTGAAATTTGGGGTGGACAATCCCTTGAAAAATAAAACTGCTTTTGGCTGCAATCAATTTACGTATGCAGTGAGGCTCCAAAATGTGAACACAGCCAAAAGCTCGTTGCACGAAATTATTGTATTGTATGTATGGTGATTATTACACGACCAGGACAGGTTTTTTTATCCTTTGTAGTAAAGAATTAACATTTGCTTTATTATTCTTAATATTTGGTTGTCAAGTCATAGCTTCACACAATCAAGACATCCAGGGTAAAAGCTTTATAAATCGCCAATTTTGGTCTTGTTAATGCATTAGGTAGAGGCCTTAGAGGAATGTATTCTTCCTTGTGAACAAAAGACACAGTTTTTATTTACTGCTCATCCCTTCATCCCTTTGTTTGCTTCCCATAAAGTGTACCAGTGCGAACATAGGGAATTCAGGATGTTAAATGAAGCTTGAGCATTGGGGGCAAGCTCTGCAAGTTGGACCTGACAGGCCATTGTTCGGGTTGTGTTTTGGGGGTGGAGGGAGAAGGTAAATGTTTGTGTGGGTTTCAGACACTTGTGGCACAGTGATAAATGCATGGCATACATAAAATGGCATAAGAGTTGTGGATTGTGGTTTGGGTATGTTTGATGTAGATAGCTTGGCTTAAAGGGAACCTGTCAGCACGTTTTTACTTGTAGATTGTGAGCCCTCGCGAGCAGGCTCCTTTCTCCTTCTTCACCAGTCGTGACTTGTATTGATTAAGATTATTGTACCTGTCTTTTTATTATGTATACCCCTCCTCACATGTAAAGCGCCGTGGAATAAATGGCGCTATAGTTCTTTCATAGTTACATAGTTCTTAAGGCATACCTCCCAACCGTCCCGGATCCCGCGGGACTGTCCTGATTTTGACAGCCAGCCCCGGGATCCCGGGCGGGACACTAATGTCCCGTGCCTAGGGCAGGGACAATGCAGGGGGCGGCACCTGAGTAGCTTAGGTTTGTGGCTGTTTTTTTTTTCTTATACATGCTGGGTCTCCTCCCGACCGATCCCTCCCCCCCCGCCCCCGCCCCCTGTGTGTGCGGCGCTGCCACGCTGAGGAAGAGAGCCAGCAGCGATCAAGATGAGAGGTCAGCGACTCACTTCCTCCTGTGTGTGCACGGAGCTCTGGCGTCTCCTGCTCTTAGCTGCTATCCCGGCAGAGAAGGAGAGACGGGGGAGGTGCCGGGACAGTGCAGAGCTGTGAGCAGCCGGAGAAACTGAAGAGCTGCAGTGCACATGGACAGATCAGCCGCCCCTGCACCACAGAGGAGATTGTGTGTGTGTGATGTGTGTGTGATGTGTGTGTGTGTGTGTGTGTGTGTGAGATGTGTGATGCTGCATTTGTGTGTGTGTCATGTGTGTATGAGGTATCTGGTGTGTGTGATGGCTGGGTGTGTGTGTGTGATGGGTGTGTGTGTGTGATGGGTGTGTGTGTGTGATGGCTGGGTGTGTGTGTGTGATGGCTGGGTGTGTGTGTGTGATGGCTGGGTGTGTGTGTGTGATGGCTGTGTGTGTGTGTGTGATGGCTGAGTGTGTGTGTGTGTGATGGCTGGGTGTGTGTGTGTGTGTGATGGCTGGGTGTGTGTGTGTGATGGCTGGGTGTGTGTGATGGCTGGGTGTGTGTGATGGCTGCGTGTGTGTGTGATGGCTGCATGTGTGTGATGGCTGCGTGTGTGTGTGTGTGTGTGTGTGATGGCTGCGTGTGTGTGTGATGGCTGCGTGTGTGTGTGATGGCTGCATGTGTGTGATGGCTGCGTGTGTGTGTGTGTGTGTGATGGCTGCGTGTGTGTGTGTGTGTGTGATGGCTGCGTGTGTGTGTGTGTGATGGCTGCATGTGTGTGTGATGGCTGCGTGTGTGTGTGTGATGGCTGCGTGTGTGTGTGTGATGGCTGCGTGTGTGTGATGACTGCGTGTGTGTGTGATGACTGCGTGTGTGTGTGATGGCTGTGTGTGTGTGATGGCTGCGTGTGTGTGATGACTGCGTGTGTGTGTGATGGCTGTGTGTGTGTGTGATGGCTGCATGTGTGATGCATTTGTGTCAAAGCTGCATGTGTTTGTGAGCTGCGTTTGTGATGCTGCGTGTGTATGTGTGATACTGTGTGTGTGATGCTGCATGTGTGTGAGCTGCGTGCCTGTATGTCATTATACAGTATGGAGAACTGTGGCCATAATACAGTATGGAGCATCATGTGGGGTCATTATACAGTATGGAGCATCATGTGCAGTCATTATACAGTATGGAGCATCATGTGCGGTCATTATACAATATGGAGCATCATATGCGGTCATTATACAGTATGCATGCGGTCATTATACAATATGGAGCATCATGTGCAGCCAGTATACAGTATGGAGCATCATGTGTGGTCATTATACAATATGGAGCATCATGTGCAGTCATTATACAGTATGGAGCATCATGTGCGGTCATTATACAATATGGAGCATCATATGCGGTCATTATACAGTATGGAGCATCATGTGCGGTCATTATACTGTATGGAGCATCATGTGCGGTCATTATACAGTATGGAGCATCATGTGCGGTCATTATACAGTATGGAGCATCATGTGCGGTCATCATACAGTATGGAGCATCATGTGCGGCCATTATACAGTATGCATGCGGTCATTATACAGTATGGAGCGTCATGTGTGTTCATTATACAGTATGGAGCCTCATGTGTGGCCATTATACAGTATGGGGCATCATGTGTGGTCATTATACAGTATGGAGCACTGTGTGGCCATATTTTTTTGTTTATAACTATTGTATATGAAACAGTGTGATCAGCAGTGCTAAATGGGTGTGCTTGGGACGTGGATATGGGTGTGACTAATTAGTGTAACTAATTATGAATGGGTGTGGTCAGAGGCGTGGCCTAAAATTTGCCGCGCGCCGCAAACTTTGTCCCTCTTTCCCATCTTCAAAAGTTGGGAGGTATGCTTAAGGTTGAAGGAAGACTTTAAGTCCATCTAGTTCAACCCATAGCCTAACCTAACATGCCCTAACATGTTGATCCAGGGGAAGGCAAAAAAAACCCATGTGGTAAGAGTAAGCTCCACCATGGGGAAAAAAATTCCTTCCCGACCCCACATACGGCAATCAGACTAGTTCCCTGGATCAACGCCCTATCAAGGAATCTAGTGTATATACCCTGTAACATTATACTTTTCCAGAAAGGCATCCAGTCCCCTCTTAAATTTAAGTAATGAATCACTCATTACAACATCATACGGCAGAGAGTTCCATAGTCTCACTGCTCTTACAGTAAAGAACCAGCGTCTGTTATTATGCTTAAACCTTTTTTCCTCCAGACGTAGAGGATGCCCCCTTGTCCCTGTCACCGGTCTATGATTAAAAAGATCATCAGATAGGTCTTTGTACTGTCCCCTCATATATTTATACATTAACATAAGATCACCCCTTAGCCTTCGTTTTTCTAAACTAAATAGCCCCAAGTGTAATAACCTATCTTGGTATTGCAGACCTCCAAGTCCTTTAATAACCTTGGTCGCTCTTCTCTGCACCCGCTCTAGTTCAGCTATGTCTTTCTTATACATCGGAGACCAGAACTGTGCACAGTATTCTAAGTGTGGTCGAACTAGTGACTTGTATAGAGGTAAAATTATGTTCTCCTCATGAGCATCTATGCCTCTTTTAATACATCCCATTATTTTATTTGCCTTTGTAGCAGCTGCCTGACACTGGCCACTGAATATGAGTTTGTCATCCACCCATACACCCAGGTCTTTTTCATTGACGGTTTTGCCCAGAGTTTTAGAATTAAGCACATAGTTATACATCTTATTACTTCTACCCAAGTGCATGACCTTACATTTATCCCCATTAAAGCTCATTTGCCATTTATCAGCCCAAGCTTCTAGTTTACATAAATCATCCTGTAATATAAAATTGTCCTCCTCTGTATTGATTACCCTGCAGAGTTTAGTGTCATCTGCAAATATTGAAATTCTACTCTGAATGCCCCCTACAAGGTCATTAATAAATATGTTAAAAAGAAGAGGGCCCAATACTGACCCCTGTGGTACCCCACTGCTAACCGCGACCCAGTCCGAGTGTGCTCCATTAATAACCACCCTTTGTTTCCTATCCCTGAGCCAGCTCTCAACCCACTTGCACATATTTTCCCCTATCCCCATTATTCTCATTTTATGTATCAACCTTTTGTGTGGCACCGTATCAAAAGCTTTTGAAAAGTCCATATACACTACATCCACTGGGCTCCCTTGGTCCAGTCTGGAACTTACCTCTTCATAGAAGCTGATCAAATTAGTCTGACATGAACGGTCCCTAGTAAACCCGTGCTGATACTGGGTCATGAGGTTATTCCTCTTCAGATACTCCAGTATAGCATCCCTTAGAATGCCCTCCAGGATTTTACCCACAGTAGAGGTTAAGCTTACTGGCCTATAATTTCCGAGTTCAGTTTTTGTCCCCTTTTTAAATATTGGCACCACATTTGCTATACGCCAGTCCTGTGGTACAGACCCTGTTATTATGGACTCTTTAAAGATTAAATATAACAGTCTATCAATGACTGTACTTAGTTCCTGCAGTACTCGGGGGTGTATCCCATCCGGGCCCGGAGATTTGTCAATTTTAGTGATTTTTAGACTCCGCCATACTTCCTGCTGGGTTAAGCAGGTAACATTTAATTGGGAATTTTTATCACTAGTCATATTGGCTGCCATGGGATTTTCTTTTGTAAATACTGATGAAAAAAAGTCATTTAGCATATTGGCTTTTTCCTCATCCTCATCCTCATCCACCATTTCACCCAGACTATTTTTAAGGGGGCCAACACTATCATTTTTTAGTTTCTTACTATTTATGTAGTTAAAGAATATTTTGGGGTTACTTTTGCTCTCTCTGGCAATGAGTCTCTCTGTCTCAATCTTTGCTACCTTGATTTGCTTTTTACAGAATTTATTTAATTTTCTATATGGGTATGGGTTGAACTAGATGGACTTACAGTCTTCCTTCTACCTTAATAACTATATATTTATTTAATGCCTCATCACTACCTACTTCCTTTAATTCTCTAAATGCTTTCTTTTTGTCACTTATTGCGCCCCTTACAGCTCTACTTAGCCATATTGGTTTCCTCCTATTTCTAGTATGTTTATTCCCATACGGTATATACTGTGCACAGGTCCTATCCAGGATGCTAATAAACGTCTCCCATTTTCTTTGTGTACTTTTATGTCTCAGGATATAGTCCCAGTTAATTGCACCAAGGTCCTCTCTCATCCGTTGGAAATTTGCCCTCCTGAAGTTTAGTGTCCTTGTCACCCCTCTACTACACATCTTATTAAAGGAGACCTGAAAACTTATTATTTTGTGATCACTATTCCCCAAGTGACCCCCAACCCTTATATTTGATATGCGGTCTGGCCTGTTGGTTAATATTAGGTCTAGCAGTGCCCCCCTCCTTGTTGGGTCCTGAACCAGTTGTGAAAGGTAATTGTCTCTCATAGTTGTCAAAAACCGATTACCTTTACTGGAACTGCAGGTTTCTGTTCCCCAATCTATTTCAGGGTAGTTGAAGTCCCCCATAATAATGACTTCTCCTTGAGTCGCAGCTTCATCTATTTGCTTTACGAGGATATTCTCCATTGCTTCCATTATTTTTGGAGATTTATAACAAACCCCTATCAGTAATTTATTATTTTTTCCCCCTCCCCTTATCTCCACCCACAGGGACTCTACATTTTCATTAGATTCACCTATATTATCACGCAGGATGGGTTTTAAGGTGGATTTTACATACAGACACACCCCTCCCCCTCGCTTATCTGTACGGTCATTTCTGAAAAGGCTATAGCCCTGCAAGTTAACAGTCCAGTCATGGCTCCCATCCAGCCATGTTTCAGATATTCCCACCATGTCATAATTATGTTCCAACAACATTAGTTCTAATTCGTCCATTTTGTTGGCGAGGCTTCTGGCATTAGTATACATGCACTTGATGTTCCTCTCTGTACCTCTATTCTTTCTTAAATTATTAGCTGTTCTAACCCCACCCCCCATGCCACCACCACCCCCAACTTCCTTATTTGTGCCCAGGTCTCTATCTGCACTATCTTCCCCTCCTATAAAATGAATACCCTCCCCCCCAATCCCTAGTTTAAACACTCCTCCAACCTTCTAGCCATTTTCTCCCCCAGCACAGCTGCACCTTCCCCATTGAGGTGCAGCCCGTCCCTAGCGTAGAGCTTGTAGCCAACTGAGAAGTCGGCCCAATTCTGCAGGAACCCAAACCCCTCCTTCCTACACCAATTCTTGAGCCACTTATTAACCTCCCTAATCTCCCGTTGACCCTCTGGTGTGGCACGTGGTACAGGCAGTATTTCGGAAAATACCACGTTGGAGGTCCTTGCTTTCAGCTTGCAGCCTAATTCCCTGAAATCATCTTTAAGGACCTTCTTTTATAATAAAAAGCAACAATAATAATATAGAAGTAGTTGTATGCCTGTATAGGTGCTTATCCCACAATAAAAATGATACTTTTTTTGCATGGATCTAATGTGCCAGTCATGAGACATTTAATGAAGAACACAAATCAGACAGGAAGTGCAAGGGGGCATGTCAAAGGAAGGAGCTGCCCACGACCGGGAGCATTGACACTCCCTCTGTGCACTTCTTGTCTGATTTGTGTGTGGCTTCTACATTAGATTTCTCATGACTGGTACATCATATTTCTATAAAAAAAGGCGTAATTTTTATTGTGGGACAAGCACCTATACAGTCATACCACTAATTCCATATATAAAATGCCCAAATAAAAGCTTCCAAAACTTAAAAGGAGAAAAAAACCCTCTCTGTTATCCTAAGGACTCGAAGTTTCTCTGATGTACATTGTCAAAGATGTAATGGTCAAATCTATAAAGCCATTTCTTCAGAAGGGACGTGTCACTTGGGAAAAGAACAAGAGCTAGCACTTCATCTGCTCTATGACCCCCCCCTCCGCTTCAAATAGGTAATTGAAGTGGGTTATCCGATGTAGAGCACACAAGAAATCTATACTAGTGGCTGGGAGGCAACAAATCTATCATCTCCGGAGGTAACTATACTGGTCTTCAAAGGAATTAAAGCAGATTCTGAATATTGGTTTTTTTTTGTGATCAGCATAGGTCCTACAGTTATGCGAGTCATATTTTTGACATCGTTACAAAGTGGCGAACGTGACGCATTTACTTACATCACCAGATGGCCACTACAGCAGCTCCAAATTAGTATCGGCCAGATGGATAATGATATGCTTCCTATGTTTCCTATCTATGGAAAGCTAAAATCATGATAGGAAATACAGCATCAATATCTTCCGCTTAGGACCTCCAGGTGGGGAGATATCTAAAAAATACCATAACTTTTTGGGACCTAGCCGCATCCAGTTGACCAACCCAATCTGAAGTCATCTAGGGGAGGTAGGTGGGCATGAATTTTATCTGATAAATACAGATTTTAAATTATTGTCAGTCCTGGAAAGCACAGCTCACTGTGGTTCTGTGCCATTTTCCCAAAAGGAGTGCTCGCCTCCACTAAGATCTGTTACATATCCATGACATGGTGATTGCATATACTGTATTGTTTTGTCCTCTATAGTAAATCTTTTATATATTTTTATAAACACTGCCTACTTTTCAGATTAAATATATAAAATTGAATAGCTTTGTTTTACTTACTCTATGAACTGCACCCCTGACGCCATACACTACCTGTAACGATTGTCCAATTGGCCAATATAAACAATTAGTGGTGCAGCTAGTTTTCTAGGGTTACTACGAGCTTGGCAGTGACCGTACCATGCGTTGGAATTCAAAGTGTATATACTATATGTTCACTGTGAGCTGCCCAATATCCGGCCTAGTAGTGAAGGCAGTTGTGACCGCGTCCATCAATCACCAGTCAATTGCATAATTGTCCTGATGATTGGAGGCAGCAGAGTGTTGTTCCCCTGACCAATCAGTAGTAGTGGTGGGATCTGTGTGATTCCCCGGATGTTGTCCTAACATACATTAACGGTGTACATTCTATTTCTCTAGCCTCTTTGTGTCCAGTGGTTTGTCAGTTACTAGGGATGGGTAGCACGAGTCCTCGGTCCCAAAGGAAAGTACTTCCCATGCCATTTTTAATAGTATCATATTTTGTGGCAATGGAACTTTTACATTCAGTGCTTCTGTTCTGTACATCCAGTTTTTATGGTGCTTCAAATGCTAATCGGTTTAGGTGTCAGATTCACACCAATTTTATATCGATAACCTACCCTTAGGACAATGTAAGTTTTGGACAATTTAATTAAGCTGCATCCGGCATTAGGACCTGAGTGTTAAGGAAATGCTACTGTATGTCCATGGTCCTGGTTTTCCTTCTGTCACCTTACGGAAATACAGGAGAAGTCCTGTTTTTTGTCACTTACCTGTGTTAATGATATATTAGCAAAATCCTACAAATTTTTACTTTGTTGCAATGTCTATAGAGAGAAAAGCCACAGGCAAGAATTGACCTTTCAGAGGGGATGAGGCCAAACTAATAGGACCATACTCTTCCTATGGACCACATGGAAGCTTCACGGGCTATCTCTGTGCTACCTATGCTAAATAAAGCAGCACCAAAATGTGTTCTGGAGGCTTCATGCCATATAGCGGGAGGAGATGAGCAGATTATTATAAAGATTTATGGGAAAAGATTCAGTATAAATTGCATTTAATTCATTTAAATTCTTGTTCTTTTATGAGTTTAAAAGTCCATTGAGAATTCCTATTCAGTGATAGAATTGCCTACTGCACACCTAAGCTTCGAAAGAGCAGGAATTTAAATGAATAAGATGCAATTTATACCGAACATTCTCACGTGAAGCTAAATATCAACCTGCCTGCTGCCTCTAGACAATCAGATATATTTTTTATTATCAGACAAATTTCCAGTCAGAAATATGATACTGAGTTATGACCACGAAATCTATTGGGGTCCTGTGAAATTTCACCGTATTGTTCATAAATACTTTCTTCTTGCTTTTAAAAGACTATTTTAGAGGTAAAAAACCTACCAAATTGTAGCCAGGTCAAGTGCATGTTGCAGTCATACATGACTCAGGGCACAATCAGGCATGAAAAATCCTACCAAGATTAGACCACATTGCACGGACTGGCTGGCGAATCTCCCGACCCGAGCATGACAACTTCATAAATTTCTATGAAGCTTTCACGCTCAGGTCAGGAGACCCGCCGGCCAGTCCATGCATTGTGGTCCAATCTCGGTCTGATTTATACGGTCTATGATGGTAAAGTTGTGTGACCAAAAACCAAGCAGGTCAGAACTTTTAAATTTCTTATGAATTTCTTCAAATTCTTGGATTTTGGTGAATCCTAAATTTTGAAGATTTAATATTTGCTTTGCTACGTGACTGTGTGAAGCAAAGAAATGGTTTCAGTGCCAGTAAGGAAGCTCCAGAAGAGTTAAAGATCGAAGTGGAGGATTGTGAAGAGAGGCAGCAAAAGTACATGTGATAAAGCATTATTTTGTAAACCCTCCTCTTATTATTTTGTGGGGTCTATAGAGACCTAAAAGCACAATAAAACTGTAATCACGTCTATTGAGGACACTTTTAATCTAGACCTGTTTTATGTGTACTGAATCATGAAATATATTTATGTCTACACATGACACAATGCAACCACGTAGACCATTATAGGGTGCCATGTTTACCTAAGTCACTATGTGGCCTTTACCCTAGTTTAGATGTCATCACTAGAGTAATATAATATTATGATAATAATATTTATTTATATAGCGCTAACAAATTTTGCAGCATTTTACAATTAAGCAGGGACATGTACAGTCAGTAAAAACAATACAATCTAGCACATTTCAACAGTTGGAGATGAAGGTTCACATTTCAACAGGAGGAGTGAGGGTCTTGCTCGCAAGATTACAATCTGTAAGGAAATAAGGGGACACAAAAGGTAAAATGTACTTGTTATGTATGGTCCAGCCACCATTATCATAATAAGGATTTTCACATTAAGCTGCATGATACGGTCATCAGCCAGGATTTACTGTAAGTGATGTTACTGCGTGCTGTTGGGGGCATGGAGGATGCGGACGTCCCCGGCGCCTGCGCTGTAAGTTCGAAGGGCAGCGCGACTGCGCATGCCCGAAAAAAAAAATAACTGCGCAGGCGCCGGGGATGCTAATGAAGGAAGAGGAGGCAGCGCCCGGTGCACAGAGGCCATGATTGACGGCTGTGAGGCGTCTGGATTTGGGAGGAAAGACATGCCCCCTGGCGATTTCACGGTGTGAGGGACAAATTTCAAAAGTGATTCTTTCAGCAGTGCCAGCGACCCGAACTAAAAGAGCCACCTTGTCAAAATGCAGCATTACTGCTGCACAAGGTGGCTCTTTTAGTTACAAACGCCTAGGGGGTGACAGGTTCCCTTTAAAGGGATGGTCCGAAATTAATATTGATTTTCATCCTCAATGCCTCTCTATTTATTTTCATAATATAATAGTTTTTATAATATGATTTAATTATAAAATTCCTTTAAGGCATTTTTTAAGTGGGTCCTCTTCGACAAACGCTAGAAAAATTTTGAAATGCTCTTTTTATTCATTTCTATTGTAAAACAACTTTACTGTTCATGCATTCAGATTTGTGGGCATTTTCTAACCCCCAGAATGACTAGTAGTAAAACCAAGTTAGCGGACCATTCTTCAAGTGTTTTCAGCTTTGAAATGTATCCATACTTTTTATTAGAAGTTAATTGAAAGGTTAAAAAAAATGCCCAGGAAGATTTCTAGGTGTGTTTGTGAGCCACAAAAATCATTAACGTTTTTTTATTGATTAATGCAAGTAAAAAATAACGAGAGAAAATCGCCCCCCAAAAGATTTAATAACTGCTCAAAAAGCATTAAAAAAACTTAACAGAAAACGGCATTTGGTCACATCTTGTGGGCAATGTCACCATTTATCATTATTACTGCATAGTAACCAATCAGAATGCTTGTCTCATTTCTCATGACGAGGTTAAAGGGCCACTGTCACCCCCCTCCAGCCGTTATAAACTAAAAGAGCCACCTTGTGCAGCAGTAATGCTGCATTCTAACAAGGTGGCTCTTTTAGTTTTAGGTTCAAGTATACCCCAAAAAAAGCGATTTGATACTTAGCCACCATTGCTGTCTCTAGCCAGGGAGGCGGCTCCTCACTCCCCAGCTCGAAACGCTCCTCTGCCGTCACTCACATCTTCTTGGTCTTTCCGCGCAGCCCCCTCAGCGCTGTTTACGTTTTCAAACCGACGCCTGCGCTGTGTAGTACTGTTCTGCGCAGACGCAGTAAGCTCTGGCCGTCTGCCGTCCAAGCCAGGCTTGAACACTGCGCCTGCGCGGCAGTGCGGCCACCCACCTTTGGAATCCCAGCCCCGCACTGTGTTATGCATTATGCACAGTGCGGGGCTGGGATTCCTGGGCATGCGCACGGCGTGTTTCACCCTGTCAGCCCGGTCCCCCGCCTTACTGCGTCTGGATATAGTATACAGCTGATCGTGCCTCCTCCTCCTAGCAATCGCCGGGCAAGAAGCAACTGTGGAAACTTGCCTGCTAGGTGGTGTGTGTTGTGTCTAGGTGTGTTATTTATGTGTCTGGATCTGTTAATAAATTGTGGGTGATCTTTACCCACCTAGCAGGCAAGTTTCCACAGTTGCTTCTTGCCCGGCGATTGCTAGGAGGAGGTGGCACGATCAGCTGTATACTGTATCCAGACGCAGTAAGGCGGGGGACCGGGCTGACAGGGTGAAACACGCCGTGCGCATGCCCAGGAATCCCAGCCCCGCACTGTGCATAATGCATAACACAGTGCGGGGCTGGGATTCCAAAGGTGGGTGGCCGCACTGCCGTGCAGGCGCAGTGTGCAAGCCTGGCTTGGACGGCAGACGGCCAGAGCTTACTGCGCCTGCGCAGAACAGTACTACACAGCGCAGGCGCCAGTTTGAAAACGTAAACAGCGCTGAGGGGGCGGCGCAGAAAGACCAAGAAGATGTGAGTGACGGCAGAGGAGCGTTTCGAGCTGGGGAGTGAGGAGCCGCCTCCCTGGCTAGAGACAGCAATGGTGGCTAAGTATCAAATCGCTTTTTTTGGGGTATACTTGAACCTAAAACTAAAAGAGCCACCTTGTTAGAATGCAGCATTACTGCTGCACAAGGTGGCTCTTTTAGTTTATAACGGCTGGAGGGGGGTGACAGTGGCCCTTTAAACAATGTAAGCTAAACACTGATTGGGTGCTATGAGCAATACATACACCGGGCCTTGTTCTTTATGGTCAGTATTGGTACAAAGCCACATAATTCTGCCATTTTTTAGGTAACATGTTACCTCTGAATTTGATGGTTATCATCTTTTTACCTCACAATTTACTATGGTTCTCAACTGTCAATCAACTGGATGAAGGCTTCTGATTGGCCAAACCTCCATTGCTGATCAGCAGCTGCACATAGTAACCAATCATGTCACTGCTTTCATTTTTGTAAATGAACTGGTTGCTAAGGCTATGTTCACACGATGCGGTTTTCGCTGCGGATCCGCAGCGGATTTGCAGCTGCGGATCTGCAGACGTTTTCCATGCAGGGTACAGTACAATGTTACCCTATGGAAAACAAAATCCGCTGTGCCCACTATCCTTTTTTCGGCTTGAAAATCCGCGCAGATTTTCGGCGGAAAAAAAGAAGTAGCATGTCACTTCTTTCTGCGGATTCCGCAGCGGGTTTCCACCTGCACCAATAGGAAAATGCAGCTGGAAAACCGCAGTGGAATCCGCAGTAGAAAAAGGACTGAAAACCGCAGTGAAAACCACCGCAGGTTTTGCACTGCGGTTTTCACAAATCAGAACCTGAAAAATCCGCAGCGAAAAAAAGATCGTGTGAACAAGCCCTAAGGGTAACTGCTCTATTTTTCCCTTGCACCAATTTTGGTGAATTTCCCCAAATTTCCGTTTTTTTCTCCTTTTCTTTCTTATTGATATTTGTTGAATCTATCAGCATCAAAGTTGAAACTCACAAAAATAGCAAAAAAAAAGTTTAATGTTGATGGCGGCTGCCAAGTTCTTTGGTGCAATGATTCAGATAGAAACCACAACATGTATATAGAGCTGTGAGGATGACTGATAACATTTTAGCAAACTCTCAGCTGTGCAAAAAATTGGGTCTATAAACATGAAAAAAGACAAATCTATTAAAGGGACTCTGTCACCTGAATTTGGAGGGAACAATTTTCAGCCATATGGGCGGGGTTTTCAGGTGTTTGATTCACCCTTTCCTTACCCGCTGGCTGCATGCTGGCTGCAATATTGGATTGAAGTTCATTCTCTGTGCCTTGTGCAGGCGTGTACTACGGAGGACAGAGAATGAACTTCAATCCAATATTGCAGCCAGCGGGTAAGGAAAGGGTGAATCAAACACCCGAAAACCCCGCCCCTATGGCTGAAAATTGTTCCCTCCAAATTCAGGTGACAGAGTCCCTTTAAGCCACTTTTTTGTAGTGTGTTTTCTTCCTAAGCCAATGGATGAATTTGCATCAAGTTTATCAAATGGCTCATGGTCTATGCAAAATTTGGCAGCACATTGAAATATGAAAATTTGTAAGTGGTGTAACACAAACACCTGGTGATGGTTAGCATATCCAATATCAAGAGTTTTCAGAAAAAAATATATATTTTCCTGTTCCTGCATCTGTAATTGTACACGTAATAAAAATATTACATTATCTTACAGAGATGGTAAATGTGATTTTGGAAAATAAAATAGGCCTGTTTGTAGGTCACATCGCCTTAAAAAACAAAAAAATAAACAATGGTGTTCAGGATATCTGGAAAAATAATAATAATTAAAAAATACATTGCGCATTGACGTACCCTTAGATTTTGTTCACAAGCAGCATTTTTACTGCATTTTTTCAGGAGAAAAGTAGCTGCTGTTTTACAGTATCAATAAATGTTATCAGATTTCAGAAATTGTTCTTCTTCTGACTGAATTTGAGAACTACAGCATTTTTTAAATCTGCAGCTTGTCAATTCTTTCAGCATTTTTCAGCATTATCGTCCATGAGACAGTGCAAAACGTTGCAAAACATTCAGTAAACAGGTTTTTCTTTATAGTGTTTTTGGTGAATAAAACCAACTTGAGTGAACATCTACTGTGGACAAATCACACATCTAATCCGCACCTCCACAAAAACAGCAGCAAAAACAGCAAAACCTGCATTTTTATAGTAGTGTTTTTACTGCCAGGTTTTAGCTGCAGAAACAGCACTGGGTGTGAAGATAGTCTTAGTACCTGTTTCAAAATCCACATGAAAAGCTCCTTATGAACTTACCCTTTTTTAGGAGTTTTTGGTGGAAAAACTAAACTGAAACTCTCCAAAACCTCTTTAACAAAAGTTTCTGCTCCAAAAACTCAACAAAAAGACACAGTGTGCACATAACCTTAAAAAAGCAGCTTGAGAACTTTCAAAATTTATTAGGCCGGCGTCACACTCAGCGTAGGGAAATACAGTCCATATTTTACATGCGTAATACGCAGAAATGATCCCAAAACAGTGTTCCGTATGTCATCCGTAGGCAGGGTGTGGCTGTGTATTTTGCACATGTAAACCTCTGTATGTAAACCGTATGGCATCCGTACTGCGATATTTTCTCGCAGGCTTGCAAAATAGACATAGAATGGATCCATGGGCTCAAATATTCGTTAAAACATATATACAGTATATATATATTTATATTTCATAGAGCGCAAGATAGCAGAAAAGCCGGTAATTCAATTGCCGGCTTTTGCTATCTCCTTCCCAAAACCGACATGATATGAGACATGGTTTTCATACAGTAAACCATCTCATATCCCTTTTTTTTTGCATATTCCTCACTACTAATGTTAGTAGAGTGTGTGTGCAAAATTTGGTGGCTCTAGCTGTTAAAATAAAGGGTTAAATCGTGGAAAAACTGGCGTGGGCTCATGTGCAATTTTCTCCGCAGAGTGGGAAAGCCAGTGACTGAGGGCAGATATTAATAGCCAAGAGAGGGACCATGGATATTGCCCCCCCCCCAGCTAAAAATATCTGCCCCCAGCCACCCCAGAAAAGGCACATCTGTAAGATGCTTTTCTGCTATCTTGCGCTCTATGAAATATAAATATATATATATGTGTCTCACTGACATATATATATATATATATATATATATATATATATATATATATATATATATATATATATATATATATATTCCTATACTATGTGTAGACATTTATCTTATCTATTCTATTCTAACCTGTCAGTATGATTTTACTGTACACCGCACTGAATTGCCGGCTTTTCTATAGAACACCGCTGCGTATTTCTCGCAAGTCACACTGATGGTCCGTGTGTAATCTGTATTTTTCTCGCCCCATAGACTTTCATTGGTGTATTTTTTGCACAATACGCTGACAAACGCAGCATGCTGCGATTTTGTACGGTCGTAAAATACAGATGCGTAATATACGGCAGATAGGAGCTGCCCCATAGAGAATCATTGGTCCGTGTGCAATGCGTTGTTTTTGCGCCTCTCATACGTCCGTAAAACTCTCTAGTTTGACGCTGGCCTTAGGCTACGTTCCCACCATGAGTTTTTGGTGAGTTTTTGATGTTACAGATTTTCTGCACACATAGTAAAATATATTACTTGCATTTTTTTAGAGTACACAGAGTAAAAAAACTCACCAAAAACTCATCGTTGGCACACAGCCTAATGGTATCAAATTTCAGACATGAGACTCATCTTGAAGGAGCTGTCCACACCACTTTAAAAATTAATCTTAATGGTCCCAGGTTCGTATGAGAAATAACAATATCTGCACTCGGTATGGTACCCCACGACGGTCTGCTAGCCATCAACATCCGGTAGGGGGTCATCAAGTGACTGCTGATCAGCTGCACTCTTCACAAACAGTCCTAAGTAACGGGAAGAACTATATTCCTTTCTGTTCGGTCAGATTGGTAAGGTGGACATTCGATGCCCCCCCCCCCCATTGAATGCAAGGAGACTGTCGGGGAACCCAAAACACAGGAGTGGGATACATATTTTTAATATTTCTCCTAGCTGGTCCTCTACACATGGTAGAAAGTGGAGTGCACTTGCGTAACAATTTTACGACTTCTTAAATTTATATAATGTATATAAGAACATATATTGCCCCACAAAAAGGAAAACTGTTGGCCAAAATGGGAAAAAAAAATCAAAAACAAACAATTTTTCCTAAATAATTGGACCCGTCCATGCCTAAATTCTATAAATTACCGCACGGTATATAACCCATGTGCCCGGAGTTGGCACATATTAGGCGTATTTCAGCAAGGCTTGATTTCCTGCAAACCTCAGCTATTTTTTTCCTCTTCCTAAATTGCTGTCGAGCTGCAGTGCTAGATGCCAAGTCTGTTTACAAAGGGCAGCATCAGGATCGTGGGAACGACACCGCACCCAGGGGACAGTTTTATGTTCTGCCGGCCTTGTTAATGGGCAGCCAATGGATAGTGAACAAAGAGCGAGCTTCCAATAAACAGGGTGATATCTAAAGATTCAATGCATGACGGAGGGGGGAAAGAATACAAAGCCAATGGCATTAATCTGTTCACTAAAGAGAGGAAAACGTAGTTTAATAAAATCATGATATAGCTACATGTTCAGAAGACACGGCGTCGGTGCTATCATCTATCATATCATCTTTGCTCAGAGTTGCAAGGTACGGAGCGATGGGTAGAATATTACATACCCTGACAGTAACACACTGCTCAAAAAAGAGAAGGCAACCCTTAACTTATACACTGAATCCCAGTATGAAATCCTTTACTGATATCAAACGTCTAATTCATTCAGAATAAAATGATGAATCAACATTCGAAGGAAACCAAAACCATCAACAGAGGGCGGATTCCAAATCACCCCAAAAATCAAAGAAAAAAATTAAAATCACATGGAGATCCAATTATCATAAATTTTACCATAGCAATTCATAACGTGACTCAGTGGTGTGAACGGCCTTCAGGTGATTATATACAGTCCCAACAACCCATATGTGACTCAGTAATATGCAAGGTCCTCAGGTGATCATTATATAAAGTACCAACAACTCATATATGACTCAGTGGAGTGTATGACCCTCAGGTGATTATATACAGTCCAGACAACCCATATGTGACTCAGTGGTGTGTATGGCCCTCAGTTGATTGTATACAGTCCCGACAACCCATATGTGACTCAGTAATATGTTTCATCCTCAGGTGATTATTCTACACGTACCAACAACCCATATGTGACTCAGTGGAGTGTATGGCCTTCAGGTGATTATATACAGTGCCGACAACCAATATGTGACTCAGTGGTGTGCATTGCCTCCACACTCCTGTTTGCACTCATGGCAACCCATGTGCGACTCAGTGGTGTGTATGGCCCCATGTGCCTATATATTCAGTCCCGACAACCCATATGTGACTCATTAGTGTCCTCATATATGTCCTCCACATGTCTGTATGCACTCATGACAACCCATATGTAACTCAGTAGTGTATATGGCGCCCACATATCTGTGTATACTCCTCGACAACCCATATGTATTTTAGTGGTATGTATGTGCAGCGCCCCAGAGTCCTGGTCGTTGCAGTACTGTGGCTCCGCCACTATGGGGAGCTACGGTGCGTCCGATGGCACTGAAGGAGTTCATCTGATCAGGTATCACAGACACCAATAGATTTCACAGCTGGGCCTCCGGGGGGAGCTAAGGGTTCTATTCATTAGGCCACTCCCCACCATAGTGGGTAAACTGGGGGTCAGGCAGGAAGTTAGAAGAGAAAGCTGACTGGATTGAACGAAGCAACACCTGGTGGCAGAGGGTGTTGTGGAGGAAGAGACAGTAGGGTCTCTGTCAGGGGTGGGATCCTGACAGAGGCTTGGCATTGAAAAAGAACGTAACGGGTCCGCGCCAGCTCCGGGAAGCGGCGGGACCCAAGAAAGGACTAGAAGCGAGATAGATTGTGCTGAGTGAGAAACGAGATCAAGCAATAGGAGAATACCAGTAGGGGTCATGCTGTAAGACCGGAGCAACACCCTACTGAGGCGCATTACCGGTGGCCGGAACGCCGAGGGAGTATTTCATTAGAGAGCTTCAAGCAATACTCTAAACAGCGGCAGGACAGTCAGTCTCAGGCGGGCTGTCTCACCTAAATCACCTATGAAGTCTTGGGAGGCAATTGCGGGAGAGGGGCGTCTCTAGGGTCCCGGAAGAACTCCAGGCCTACCCGACAAACGGGTGCCGTTCTAACTGTAACATCAGGAAGGGACGGAAGATTAGCAGAAGATCAGTTAATCGAGTTGTGAGGGAACACGAGAAACAGACACAACGGTTGTGGGGTACTTTCCGTAAGCATAGCAGGGAAGGACTACAACACATAGCGCTAAGAAGGAAGGCACCGATTTCCACCTGTGAAGTGAACTCTGTAGGTGCCATTGGACCGGCCGGACTTGCGCAGCCTGGTGAACCATATTCTGGACTGAGGACTCAGAGATCTCCAGTAAAGAGGTAAAGAGACTGCAACCTGGTGTCCTCGTTATTTACCGCGATCTGCACCCCCACAACTGCACCACCCCACACCTATCATTCACTGTGCGCCCCACGGCAGGGTCATGGACCGGGGCCTAGCCGCCGTGACAACCCCAGAAGCAGAGACTTAGAGGCCCGGTACCGGGTACCCCTCGGCCCTGCGGCAGTGGGGGCGCTACATATGACCCTCAAGTGCCTGTTGATACACCTGAAAACTCATATGTGTCTCAGCAGTGTGTACGGCCCCCACGTGTCTGTATACCATCCCGACAACCTATATGTGTCTCAGATGTGTATATAGCCCCTGCATCTTTGCTTGCTCTTCCAACACCCATATGTTATGTGGCGCTGTAGCGTGTATGGCCCCCAGATGCTCTTCTGAAAACCTAAATGTGGCTCAATAATATTTATGGCGGTCTTCACGTGCCTGTATACATATCCAACAATGTCTGGGTATGTTCCTGATGAAAAGGCAGATGGTATCCACAAGGAGTTTCCTACTCCCAGACCTATATCAGGACATCAGTGAGCTCCTGACAATCTGTGTCAATGCTCGTTGGCATCAGATGTACATCTTGTCCAAGGGGTCCTCAAATGCCAATTAATGGCATTGTGACGGTTGGTCATCCAGGAACTTACCTCACACTCTGATCAAATGAGGCCAGGCAGAGTCCTATGACAGGAGGAACTGGGGTGGATTGCACCAACATAAGATCTTACAATGGCTTTGAGGATTTCATCCTGCCCTGAAACCAAACAGCAGTCATGTAACGTTGACTATCATGTGGAGATTTGTTCAACTCCTCAATGATATGTCTCACAAGTCCATCACAGAACCCCACCATAATATTGGATGACGCTGCAGGCAGCATAACATACACTACATGACATCCGCCACATGATGTACTTATCATGGCCAGTGGCGGTCCTGCCAGTTCTGGTCTACTCTGGTGAATGCCAATCAAGTTGTATGGTGCTGGGCTGTTAGCGCAGGTCCCACTAAAAGAAGTTGGTTTCTCATGTCAGCCTCCTTTGATCTGTTTGGTCAGAAACGTTTATGACAGTGACCCACTGGATGTCATTATATATATATTATATATAGGGCTCTGGTAGTGTTTCTCCTATTTTTCCTCACACAAAGGAGAAGCTAATGGTCCTGATGCTGGGATGGTGACTTTTTACAGCTCTGTCCTTGTGCCCATGCCTTGGGAAAATCTCCACATTCTGGAGACTGTCCTGGCAGATACAGCAAATCTTCCTTTGATGGCACATAAGGATCTGTAAGAGCTGAATGACATGTGCAACCTGAATGGGCTGCAGGTGTTGCCTCATGCTACCAGAAATGATAAGGACATTAGCAAAATGGACAAATCTTGGTTATCAACTTTTTTACAAGCAATTTTTGTTTTAACTGAGTCTGGTTCCCGTAAAGGCAAGAAGATCGTAAGTTTTAAGTTTCCCTTCAGCACCTCCGGAGTGCAACAAAGGCATTGCATTAATTAAAATCAGTGACAAATAGTGTAATCCATGGGCATGTATGGTCCTCCAGTCAGTAACAGAGGTTGCAGACATTTTTATGTCATACTTGGCAACCCTCCTAAATAGTCAGGGGAGATCCACACAAAAAAAGTGGAAGCCTCCTGCACTCCTAGAGCAAATTGTCTTATGATAGTATACATGATGAAAACACAACAGCCCTTCTCAAAACTGAAGATGGTCTAGATATTAGCTCACATACGGATTTGATTGACCTTGAGCAGCCATAGATTTCTCCAACAGTGGCCACTACAGGAAAAATGCAGTATTACATCCTGATTGGACCCAAATTTGCTGTTTCTTGGCATTAATTTGCTATGGCTCATGGAAGATGCCAACTTGGGAATCTCTCCTCTATGAAATACACATGCCCTATAAGGTATATAGAAAAGATGTTTTTTGATGAAGCTTCCCCTTTAAATGACTACACTCAGCTCTTCACATACATCTGAATCAAATCCAAAATCCAGTCTTTTGTCTTCAGCAGGTTATGCCTCCCACTAAGCTTTCTTGGTGACCCTTATTTTCGTAATTCTATAACAATGGTGGAATATATTTATTCTCGCCGCATCTTGATGACTTCGCTGATGAAGGTTACGTAACACTTTATTTATTGTTTTCAGCACCTCAGAGAAAATAATAGATTGTTGCTGCGTTCATTAATTCACAGCTGGGAGGCCATGGGGTCCGTGATTTAGCAAACAAAGAACTTCCTTCCTTCTGTACGGGAATCTGAGAAAATATCACTAAAGTCTTTCTCTAAAGGACCAGTCTCTCTTCTTCCGCCTTATTACAGCTACTATTTTGCAGTCATATTACAACACCCTGTTGTCTTAGGGATATTTTATTGTTTAAAATGGATAGTTATTGTTAAAGTGGTTGTCAAGGCTTCTTTTTTTGCAAACTGGGTGTAAAACTGAAAATAAAAACATATATACGCACCTACCGATACCTCACACTATCTTCCATAACCATGCATCCAGTGGCGTAACGACCACGAACCCAAGCAGAAACTTCAACTGGATGTGCACATCTAGCTGAAGTGTATTTGCCCACAGATCAGAGACCCATCGGATCTGTGCATTGCAGTACATGCACCTGACATCGGTGTGCACATGACCGGATGCATATGACAGTGAAGTCATACGTTGCCGTCACAAGGTCCCAATACTACTACATGGAGGACATTGAGGTGCATTATACTTTATGCGGTTCTGCCAATTAGGACATTCATGACATTTGATCAATTAGATATGCCTTTACTGTTGAATGGAGTACTACAAATGTTACTGACAGATAAGAGCATAGTTGCCATATTTTCTGGGGAAGAATAAGTCCCATCCCCAACCCTAGCGCTCCCAATAACTATCTCACACCTCACAGGAATGCCCAGATCCACCCCAGAGCACTCAATTTTGGGCATGGTTTATGTAAAGTGCACAGGGCGGTATTCATAGGCAAAGGGCTGTTGTTCTCCCACACCCTGGCACCCCACAATTAAACTGTGTCCCAGTTCACATGTGCTGTAGGTATAGTGTATAATACTCACGTTTTGGCCCGAGGCCTACATTTCCTCCATGATCCCGGATCTAGGAACAGCCACACATAAATCGGGGGACAGTTGCTTCACAAACATGAGTTCAGCTTTACTTAGCAGTCCATGTTCAATCAATGTAACAGCACATTACGTTTCCATATTCTCTGTTTGTTTGGCCTGATCTATCTCTTCACTGGCTCCCACGGTCCCTGGGATACTCTTGTGGCAACCCCAGGAGTTCGGGTACCACAGTGGTGCTGCCTTCCTCTTGGGGAGGGTAATGCCATTCCTGGAGACAGGAGGGATCCCTTTGGCAGGTAATCTTACATGCAACACTTTCTGACTCCAGGCCCAAAGGGGAGCTCTAAACCCGGTTTAAGGAGAACTTAACTAGATACATCCTGGTCTGGAGGAGGAGTCAGTTGAGTTGACAGTTGGTAGCAGACAGTGAAGGAGCACAGAGGGACTTAGGAGCTAGAGGTGGGCTGTAACTGGGCCCCTCTGAGCAGAGCACATAAACCGGGCACCGGGAGCCCGAGGCTATGTGGAACTGCAAGTCCCACAGCAGAACCGGAGGGCAGGAAGCTAAAAGTGACCTGCCCACATTAAACCTGAGGTACAGCAGCATTCCAGAGCCCAGAGTCACCGTGTAAAGAGACCCCAGAGGAACGGCTCAAGTTGCCTACCGTGCAGGTGCTGTCCCAGGACAGGAGAGCAAGAGAACCTTGTTAAGACACCACAGGCAGCAAGGGACTAGAAACATAGAAGAAGCATTGGGGAAGGCTCACAAACTGACCTAGCAAAGGGACTCTCGCTTGCTTTCAGGCTGCCTGGACTCCATTGACACCTGTGGCCGGTACCCTGGACTGAGGCTGACTACAACATCAGTAAACCAGGTAAAGACTGCAACCCTATGTCCTCCATTTATTTACCGGCATTTACTATCCCTGCCAACACACCGGGAGCCCTGGGGACCCCGCTTCACCTGTGGGAAGTGTCGCCATCTTTGCTGCAGTAACATCGCCCCAGATGACTCCTTTAAGCAGCGTCGGTCTCCTCTGACCGAGAACCACAGGTGGCGTCACAGACACAAACTTTATTAAAACCCTTTAAAGACCTTTCCCCTTCTACGTGAGTGTCCAGGGCCACGGACCGGGTCGCTGCCACCATGACCACCCCTTTAATTGCGACCAGATCCGGTCCTGAGTATCCCCACTGCCCTGACGGACGACTCACTCTATCTGTCCCAGCCGCTCCCAATGACCTAGCTCGATCCTGGGGTCGTCCATACCCTTTCCCCCTCCCTTCTTTTGGGAATCATGGTCCCTTTAAAAGTGAAGTGTGCTGCCCATAAGTCTCTGTGGAAAAGTTCATGGAAAAACATTAAGGACAGTTCATGGGGACAATGGTGTAATTACACACAGTCCATAGGGCAGCTGCACATAGTCCTTATAGTCACGATGGTTGTTGGCCCTTTAAGCGTTCGCAGCCCTGTAATCCAGAAAGGTGGTGTGCAACGTGCTCAAAAGAACAGGGATGAGGGAAAAGACAAACAGAAAAAACTTTGCTTTAACTGTGGCCATACTGGCCAGTACCAGACGTTTCCGGTTTTCTTTAGGGCCTCCTGACCTCAGAGACACAGAGCAGCCCAGAAATTGTATAAAAACTATGCTGTAATCCATCCGCCATTTTAACTTTCAAGCAGCCGCATTCAAATAAGGGAACTTTCCACTGCCAAAGTAAACTTTGGTAAATTATCACCATTGTGCTCGATGAGTGGACTCCCCACTCCCTCTTCTGACTATCTTTCCAATGAATACTGAGCTGTTTGGCTCCTACTTGGGCCTCTGCTGCCACCTGCTGGGCAACAGGACTTGCCACCTGCTGAGCAATAGGACTTTGGGGCCTAGGGATGTTGAATCTTGCTTCAGAGGCGGCCATCGCCTGCAGTTGTATGACCTCCTGGACCTCCACCACTGGCTGGTCCTCTTCTGGTGAAACCAGGGTGACAACCACCGCATACCAACCCCTAGGCCCATCTTCGTTGATGAAGGTCACACAGTTCCATTGTGTGGGGGGGTACGCTGGACCTGTATGGAACCAGCATTAACATATACCATATCTCTGGTTCTGGGCTCGCGGATGAAGCCGTACCCCAGACTTGAATTAAAGAACTGGATGAGACCACATGTCATCCGGCCTGCCACTGCTCACCCTGGGATGTTGCAACCTTGCCCATACCTATCTCTCCCGCCACTTTATTTCATTCACTACCCCTGGTATCCACTCAGCCTCCTCAGAGGTAGGGGTCAGGACCTCCTCTTTATACACCTGCAGCCTTGGTATTGGGGCCACATCCTGTGAGGTACTCAATGTCCTTTACACCATCTCAACTTGCTCACTGTTCTCCTTGCTCATTTGGGTACCTAAGACAAAGCAAGCCTGAGTGGACATATATATCCCCGTCTCTGACAGCATTCAGCCATACCAGGATAATTTTCTCTGCCGGTTCTAGAATGGAAACTTCTGTGGGATAATCCTCGAGGATGTCCATTTCACGTAGGCCTCCAGGCCAACTGCTACCACTCCCAGTCTATGCGGCCAAAACTGCCACGAATTGACATGCTGGTATGCATTCTGTTCGCTCTCTTCTCCGGGAATGGTGCCAAGCTGCTCCTCCAAATCCCGTCCGTCCATGGGTGGGTTATCTTCCTGTAGCTCCGCTTGTTCTTCAGGGACTTGCAGTAACAGGTTGTGTTTCTTCTTTATTTGTCGCATCCACCAGGAGGGGGCACCACTCACGATATGCGGTCTTCTAGACACAGGCCACTGCCCACGCTCAGCTGATTTTTGCTCAGTTTTGCTGTCACGACATCCACAATGGACGGAGTTTTCGCCAGCCACTGCACCATCATCCACCATCTTGGGCTTCTAACATCTTAATCATTTCAGGGGTTCCTCCACTCTCTCTGTGCGAGGAATCTTAATCCTGTTGACTAAATTGTACGGTTTTCCCACACCTTGCCACCCCACAAATAAACTATGTCTCAGTTCCAATGTGCTGTGAGTGTAGTGCATAACCATCAAAAAAAGAAAAAAAGCAAGCAGCACAGCCTGTAGAAGACCACATCAATCTGCGTGTCAGTGTGTTAGGAATCTGGCACTCACGGGAGGTGCTCGTGTGTAAACCAACAGTGAAAACATCCGAGAGATAAGAGCAAAACATGGCAACACTCACCGGTCCTGTTGGACCAACCTGGACCTGTAGAAGCGCCGACCGGGCGTGAAACAGCTGTCATCCTCGTCTGTTCACTCCTCACTCCACCGCACTCCCCCGTGCCGTGAAGATTTATGTCTACATGAGCTTTAATAAAGACAAGCTTTGCATCACAGGACCGGTGAGTGTTGCTGTGTTTTGCTCTTATCTCTCGGATGTAGTGCATAACATTCACTTTTTGGCCAGTGGCCTCTGCTTTCTCCATGATCCCAGATCCAGGAATCATTCACTCGATGGCTCCCGTTACCCTTGGGATACACTATTTGGACCCACAGCATCCATGAGTCCCGTCCTGTCTCCTTCAAACATATTCCCGTCCGGCTTCCTCTTGTGATAAGGAAATAAGACACACTTCCCAGTGTCTAGATGTAGCCGTAGACCCAAAACATTGCAGGGATGTCTGCAGAAAACAGTAGCTGACATCCTCATGCTGCCCAAACAGTCTGTACTTCTCATGCCCTCCAGCCCTCTGGCCTTGAACGCTGCTGACTTTTTCTTTATCTTCCAATCTAATCTCTAACTATCTCTATCTGACTAAAACCAGGAAGTGGTTGTCTTTTACTGGCCACAACTCCTCCTACTTTGGGCAGGACCAATCACCAACTTTCTCCTTTCTCTGTCTACCCCAGCAGTTGGTTGCTGGGCAAACGTCACCTTTTACCTACTTAACTTCAGTCACAAACTTCTAACAGTAAACACTGAACTAATGTGCCCACAACTGAATCTTTCCCCTTTCTAACTTAATCCCTAAGTCCAATTACACATTAATCACATTTGTGGCACCCCAGGAGTTCGGGTACCACAGTGGTACTGCCTTCCTCTTGGGGAAGGTGATGCCATGCCTGGAAACGAGGAGGATCCCCTTGACAGGTAATTTGTACAAGCAACATGTTCTGACTCCAGGCTCCAGGGGGAGCTCTAGACCCGGTTTCAGGGGAGCTTCCCTAGAGCTATATATTCTGGCTTGGAGGAGGAGTTAGGGACCTCAGTCTAGAGTTTGTGTGAGACAGAGAAGGTGGAAGGAGCACAGGACAAATAATTTGCTGGAGGAGAGCTGTGACTGGGCTCCCTCCACGCTGAAGTGCAGGAACCGGACACCGGGAGTCCGAGGCTGTGTGGGAGTGTATGCCCCACAGCAGAAACTGAAGGGCAGGAGAATGAAAGTAACTTGCCCACATCTACACCCTGAGGTACAGCAACATACAGAGCCTGGAGTCACTGTGAAGAGACCCCTATAAAACGGCTTGCGTTGCCTACCATGCAGGAATAGTCTCAGGACAGAGAGTGAGAGAGGACCTTGAAAGAAGCCATAGGCAGCAAGGGACTATTATACAGCGGGTAGTGGAAGTATCCCAATCTGACCTGGCAAAGGGAATTCAACTCGTTTCCAGGCTGCCTGGACTCCACTGTCACCTGTTGCTGGTAAAATGGACTTTGGCCATAAGCCACCAGTAAAACAGGTAAAGAGACTGCAACCTTGTGTTCTCTGATTATTTCTGGCACCACACTATCTTTGCCAAATACACCTGGAGCCCTAGGTACCCAGCTTCACCTGTGGGAAGCCATACCATCCTTGCTCAGTGCCATCACTCCCCAAAGGACCCCTTTGCGCAGCGTCGGTCACCCCTGACCGAATTCCACAGGTGGCATCACGAAAATTCATATCTCTAATAACCCCTTTAAAGACATTCCCTTTAATTTGGACTCCCAGGGCCACGGACCGGGTCGCTACCACCATGACTTCCCCTTTAATGACCACCGGACCCGGTACAGAGTACCCCTAGGCCCTGGTGAGTGCGCCACATTGCATTACAGTAACCATGTCACTTAGTACCTATATAGCTCTATGAAGACTAACAAATTATATTACTCACAAAATACAATAAAACCATGTCATAACACATCTTTAAATATGCTTCCTTGCAGATGTTGTCTTTAGGGGGGGGGGGAGGCATATGACATAACCTGTCACACCCTTGCATTTACATAATCCCCACCCCTCCTAATCCGAGAATCCTAAGAAATCTGGGAAAATGGGAACTATGTACTGTAAGTGCATTACCAAAGCTTCACTGGCACTGGCAAAAGAATATAATAGCGTGCAGGTACTGAGTATGTCACCACGGAACAGGCAAACCAACAGTTGAGGGGTTTAATAACAGGAATTAGGTTCTCCTCGCAGGGAGGAAGCAATGGAAAATAACTAGCAATAAAACAATGCAAGAATATGGGAGTTAAACAATAAAACAGAATTAAGCAGGATTTCTTGAGAAAAGAACACTTATCAGTCTCATGAGAACTTGCTTGGAGGGTCGTCTTCTCCAACGTAGGCGCCGAGAATCAGTGGCACTTGTCGTCCCTCTGTGGTCCATGAGCAGAGTAGTCTCTGAGAGCCTGCTGCCTGGGGTTTCGGGAGTTAATGTGGTATGCACAGGCTCTGAGTCTTTAACTTTTATAGCACAGCCAGAAAATCAGGGCTCCGCACGGTTGTCCCTGTACCAGGAAAACAAGGGGCTCTGCACTGTTAAGTCTCTGTACCAGGAAAACAGGGGCTCTGCACTGTTAAGTCTCTGTACCAGGACTCAGGGGCCAGGGTGTAGTATTCTCTCAACGGGTCTCAAAGCGCCCCCCTAAAGTCACAGCAGAGTCCGCTTTAAGTACTCACTGGATGCAGTCTTTCTGGGCAGTCTCTACAAGATGCAGTCTTTCTGGGCAGTCTCTACAAGATGCAGTGTTTCTGGGCAGTCTCTTTCTCTCTCTCTTCTGGAGCGCAGCTGCACCCGGCTCTGCACGCTGCTCTGCAAGCTGCTCTCTCTCCTGCATGCGTCTCTTTCCCGCTCTCTGGCTGCTTCCCTCCTGTCCCAGTCTACAAGTCTCTCCCCTAGGGAACCTGCGGCACAGCTCAAAGGTTCCGGGCACAGAGCCAAGAAGGTAACCGCCCCCAGACTCTTCTGGTGCTTTTAACTCCTTACAAGCAGCTAGACTTCTTTCCATGGCTAATTGGCTGTCCCACTACAGTCAGTGGCAAACCATGGGGTCCACCAAAAAAAGGATGGAAACCAGAGAACCAAGGTTCTGGAAAGCCCTGACTTGAATGGAACGGAGTTCCAACATTTAAACAGGACTTTGCAGAGCTCAGTTCCCAAGTTCCTTAGCTCCATCCTTGCGATCGCTGTTGATCTAACAAATTCTTCGCTCCAAAGGTTATTCCCGAAATTGAAAGCTTTCACCTATCCTCAGGATAGGTGATAACTTATTGATCGTTAGAAGCACAACCACTCCCAACGATCCCAAGAATGAGGCTCTGAAATGCCTTATTGGAATTAAGTGGTGGCCATGTATAGCTGAAAGTAGAGCGCTCAGCTTTCTCCAGAAGTCCTGTAGGGAATGAATGGAAGGGTGGTGCACATGCATGGCCCTCATTCCATTCATTATCTATGGGACAAGGCCCTCTCTTGGGATCATTAAGGGTACTGTGATTTTACGAAAACTGCTTTAAAGGATTACTGCTGGATCCCCACTATCCAAGAATGGGGCTTGCCCCATACAATGAGTGGTGTAGTGACCATGCTTGTGCGCAACACCTCCAGTAATTTTCTACAAGACTTCCGAAGAAAGATGAGCTCTATACTCTCTGCTATGAGAGGTTATGATTTAGAGCATTAGTGCTCAAAACGCATAGGCCTAGTGTCTTTGTTTTTACCCTTTTTATATTTTAATAGTTACTAATAAATAATGTTTTTATAGTCCTTTCCATTGTGGTTGCTGTATGCCCTCCTGCCTTCTACATGATCAATCAAGTATGGACCATGATGTCTGAACCAACGTCTATGTCCAGTCAAGCCCATATATTGTGGGGCGTATTCGGACTATGAATATCGGACGCGTGTAACCGGCCTTACTCATATTTGCAGTCCTCCCTTTCTGTCTCAGTTTTGGGAAAGGATGGATAGCAACCACCAATTTTTTTATATATATTTTTTTTTACTAGATGAATGATACTATTTTATGGCGATGGGATAAATGAATTTCATTGCACTCCTCTTTTTTTTTTTAGAGATAAGATGATGCTTAAAATTAATACACAAACAGCCACAATGTTCTCCATGTCGTGAAGTTTGTCAACTCGCACTGCGAGGGTTAATCCTTCATAAAAGAACAAAGTTGGCAGGACAATACATGGTATTCAACGCGCGCCCAAACTTTTGCTAAACACGGGTGAGGATGAATGGCGGCAGATGCAATCACTTTGTTTCCAGTTTTGTATTGGAACTGAATGAATAATGCGGAGTTTCCAAAAGAGGTCACTGTGCCTTTAAGACAAAAAAATAAATAAATAAAAAATATATATAGATATATTCTCTCCGCTCGTCTTCGGGACACTTCCTCCGTATGAAAGCTGCAGGTGGCAAGATCCTATGGTGATCATTGTCAGCAAGGATAAAGACGTGCAGGCTTCTACCAATTGTGCGCACAGCAACACGAAGCGAAAAAATGGCCTTTATAGGACCATAAATTATCTTAGCCGTCCATTTTCTGGAGCTCCGTGAATTGATACATCCGGTTACCCAGACACCGGCTATTATTTGCCGTTCCTCACTGAACTTGGGGGTGAAATGAATTAACCTGTTCTTTATGAGCCGGCGAGAGGGTCCAGTTAAATAGCGCAGAATGGCTGCAGGTGTGAATCAGAGCACAATTGCGCAGTGTCAGCTTCTGAGCGGCCCTCCGTCAGCCCTTGTCTGCCCGTCTATATAATATCATGGTCGGGGTAACCCTGATGGCTAAACATATTAATGCAAACATTGTACCAAAATCACAATAGCACAAATGGAACTGAATGCTCACATTTACCAATGGCAAATTTTCCCCTAAAAGCACAAATTTACCGCCTTAAAATAAAAATTTTTAATTAGTAAAAATAAGTTGCAAAATATTCTACATGAAATCCTCAAAAATACAAATTATGTCTTATAAGTCTTAATCTCTGCCTGTTGTAGCCAATTTTTTATTTTCTCAGCAGTCTTCCAAAAGTCAGGGCTTTTCTCTATTTTTTCTGATTAGTTTTTTTGCTGAACAAGATCTTTCTTTCAATGTCCTCATTTATTTTGTCATATAATATAGTGAAAAAAAACAAGAAAATTTCCTAGTGAGGAAGAATGGGGAAAAAGGCACTTTTGCTATTGTTGTTTTTTTTACAACATTCACTGTGCAGTTAAAATGACCTGATAACTTTATTCTGCAGGTCAGAGCCATTATGATAATATCAAATTTCGATAACATTTTTTTTATGTTTTGCTGCCTGTAACTTAATACAAAAGTTTGGTTTGTGTCACCGTATCCTGAGAATTTTTTTATTATTTTTTTTAGGAGATAGTGGGAGGACTTGTCTATTGCAGGACGAGGGGTAGTTTTTATTGGCACCATTTTGATCGCTTTTTATTGCATTTTTATGAAGGTGATTCCTCTATTTGCCATGGGGGATAAATAATGTGATACTTTAAAGTTTTGGACTTTTATTAACAAATGACCTCTTAGGTCTCAGTTATAGACTGTATGAGAAATATCAATCTAATAACTATGGGGGCCTTCATGCCATTTTCACATTTTCAGCATTCACTGCCCAAGTATGGACCACAATGTAAGGTTCTTTTGACTCAAAATTTAAAGAGATTCTAGCAACAGATTTTTGATAAATAATCAGAGAGCTGCATGATGTGGAGACAAAGGCCTTGATTCCAGCTGTGTGTTTTGCTCAGTAGATTGTTATAGTTTCAAGAAAATCAGTGTTTTATCAGCAGGAGATTATCACTGCAGGACTAGGTATCTCATGCCAGGCAGTCAAGCTAGTCTGCGTAACCCCACCCCCACCACTGATTGGCAGCTTGCTGACAGTGTACACAGGAAGCTTCCAATCAGGAAGACTGATGGAAGTTATTGCCCACGTTTCCCCTGAAAGACATGTGTATTGTTGTAGTGTATTTAAATGTGCGATGTGTTTTGTGGTGTGTTATCGGCGATGGTGTTACATTTTGCCCAACAGTAGGAAGAGTTAAGGTTAATGTTTGGGACTAGCCCAGAGAAGCATGGGATAAAGGGAAGGGACAGAGACAGCTTCCTGTCAGGAAGTGAGTTAGGGCCCAGCCTGCAGGAGAAGCAGACCTATGGTCTGATAACTGACGTGAGTATTCCTGGAGTGAGTGGAGACCAAGGGAACAGATAGCGAGATCCAGGAAAGCGGCAATAGAAAGTGACAGAAGATGTGAATGATTCTCCGGAGACGGGATCTGGGGCAGGAAACCTAGCAGAGCATTTTCCGAACTTGAAAGTACGGAAGGTAACAGGAGGCATCAACATGAGTGGGGAACATGAGATGAAGATTGCCCTGGGTGGTAGTTCCAAGCGGAGAAGTGGAGTAACGGCAATAGCGGCAAAGTAGCTCCCCTAAGGGTTGAAGTACAGGGCTCTCACTTACTGGCTGTGGTACCGTTGATGTGGATGAAGGAAGTTCCTGAAGTACCATCCTGGGTGGTGGCGAAGACAGAAAACTAAGTAAGAAATGACAGAAAATGTGTATGAATATGTTCCATGTATTAAGAGAAATGTTCATGAAGTTATGCACCCGCTATCTGTTGTATATAATTCCAATCAAGTCATTGTTCAGTAAAAGACAGTTCCTTGTTAAGCGGTGGTCTCCCTCATTAAACTTTACCCCATCTGGTCCTGGCCAGCCGAAGTCACTGACATCACGTGGCCTGCCAGAGCGTGACGCTTCCATAGCTAATGTCCACACATCCAGCCAGGACCCCCTATCTCATGTAGGGTGCCGAGGCGTAAAACACAAGCAGCTTGCCCACGGCTACCGCCCCGCGCCATGTTACAGTTATATAGGGCTCAGCATTCATAGCACTGCTACATTGACAGTGGAGAGAACAGGGATTCTCTCAAAACTACAGCAGACAGTGCAGTAATTGACACATCGAAGGAATCAGGGTCTGCTCACAGATCCCATAGTAAAAACTAGCTGCCAGATTAGTGACATGACCCATTGAATGGTAACTCTGTTATCAATACATTCATGTATTTAATGTCTAAAGAAAAAAAGTGCTTTCATTTTTTGTTTTATGGGTAATCAACATAATCTGTCATTATTCTGTGTGACAGAATTATTTTGGCACTGTAAGGTACAACCCAAGAGGTTAAACACAGCACAAACCAACCAAAGCCACCAATAGGGAGCACCAGAGAGACAGGTTTCATCTTTCTGGAGGATAGCTAATTTGCATAATTAAAGTGAAATGCAGTTCCAAAGAATATATTGGTAAGTACCCTCCATAGCCCAAGTTTTCATAAAGTTACATTTCTGCTCATACTATAGCCTGCACATGTGGCTCGGGTGTTACTACTGCTGAAGATATGTAACATCTGGCTGAGCCTGGGTCTTGTTTGATTAAGTTTTTGCTTCTGAGGATGACCACCCTGGACGAGAGATTGTCTCTTCACGCATGGCCAGCGAGATGAACCATGTTTACATGTGCTGTCAATGGATCCAGACTAGGAATTCGTACCAAATACCAGTCATATTTTACTGTAGCTACTGACAAGCGATGTCTACAATCTTGTCTTTAGGTTTAGGATCAATCATCCAAATGTGTCAAACTTGTGAACAAACTAGAAAGAAGACACCAGATCTGCAGCTATAAAGAGGGTAAGATCCGAGGGGGCAGGTCACTAGTTGCTCGTGGGAGGGACTTATGCTTTAAGGCTTGTTTTGCCTGCCTGCACTACTGGAATAGACATCTGTTGTCCTCAGCTGGTTAAAAGATGCCCTCCTAATTAAGAGCTCATTCACTATGAGCTCAACCTACCCAAAGTCGTCCTGTACACAAAAAACTGTCTAATAAATAGTAGTAATGCTCAGCTCTTAAATAAAAAACCTCCTATGCAGTGTGAATTTAAAGGAGTTGGTCAGGATTTAGATATTACTGACCTATCTTTCATATTGATGATGTGCTCTTCTAGTCACCTGACCGCTGCAGCCAATTACAGCCTTTAGCAGTGCTGTGACTTCCCCTTTTAAGCAAAGGTCACACCATACGTAATTTTGGTGCAGGTTTTTCTGGGCAGATTTGAAAATCTGCAGCAAAATACAGAAACGTCATGAAATCTCAACTAGGTGTTGAAGATATTTTTTACTTATTAATTTGCCTGTGATGTTTTTTTTTTAATTTGTAGCATATCAATTATTTGTGTAAATTCAGGGTGAAATCTGCTCCAAATCTGCATCAAAATCCAGAGCAAAATCCAAATGCAAAATATGGATTTTCCAGCATTTTTTACTGAAAAATCAAGTGCAAATATTCAACTTGTGAACTTAACTTCAGGGTAGGTTAGCAGAGAATTGATGGGCTGTGAAAACCAATTCCAGCAGAATTTCATTTTTGGTGTGCATTTGAAATGCAAAATTAGAAATCTGGGGCAAATCTGCTGCATTTCCACATCACAACCTAATTGCGTATTACTGCGGACCTGATGCATTGGTACCTGCATTCGTAATTACCATAGTTGATATCATCGCCAAGAAGATGCAGGGAAGTCATACATGTCACCCCACAGGCTAGTGTCACAATGAAAGATGCGGAGAATTACTAAGGTAAGTATAGTGCTGAAAAAATTCTACATAAGGAACATACGCAAAGAACCTATTGCAGTGTCTGTGCAGAAATGTCCCACAGCAAATCCATTATGTGCATGAATTTAGCTTCATATATAATGTGCAAATTATTTTGTGTCACCCTAGTTAGTGAATTTGCCTATTTCAGTGAGTGCTCCATGATCAGTCAGTGCCCTTGCAATTTGTGAGTGCCCCATAATGAGTAAGTGCCCTATAATCAGTGTGTACCCCCTGTAATCAGTGACTTTTCCAAAATCAGTGAGTGCCTGTATTATCAGTGAGTGCCCGATAATCTGTAAGTGCCCCATAATCAGTGAGTGTCCCCGTATTAAGTGATTGCCACCATAATCAGTGAGTGCCCCTATAATCAGTGAGTTTCCCAATAATTAATGAGTGCACCTATAGTGAATGCCCCATAGTCAATGAGTGCCTTATAATCAGTCAGTGCCCAACAACCAGTGAGTGCCCTTATAATTAGTGAGTGCCTCGCATTCAGTAAGTGCTCCATAATCAGTGTGTACCCCCTGTAATCAGTGGCTGCTCCAAAATCAGTGAGTGCCCGTATAATCCGCGAGTGCCAGATAGTAAGTACCACATAACCAGAAAGTTCTCCATAATCAGTGAATGCCTCATAATCAGTCAGTTCCCCATAACCAGTGAGTGCCCCAAAACCAGTGAGTGCCTCATAATCAGAGTGTGCCCCCTATAATCAGTAACTGCTCCAAAATCAGTGAATGCTGTGAGGCAGTGACAGGTGTTATATGCGACGGTTGCTATGTGTCCCCCAGGATGCGCACAGAAGCGTATTGAGGCTGCAGGAGTGCATTGCAGTCACAGGCATAGCTGTGATTGCAGTGCAAAATAAAAGTAAGTGTTTGTCTTGGGCAAGCTATTTGCCCAAGGTAGATTTAAGAAAACCTTCCATGGGCTTTTATTTTTCGAGTGAACTACAGGATGGCAGTGGGGCAGTTCGCTCCCTCCAGGCTGGGTCTTACAAGTGGCCCATGGCCACAGATTCCATTCAAGAAACCCTGCAGCAAAGGGTTGGGTGTGTCAGTCGTGGTTTGCAAACTGCAAAGCAGGTGGCTCTGCAAGGCTCAGCCTGTGTGAAGTTACATGGAGCCAAGCGAAGCCAAAAAGCCTGGCACCCCTCAGCGTGCCAAGTGGTGCAGTAGCCCAAGGCAACCAGCCTCGTATACGGACTGTCTTGATTCCTGGCTGTGATCCGGGGGATACGATTTTGTTTTTCATTTGTAAGTACGTTGGACATTAAAGACACTTTGTTTTGAACTTTCCTGTGGTCACTGCCTATGTGTTACACTGCACCAACCCCGCTGCACTACAGTGCCTATATAATCAGTGAGTGCCCCATAATCAGAAAGTGCCCCATAATCAGTGAGTGCCCCTTAATCAGTGAGTGCCCCGTATTGGGAATTGCCATTAATAATTATGGTAATCCTAATTGACCTAAAACGGGAAAGGTTTAGTCTGATTTCATGTCAGATATTGAGAAAAACCTGCAGATGTGTCTTTTTATATAGTGCATGTAAACTTCTGGTTTCAAATGTATATAATCACTGAAGCCCCTGCAGCCCCCCAGTCATGTTTCATTAGGATGGATGCATAACTTCATATTTATCATAGGCACGGACCATAACAGACGGTATTAAAACACAATTTTGCCAATTGGCAGCTGCTCATTTCGAGTTCATTAGAGTAATGCAGTAATGTTATTTCTCCCCTTATGTAGCCCAGGGGTTAATGGCTTAAAGCTTAATTCTACTCTTAGCCTAAATATTCAGCCGAGACCGCAGTTAACCCCATTACCCCACATCACACTCCCAGGAAGCTGAGATATGGGGGGCTGTTTGCTGAGGTCAGGACACGATGGAGCTACTTTATTTGTCCCTTTCTCTATATGTAATGGGTCACAAATGGACTCCTACATTAAATATTGTTGTTTCTGTCAAAATTTACAAAGTATCAGATTAAAAGAAAAAGGACATTTAACAATCTACAATACTGTAATATAAAACTGTCTTCATAAGCAGAAACTGGCTATGGCTTAACATACAGTGATTGCCTGCTGGCGGGATCAGCACACAGGAAAATGAATGAACTATTCATCTGTGTTACAATAGCTCCCTCCAGTGGAAGTTATAAGGAATGCAGCCTAACTCTTTTTGTAGCTGTATGTAGAAAGTGGCTGCCATGGGTGGGACAGTCAGGGAAGTAGTGATAGAGATGAGCAGATCCTTTCAAATTGGAATTTGCCAACTTCTTTTAGTTTTCCTCCAAAATTGGATTTGAATCTCAAAACTTTGAGTTGAATCTCAATAAATTTGGGTCATTGCTGCAAATCATCTAATTCAGGAGTGGGAATTAATTTTCCCGAGGGCCACATGAGAGACTATGACTGTTGTGGAGGGCCGAACTAGTAGGCTGAAATTAATTATGATCAATATTAATATTAACATATTAATTATAATTATATATTCATGTGAATGTACTATTCAGCAGAATTATGTATGCTGACATGCCCCTATTTGTATGATCCCGCACACAGCCCCTATATACAGTATAAGCCCTCACATATGCCCTATATATACAGTATGAGCCTCCACAATGCCCCCTAACAGTATGAGCCCTCACATAGCCTCCTAAATAAAGTATGAGCCCCTACATAGCCTCCCTATAAACAGTATGAGCCCACATAGTCGCTCTATATACAGTATGAGCCCTTACATAGCCCCCATATACAGTGTGAGCCCCTACATAGCCCCTATATACAGTATGAGCCACCACATAGCCTCTCTATACACAGACTGAACCCTCACCTATCCCCTAAATACAGTATGAACCCCCACATAGCCTCCTTATATGCAATATTAGCCTCCACATCAGGGCCGGCTCCAGGTTTTTGAGGGCCCCGGGCGAAAGAGTCTCAGTGCCCCCCCCCCTTTAATACATACCACGATTCATGATGCCCAGATACAGCAGAGAAATATAGCTATAGTACAATGCCAGATTTCACTTCTTACATGAGTGATAGCTATTGTAAATTCTGCAGTGTATATATACAGGACAGGAGGAGTGGTACTGTGCGGTGTATATATACAGGGGAGAGGTACTGTACAGTGTATATATACAGGGGAGAGGTACTGTGCAGTGTATATATACAGGGGAGAGGTACTGTGCGGTGTATATATAGAGGGGAGTGGTACTGTGCAGTGTATATATACAGGGGAGAGGTACTGTGCGGTGTATATATACAGGGGAGAGGTACTGTGCAGTGTATATATACAGGGGAGAGGTACTGTGCGGTGTATATATACAGGGGAGAGGTACTGTGCGGTGTATATATACAGGGGAGAGGTACTGTGCGGTGTATATACTTCAACAGCCGCCCAGCCCAGGCCCCCAGCACCTGTCCTGTATATATATTATATACACTGTATCTATACAGGCTGTGCTGGGGGCCTGGGCTGGGCGGCTGCTGTAGTATATATATATATATGTCAGCTGCAGCCGCCCAGCCCATGGCCGCCCCAGGTCACCTTGAAAGGGTAGAAAGGGTTAAAGCGGCCAGATGGATGTATGACTGCATGAGTGGGCCCCCCTGTCTTGTCAGGGCCCCGGCACTTGCCCGGGTGTGCCGGGTGCTGATGCCGGCCCTGCTCCACATAACCTCCCCATATATAGTATGAGCCCCACTATATACAGTATTAGCACCCACATAGCCTCCCTATATACAGTATGAGCCCCACGTAGCCTGCCTATATAAAGTATGAGCCCCACATATCCTCCCTATATTCTGTAGGACCCCCACAAAACCCCACTATATTCAGTATGAGCCCTCACATAGTCCCCTATATACACATCCCATATATATATATATATGTATATATATATATATATATATATATATATATAGTACAGACCAAAGGTTTGGACACACCTTCTCATTTTAAGATTTTTCTGTATTTTCATGACTATGAAAATTGTATATTCACACTAAAGGCATCAAAACTATGAATTAACACATGTGGAATTATACACTTAACAAAAAAGTGTGAAACAACTGAAATTATGTCTTATATTCTATGTTCTTCAAAGTAGCCACCTTTTGCTTTTGATGACTGCTTTGCACACTCTTGGCAATCTCTTCATGAGCTTCAAGAGGTAGCCACCGGGAATGGTTTTCACTTCACAGGTGTGCCCTGTCAGGTTTAATAAGTGGGATTTCTTGCCTTATAAATGGGGTAGGGACCATCAGTTGTGTTGTGCAGAAGTCTGGTGGATACACAGCTGATAGTCCTACTGAATAGACTGTTAGAATTTGTATTATGGCAAGAAAAAAGCAGCTAAGTAAAGAAAAACAAGTGGCCATCGTTACTTTAAGAAATGAAGGTCAGTCAGTCTGAAAAATTGGGAAAACTTTGAAAGTGTCCCCAAGTGCAGTTGCAAAAACCATAAAGCGCTACAAAGAAACTGGCTCACATGAGGACCTCCGCAGGAAAGGAAGACCAAGAGTCACCTCTGCTTCTGAGGATAAGTTTATCTGAGTCACCAGCCTCAGAAATCGCAGGTTAACAGCAGCTCAGATTAGAGACCAGGTCAATGCCACACAGAGTTCTAGCAGCAGACACATCTCTACAACAACTGTTAAGAGGAGACTTTGTGCAGCAGGCCTTCATGGTAAAATAGCTGCTAGGAAACCACTGCTAAGGACAGGCAACAAGTAGAAGAGACTTGTTTGGGCTAAAGAACACAAGGAATGGACATTAGACCAGTGGAAATCTGTGCTTTGGTCTGATGAGTCCAAATTTGAGATCTTTGGTTCCAACCACCGTGTCTTTGTGCGACGCAGAAAAGGTGAATGGATGGACTCTACATGCCTGGTTCCCACCGTGAAGCATGGAGGAGGAGGTATGATGGTGTGGGGGTGCTTTGCTGGTGACACTGTTGGGGATTTATTCAAAATTGAAGGCATACTGAACCAGCATGGCTACCACAGCATCTTGCAGTGGCATGCTATTCCATCCGGTTTGCGTTTAGTTGGACCATCATTTATTTTTCAACAGGTCAATGACCCCAAACACACCTCCAGGCTGTGTAAGGGCTTTTTGACCAAGGAGAGTGATGGGGTGCCACACCAGATGACCTGGCCTCCACAGTCACCAGACCTGAACCCAATCGAGATGGTTTGGGGTGAGCTGGACTGCAGAGTGAATGCAAAAGGGCCAACAAGTTCTAAGCATCTCTGGGAACTCCTTCAAGATTGTTGGAAGACCATTCCCGGTGACTACCTCTTGAAGCTCATCAAGAGAATGCCAAGATTGTGCAAAGCAGTCATCAAAGCAAAAGGTGGCTACTCTGAAGAAGCTAGAATATAAGACATCATTTCAGTTGTTTCACACTTATTTGGTAAGTATATAATTCCACATGTGTTAATTCATAGTTTTGATGCCTTCAGTGTGAATGTACAATTTTCATAGTCATGAAAATACAGAAACATCTTTAAATGAGAAGGTGTGTCCAAACTTTTGGTCTGCACTGTATATATACACAAATATATATACACACATATATATATATATATATATATATATATATATATATATATATATATATACACACATCCTAGATATCACTGAATGATTATTCCAGTTGTAAATCTTTATTCATTACATAGTGCAATGTGTTGAGAACAATAAAACCTAAAAATTATCAACGTAAATCACAACTAATATCGCACGGAGGTCTGGAGTTGGAATGATGCTCAAAATCAAAGTGGAAAATGAAGTTACAGGCTGATCCAACGTCAGTGGAAATGCTTCAAGACAAGGAATTGATGCTCAGTAGTGTGTGTGGCCTCCACGTGCCTGTATGATCTCCCTACAACACCTGGGCATGCTCCTGATGAGGCGGCGGATGGTCTCCTGAGGGATCTCCTCCCAGACCTGGACTAAAGCATCCGCCAACTCCTGGACAGTCTGTGGTGCAACGTGATTTTGGTGGATGGTGTGAGACATGATGTCCCAGATGTGTTCAATCGGATTCAGGTCTGGGGAACAGGCAGGCCAGTCCATAGCTTCAATGCCTTCATATTGCAGGAACTGCTGACACACTCCAGCCACATGAGGTCTGGCATTATCCTTCATTAAGAGGAACCCAGGGCCAACCGCATCAGCATATGGTCTCACAAGGGGTCTAAGGATCTCATCTCGGTACCTAATGGCAGTCAGGCTACCTCCAGTGAGCACATGGAGGGCTGTTGCAGGCAGCAGATCACTCTCCACGGCGTCTCCAGACTCTGTCACGTTTGTCACATGTGCTCAGTGTGAATCTGCTTTCATCGGTGAAAAGCACAGGCACTAGTGGCGAATTTGCCAATCCTGGTATTCTGTGGCAAATGCCAAGCGTCCTGCATGGTGTTGGGCTGTGAACACAACCCCCATCAGTGGACATGGGGCACTCAGATCATCCTCATGGAGTCGGTTTCGAACTGTTTGTGCAGACACATGCACTTTTGTGTCCTGCTGGAGGTCATTTTGAAGGGCTCTGGCAGTGCTCTTCCTGTTCCTCCTTGCACAAAGGCTGAGATAGTGGTACTGCTGCTGGGTTGTTGCCCTCCTACGGCCCCCTCCACATCTCCTGGTGTACTGGCCTGTCTCCTGGTAGAGCCTCCAACCTCTGGACACTACACTGACAGACAAAGCAAACCTTCTTGCAACAGCTCGCATTGATGTGCCATCCTGAATGAGCTGCGCTACCTGAGCCACTTGTGTGGGTTGTAGAGTCCGTCTCATGCTACCACGAGTGTGAAAGCACAACCAACATTCAAAAGTGACCAAAACATCAGCCAGAAAGCATTGGTACTGAGATGTGGTCTGGGGTCCCCAACTGCTGAACCACTCCTTTATTGTGTGTCTTGATAATTGCCAATAATTTCCATCTGTTGTCTACTGCATTTGCACAGCAGCATGTGAAATTGATTGTCAAACAGTGTTGCTTCGTAAGTGGACATTTCACAGACGTTTGATTTACTTGGAGTTATATTCTGCTGTTTAAGTGTTCCCTTTATTTTTTAAGCAGTATGTTTACTGTATATATCTATGTGTTGTGTAAAAAGGGGAAGTGAAATTATAGGATAAGCCACTAGAGGGGGGCATAGTAGAATAGGAGTTTAGTATGACAAATAGTTGATTTAGGAGGAGCTAACTCTGGATAAGATGGAGGGTTTTTCCTTTTGCTGGTCAGTATGGGCCTTAAAACCCTGTCAGGGTGGTCAGCTCCACAACATTTAACCCCTTCCCGACCTATGACGCATACGCTGCGTCATGAAAGTCGGTGCCAATCCGACCTGTGACGCAGCGTATGCGTCATGGCGGAATCGCGTTCCTGCAGGTCGGGTGAAAGGGTTAACTGAAATTTCACCCGACCTGCAGCTACAGAGGAACTTGTACTTTAGCCCAGGGGGGGTGGCTTAGCCCCCACTTGGCTACGATCGCCCTGGTGACCACTTTGTCACCACCCCCCAGATCTGATTGGAGCTAGCGTCCATGTGACGCTAGCTCTCCATTCAGATGTGTGGGGGGCGGAGAAAACCATGGCTGCCTCGCTGTCCAGCTTCATGCCTCCGTGGAAGCTGAACAGCGAGGTGCCTGCATACTGCCCTGCCACATACAGCGATCGCCGCCGCCGCTGCAGTCACCGCCACCGCTGCAGTGGCCGCCACCGCCAGGTGCTCCCCTCTGCTTCTCTCCCCCCCCTTGCGATTCCATGCCCCCCGACCTTCGCTCCCTCCCCCCTGCACCCGGTGATCGCCCCCTCCCCCTTGCCCCAGAGATTACCCCCCCTGCTGCTGCCAGCTCCATTTCCACCTTCTGCTGCATCGCATCTGACAGCCCCCGCCCCAGTGATCCCCCCTGATCTCTCCTCTGATCGCCCCCCTGATCTCCCCCCTGCCCTGTGGATCACCCCCTGCCTCGCTGATGTCCTCCCCTGCCCCGCTGATGTCCCCCCTGCCCCTCAGATCTCCCCCTGCCTTGTGGATCACCCCCTGCCTTGTGGATCACCCCCTGCCTTGTGGATCACCCCCTGCCCTGCTGATGTCCCCCCTGCCCTGCAGATCTCCCCCCTGCCTTGTGGATCACCCCCTGCCCCGCTGATGTCCTCCCTGCCCCGCTGATGTCCTCCCTGCCCCGCTGATGTCCTCCCTGCCCCGCTGATGTCCTCCCTGCCCCGCTGATTCCCTCCCTGCCCCGCTGATGTCCCCCCTGCCCCGCAGATCTCCCCCCTGCCTTGTGGATCACCCCCTGCCCCGCTGATGTCCCCCCTGCCCCGCTGATATCCCCCCTGCCCTGCAGATCTCCCCCCTGCCCTGTGGATTGCCCCCTGCCCCGCTGATGTCCCTCCCTGCCCCGCTGATGTCCCTCCCTGCCCCGCTGATGTCCCTCCCTGCCCCGCTGATGTCCCTCCCTGCCCCGCTGATGTCCCTCCCTGCCCCCCAGATCTCCCCCCTGCCTTGTGGATCACCCCCTGCCCAGCTGATGTCCCCCCTGCCCCGCAGATCTCCCCCCTGCCCTGTGGATTGCCCCCTGCCCCGCTGATGTCCCTCCCTGCCCCGCTGATGTCCCTCCCTGCCCCGCTGATGTCCCTCCCTGCCCCGCTGATGTCCCTCCCTGCCCCGCTGATGTCCTCCCCTGCCCCGCTGATGTCCTCCCCTGCCCCGCTGATGTCCTCCCCTGCCCCGCTGATGTCCTCCCCTGCCCCGCTGATGTCCTCCCCTGCCCCGCTGATGTCCTCCCCTGCCCCGCTGATGTCCTCCCCTGCCCCGCTGATGTCCTTCCCCTGCCCCGCTGATGTCCTTCCCCTGCCCCGCTGATGTCCTTCCCCTGCCCCGCTGATGTCCTTCCCCTGCCCCGCTGATGTCCTCCCTGCACTGTGGATCACCCCCTGCCCCGCTGATGTCCTCCCCTGCTCCGGTGATGTCCCCCCTGCCCCGCTGATCTCCCCCCTGCCCTGTGGATCGCCCCCTTCCCCGCTGATGTCCTCCCCTTCCCCGCAGATCTCCCCCTGCCCCGCAGATCTCCCCCCTGCCCCGCCGATGTCCCCCCTGCCCCAGTTTTCCCATTAGGGTTGGGATTAGGGGTAGGGTTAGGATTAGGGTTGGGATTAGGGGTAGGGTTAGGATTAGGGGTAGGGTTGGGATTAGGGGTAGGGTTAGGGTTGGGATTAGGGGTAGGGTTGGGATTAGGGGTAGGGTTGGGATTAGGGGTAGGGGTGTGTTGGGGTTAGGGTTGGAGATAGAATTGGGGGTTTCCACTGTTTAGGCACATCAGGGGCTCTCCAAACGCGACATGGCGTCCGATCTCCATTCCAGCCAATTCTGCGTTAAAAAAGTAAAACAGTGCTCCTTCCCTTCCGAGCTCTCCCGTGCGCCCAAACAGGGGTTTACCCCAACATTTGGGGTATCAGCGTACTCAGGACAAATTGGACAACAACTTTTTTGGTCCAATTTCTTTGTTACCCTTGGCAAACTAAAAATTTGGGGGGCTAAAAAACCCTTTTTGTGGGAAAAAATGTTTTTTTGTTTTCACGGCTCTGCGTTATAAACTGTAGTGAAACACTTAGGGGTTCAAAGTTCTCTCAACACATCTAGATAAGTTCCTTGGGGGTCTAGTTTCCAATATAGGGTCACTTGTGGGGGGTTTCTACTGTTTAGGTACATTAGGGGCTATGCAAACGCAATGTGATGCCTGCAGACCAATCCATCTAACTCTGCATTCCAAATGGTGTTCATTCCCTTCCGAGCTCTGCCATGCGCCCAAATGGTGGTTCCCCTCCACATATAGGGTATCAGCGTACTCAGGACAAATTGGTCAACAGCTTTTGGGGACCAATTTCTCCTGTTACCCTTGTGAAAATAAAAAATTGCGGGCTAAAAATCATCTTTGAAGAAAAAAAAGATTTTTTTATTTTCACGGCTCTGCGTTATAAAATTCTAACTTCTGCAAATGCAACGTGACGCCCGCAGACCATTCCATCAAAGTCTGCATTTCAAATGTCACTACTTCCCTTCCAAGCCCTGACGTGTGCCCAAACAGTGTTTTCCCCCTACATATGGGGTACCAGCGTACTCACAACAAACTGGGCAACAAATATTGGGGTCCAATTTCTCCTGCTACCCTTGTGAAAATAAACAATTGCTTGCTAAAACATCTTTTTTGAGGACAGAAAAAGGATTTTTTATTTTCACGGCTCTGCGTTGTAAACTTCTGTGAAGCACTTGGGGGTTGAACGTGCTCATCACACATCTAGATAAGTTCCTTGGGGGGTCTAGTTTCCAAAATGGGGTCACTTGTGGGGGGTTTCTACTGTTTAGGCACATCAGGGGCTCTGCAAACATAACATGATGCCCGCAAACCATTCCATCAACGTCTGCATTCCAAATCGTCACTACTTCCCTTCCGAGCCCCGGCATGTGCCTAAACAGTGGTTTACCCCCACATATGGGGTATCAGCGTACTCAGTAGAAACTGGACAACAACTTTTGGGGTCAAATTTCTCCTGTTACCCTTGGGAAAATTAAAAAATTCTGGGCTAAAAAAATATTTTTGAGGAAAGAAAACACATTTATTATTTTCACGGCTCTGCATTATAAACTTCTGTGAAGCACTTGGGGGTTCAAAGTGCTCACCACACATCTAGGTAAGTTCCCTTGGGGGTCTAGTTTCCAAAGTGGGGTCACTTGTGGGGAGTTTCTACTGTTTAGGCATATCAGGGGCTCTGCAAACGCAATGTGACGCCCGCAGAGCATTCCATCAATGTCTGCATTTCAAAACGTCACTACTTCCCTTCCGAACCCCTACGTGTGCCAAAACAGTGGTTTACCCCCACATATGGGGTATCAGCGTACTCAGGAGAAACTGGACAACAACTTTTGGGGTCCAATTTCTCCTGTTACCCTTGGGAAAATAAAAAATTGTGGGCTAAAAAATCATTTTTGAGAAAAGAAAAATATTTTTTTATTTTCATGGCTCTGCGTTATAAACTTCTGTGAAGCACTTGGGGGTTCAAAGTGCTCACTATGCATCTAGATTAGTTCCTTGGGAGGTCTAGTTTCCAAAATGGGGTCACTTGTGCGGGAGCTCCAATGTTTAGGCACAGGGGCTCTCCAAACGCGACATGGTGTCCGTTAATGATTGAAGCTAATTTTCCATTAAAAAAGCCAAATGGCGTGCCTTCCCTTCCGAGCCCTGCCGTGCGCCCAAACAGTGGTTTACCCCCACATATGGGGTATCATCGTACTCAGGACAAACTGGACAACAACATTTGGGGTCCAATTTCTCCTCTTACCCTTGGGAAAATAAAAAAGTCCGGGCTAAAAATCATTTTTGAGGAAAGAAAAATAATTTTTTATTTTCATGGCTCTGCGTTATAAACTTCTGTGAAGCACCTGGGGGTTTTAAGTGCTCACTATGCATCTAGATAAGTTCCTTGGGGGGTCTAGTTTCCAAAATGGGGTCACTTGTAGGGGAGCTCCAATGTTTAGGCACACAGGGGCTCTCCAAACGCGACATGGTGTCCGCTAACGATTGGAGCTAATTTTCCATTCAAAAAGTCAAATGGCGCGCCTTCCCTTCCTAGCCTTGCCGTGCACCCAAACAGTGGTTTACCCCCACATATGAGGTATCGGCGTACTCAGGAGAAATTGCCCAACTAATTTTAGGATCCATTTTATCCTGTTGCCCATGTGAAAATGAAAAAATTGAGGCTAAAAGAAATTTTGTGTGAAAAAAAAGTACTTTTTCATTTTTACGGATTAATTTGTGAAGCACCTGGGGGTTTAAAGTGCTCTCTATGCTTCTAGATAAGTTCCTTGGGGGGGTCTAGTTTCCAAAATGGGGTCACTTGTGGGGGAGCTCCAATGTTTAGGCACACAGGGGCTCTCCAAACCTGACATGGTGTCCGCTAGCGATGGAGATAATTTTTCATTCAAAAAGTCAAATGGCGCTCCTTCCCTTCCGAGCCTTACCATGTGCCCAAACAGTGGTTTACCCCCACATGTGAGGTATCGGTGTACTCAGGAGAAATTGTCCAACAAATTTTAGGATCCATTTTATCCTCTTGCCCATGTAAAAATGAAAAAATTGAGGCTAAAATAATTTTTTTGCGAAAAAAAAGTACTTTTTCATTTTTACGGATTAATTTGTGAAGCACCTGGGGGTTTAAAGTGCTCACTATGCATCTAGATAAGTTCCTTGGGGGGTCTAGTTTCCAAAATGGGGTCACTTGTGGGGGAGCTCCAATGGTTAGGCACACGGGGGCTCTCCAAACGCGACATGGTGTCCGCTAAAGATTGGAGCCAATTTTTCATTCAAAAAGTCAAATGGCGCTCCTTCCCTTCCGAGCCCTGCCGTGCGCCCAAACAGTGGTTTACCCCCACATATGATGTATCAGCATACTCAGGACAAATTGGACAACAATGTTCGTGGTCCAGTTTCTCCTTTTACCCTTGGGAAAATAAAAAAATTGTTGCGAAAAGATCATTTTTGTGACTAAAAAGTTGAATGTTAATTTTTTTCTTCCATGTTGCTTCTGCTGCTGTGAAACTCCTGAAGAGTTAATAAACTTCTTGAATGTGGTTTTGAGCACCTTGAGGGGTGCAGTTTTTAGAACGGTGTCACTTTTGGGTATTTTCAGCCATATAGAACCCTCAAACTGACTTCAAATGTGAGGTGGTCCCTAAAAAAAATGGTTTTGTAAATTTTGTTGTAAAAATGAAAAATCACTGGTCAAATTTTAACCCTTATAACTTCCTAGCAAAAAAAAAATTTGTTTCCAAAATTATGCTGATGTAAAGTAGACATGTGGGAAATGTTATTTATTAACTATTTTCTGTCACATAACACTCTGGTTTAACAGAATAAAAATTCAAAATGTGAAAATTGCAAAATTTTCAAAATTTTCGCCAAATTTCCGTTTTTTTCACAAATAAACTCAGAAATTATCGACCTCAATTTACCACTAACATGAAGCCCAATATGTCACGAAAAAACAGTCTCAGAATCGCTAGGATCCGTTGAAGCGTTCCTGAGTTATTACCTCATAAAGGGACACTGGTCAGAATTGCAAAAAACGGCAAGGTCATTAAGGCCAAAATAGGCTGGGTCATGAAGGGGTTAAGAACATGGCCCAGCTGTGTAGTGCCAGTGGGCCAGAAGGTTACAGCAGGATAAGGATGCAGGTCGCTCCAAGATGTGGCAGTTTTCTACATGAGCAGATGCCCTCCTGGGCGGACGCTGCAGTACCAGTCGAGACAGGATGAACCGGGTACAAACTGAAGGACATAGAAAAGAGCACAGGGAAAGTATAGGATGTGAACGGTGCCGAATTTTGTGTTGATGCTGTAACTGATGTGGATGTGCTGCGATTGAAAACAAGTAAAGTTCTACATTTAAAGTTTCAATTGGACTCTGTCTCTTTGTGCGTAATACCACCAGCTGAAGAACTTCAGCAGCCCTGGTGGGACCTAGATGGTGCAGAGGGTGAAGCAGAAGGTATGCCAAAAAAGGAACATTGTATTTATGTGACAAGGAACCAGGGCGCGTTTGAGCAATATATGTCAGCCATGACTACGGCCCTGGCTCCCCTCACACTTGGCGTAGTGTGGTAGGATCCTGCAGCCTTGCAATGCAGGGATGCTGTGAAAGATGAAGAAATATTCTGAATGTGACCAAGGAAAAGGAAGAAATCATTGATATTCTAGATGTGACTGATACTTTGGATGTGACTAATGTACTGGATGTGACTGATACTGTGATGACAAAGATGGCGACTCTAAAGATGGTGGAAAATGGCGCCAAAATGGAGAACAACTTTGATCCCACCTATTGTGGGTGTCCTGACTTTGAAATGTCACAAAAGATTGCCTGGCTGTCTGATTGTCGGCGGCCTAAGCATGGTGTCCGCCCCAGGTGGGTGCGTCCGAAAAGGAGAAGACCTGGCCCACTTACCACAGATTGCAAAGAAATGGGTCGAGCGGCCAGAAGCGACCCCACCTTGGAACGGCTGGGGCCCAGAAGAAAGATCCGTATGCAGATGCGCCGCCCCATTACAATCTACGGGACCAGCAGCGATGGACCACTCGTGTATGCGGTGCTGCGGCAGCATAGGCCGCCTCAAGTGGAAGCAACATCGCGACCCTTGGCTCATCTTGTCCTCACCCACAGTCGGAGGGCCCTTTCTCATTCCCCAGTCAGGCCGCCTGGATTGAGGATGTCATGAATCCTATGGTAGTTTTCTGACTGACGTGCCAGAGGTTAATTATTTGTGGCCTCTTTCTGGTTCTGGGAGGGCTTTTTATAGCCTTGGTTAGCTTGAGTTCTTGTCAGTTATAATCCTGCCCTCGGCTGAGTTAAGTTAGCCCTGAAGCACCCCCAGAGTCAGGTGCAATGAGGCCAGTATGGGCCATAAGTAAACATTTTTCTGTTTTAGGTTTTCATTGCGCCTGGTGCACTTCTCCTGCTGTATGGCAGGACTTTGCCCTTGGACTTGGAACAGAACGTATGCGGTTGTGGCAACAGACTACCTCAGTTACAGGCAGCGCATATGTGAAGGAAGAGCAGTACTTTGCACAAAGGAAGGGGAGGAAGCCCACTTGGACTGATGATCTAACAGACAGATCCAGTTAACACTCTATGGACTACGTGGAAGTTAGTAATGGGAAGGTTATGTGCTCGGGTCCTGTGGACGAACAGGACCGGGGCCTAATGGACTGCAAGTGTTTCCTGGGAGACGGTGAACTAGGCACCTATTACAAGAGAAAGGACTCCTATGCGGCATAAAAAGACTTTGCTCACGTTGGGCTGGTGAATTGTCTCTTTCGTATATTTGCTTCCCTGCGTGGAGTATTCCCTTGTACATATTAAAATCTTATTCTTTATTTGGAAGGGGATAACCAATCTTAAAGGAAGGGGGGGTGTAAGGGGTATACCGGGACCGGGTGATGCTCCATTCCCTTTCCTCATGTTGATATTATCTTGTTCGTATAATTGTACATACAATTACATGATGCTGCTATATGTATATATACAGTACAGAGCAAAAGTTTGGACACACCTTCTCATTTAAAGATTTTTCTTTATTGTCATGACTATGAAAATTGTAAATTCACACTGAAGGCATCAAAATTATGAATTAACACATGTGGAATTATATACTTAACAAAAAAGTGTGAAACAACTGAAAATATGTCTTATATTCTAGGTTCTTCAAAGTAGCCAACTTTTGCTTTGATAAATGCTTTGCACAGTCTTGGCATTCTCTTGATGAGCTTCAAGAGCAAAACTTTTGCTCTGTACTGTATATATCTATCTGATGTGTAGAAAGGGACAATGCAGTTATAGGAGTAGCCACTAGAGGAAGGCATAGTAGAATAGGAGATTAGTATTTTAGGAGGAGCTAACTGTGGATAAGATAGAGAGTTTTTCCTGTTCCTGGTCAGTAGGGGCCTTAGAGCCCAGTCAGGGCAGACAGATCCACAATGTTTAAGAAAATGGCCCAGCCGTCCAGTGCCAGTGGGTCAGAAGGTTGCATCAGGATAAGGAAGCTGGTCGCTCCAAGATGTGGCAGCTTTCTACATGGGCAGATGCCCTTCTGTCTGCGTGAAACAGACAAGGGAATTCCTGAACGTAGTGAGGCTGAACAGGGAGGACGCTTCAGTACTGGTCGAGAAGAGACGAACCGGGTACAAACTGAAGGACATGGAAAAGAGCACAGGGAAAATAAAGGATGTGAATGGTGCCGTTGTGCTGTAACTGATGTGGACATGCTGCAATTGAAAACAAGCAAAGTTTTACGTTTAAAGTTTGAATTGTACTCTGTCTCTTTATGCGTAATACCACCAGCAGCAGAACTTCAGAAGCTTCGATGGGACCCACAAGGTGCAGAGGGGACATTGTATTTATGTGACAGGGAACCAGGGCACGATTGAGCAATATATGTCAGCCACGTCTACGGCCCTGGCTCCCCTCACACTTGGCATAGTGTGGCAGGCTCCCGCAGCCTTGCAATGTGGGGATGCCGTGAAAGATGAAGAAATTGATATTCTGAATGTGACCAAGGAAAAGGAAGAAACCATTGATATTCTAGATGTGACTGATACTTTGGATGTGACTAATGTACTGGATGTGACTGACACTGTGATGACAAAGATGGCGACTCTAAAGATGGTGGAAAATGGCGCCAAAATGGAGAACAACTTTGATCCCACCCATTGTGGGTGTCCTGACTTTGAAATGGAGCAAAAGATTGCCTGTGACGGGGAACCAGGGTGCGATTGAGCAATATGTGTCAGCCAGGACTACGGCCCTGGCTCCCCTCACATGTGTATTATAGTGACAATGAGCAGAGTCCTTTCAGAGACGATCCTAACTTTGATCGTCTATGCAAAATTCAGCCAGTAGAAAATTTGCTGAGACGTAAAATCCCCAAAGGGACATCGCTATAGATGATTCTTTGGTTCATTTCAATGGGAGGCTAAAATTCCAACATTACCTGCCCAGTTATAGGGCCCGATGCAGATTTAAACAATACAAGCTGTGCGAGAGTACTTCAGAATACACCCACAGATTTAAGGTCTAAGAAGGGAAGTACACTCAGATTAACCTCCCTGAATACCCCACTGTCCTGGGTGTGAGTGGGAAAATTGTGTGGAAATTGGTGCACCCACTGCTGGATAAGGATTATCACCTCTATATTGATAACTTTTACACCAGCATCCCACTTTTAAAGACCCTCTGTGTCAGAGACACAGTTACATGTGGCACCGTGTGAAAAAATCAGAGACCTCCATAAGCCACTAACTGGGCAACTGCTGAGAAATGGGGAAAAGCAGAGCCCATTAGAGCGACAACATGCTGCTGGTCAAGTATAGGGACAAGAGGGATGTCCTTATCTTGACCACCATACTGTACATCGTGACAACTGCTCCTATGTCACTGACTGATGTACCACAACACAAGTCCCAAAGCCAAATTGTAACTTGGATTATAATAAGTACATGGGCATGTAGATCTCTCAGATCATTATCTCAAAACATACAGTGCCATGCAAAAAGCTAAAGTATGGTACAAAAAATTGGCTGTGCACATTGTACAGATGGCACTGTACAATGCTTTTGTGCTGTTTCGAACTACAGTCTATACGGGGACTTTTCTTCAGTTTCAGGATGTAGTTATCAAGGCCCTTATGTTTGGTACTCAGCATGGTCTGTTATCCTTGTGAAAACAAAAAAAAATTGGCGGAAAATTAAAATTTTTGTGAAAAAAGTAAAATGTTTACTTTTTTCTTCTACATTCCATTAATTCCTGGGGAGTACTTGAAGGGTTAATAAACTTGTTGAATGTGGTTTTGAGCAACTTTAGGGGTGCAGTTTTTAGCATGGTGTCACTTTTGGGTATTTTCTGTCATATAGACCCCTCAAAGTCACTTTCTATGTGATGTGGTCACTAAGAAAATGGTGTTCTAAATTTTCTTGTAAATATGTGAAATCGGTGGTCAACTTTTATCTTTTCTAACTTCCAAAGAAAAAAAATTCTGTTTCAAAAATTGTGAGGATGTAAAGTAGACTTGTGGGAAATTTGTTGGAAGTTATTTATTAACTATTTTGTGTGACATAACTCTGATTTAAGGGTAGAAAATGAAAAGTTTGAAAATTGTGACATTTCAAAATTTTAACCAAATTTGCAAATTTTTCACAAATAAATGCCATAAAGTCATATTGAACAAATTTTACTATGATCCTGAAGTATATTATGTCATGATAAAACAATCACAGAATTGGTGGGATCTGTTAAAGCTTTCTAAAGTTATTGCTTCATAAAGTGACACTGGTCAGAATTGAAAAAATTGGCCTGGTCAGGAAGGGGTTAAGAACTGACAAAAAAAAAAACATTAAAACTCCATGAGAAATTAGAGTTTACAGGAAAAAAGAATGTTTAGGAAAATTATTTCCTGTGTAATGAGTTGTATATAAGGCAAAATTTGAAAAGGAGTTTCTAAAAAAATAATAATTTAAGTAAACCAAAATTGAAATTTTTATTAACAAAAATGGAAAATTCAGTCTAACTTATGAAGGAAGCAAGAACTGCCAAAGAGGGACACTGATGTATTTGACATAAAAAAGGGCCTCAAACACATTCTGTTCAAATTGTCATGTAGTGGTACTCCTTGATGCATAAGGCTATGCACTAAGTGAAAAACCTGCCAAAGATTCCAAGCAGGGTCATCCATACACCGTTGAAAGTAACAACTGTAGTGCCTCATTCAAATTTTGTGAACAAAGTATAGTTGTGTTACTCCTACACTCATAAAACTTCTGCACAGTGCAAAGCCTTCCAAAAATTACAAGCAGAGTCATCCATACACCCTTAAAGGCACCAACCTTAGTGCCTCATTCAAATATTAACAAAGTATAGTTGAAGTACTTCTACACTCAAAGGCTCTACCACCGAAACTTAACACAGAGCACATTAAAATGTATGGATGACAAATTCAATACAGTAATTTTTTTTAATGGTCTTTTGGAGTTTAATACCATGGCAATTTAACACAAAGCACATTAAACTGTAAGGATGACAATATTGTTAATTTTTTCACAAATTTCTCCCCTCCCAAAAAAATGTTGTCCCTTGCAGCACAGCTATATATTTAGCAATGGACTGCAAAGCCCTAAGCCCTGCCTAGAGGCTGTATTCAGCCACTCTACCTGCTCCTGCAGAACTTCATAAGCTAAATGTATCACTTAAAAACAACAAAGCACAAGATTAGCCCTTAGAAAGGACTTTTTGTATGATGATTCAGCAAAGTATCACCAGAAGTGAACTCTGATTCTTAAAACTGTGCACACAGGCCTGGACAACTACTATCTCTCTGCATTCAGAACTGTCCGTGAGCTGTGCAATATTGTCAGTGTGCTGAGCGTTGCATTACTTGTCCTTTCTTCTGAGGAAGAAAAACATTGAAACATGAGTCAAGGGGTTACACTGGAACCTCCTGCATTCTGGGAACATATGATTTTCCCTGGCTCCTCATTATATGTTCATGATTGATTTACTCTTTTACCGTGAGGTATGGTGTACACTTGTAGACTTGTAGACTCTCCTCCAGGCCCTTGGGAACCATATTTCTGTGAAAAAATGAAAACAATTAAAATAAGAAATAGGGATATATTTACCATCTGATGGCCCCCGGAGTCATCCCGCCTCTCAGCGGTGCATGCGGCGGCTTCCTTTCCCAGGGATGCATTGCGCAAATCACCTGAGATGATGTCGCGGTCACGCGACCGTGACGTCACAAAGGTCCTTCGCGCAAAGCATCCCTGGGAACGGAACGTACCTGGAGCGCCACTGAGGAGATCGGGGGCCATCGGAAGGTGAGAATAACCATATTTTTTATTATTTTTAACATTCTATCTTTTACTCTGCATAGGCAGCATCAATAGTAAAAAGTTGGTCACACTTGTCAAGCACTATGCCTGACAAGTGTGACCAACCTGTCAATCACTTTTCCAAGTGATGCTTCAAATGGCTTGGAAAACGCAAGCATTCTGCAAGCTAAAAACGCTTGTGTTTTGCGGAAAAATGCATGCGAATGCCGCATGCGTTTTACCCACGGCAGGGAGTTGCGGAAATGCTGCGGACATATCCAGAGCACTTCAACGTGGGCACATAGCCTTACTGTATGCCTCAGTAGAAGAAACCAAAGACAAAATCCCAGCGCTGTTCAGAGTTGTTAACCCATTAACCCATTTGTATCCTATTTTTGTATTCCAACTTTTTGCACTCTGCACTTTATTTTACTCAGAATATTATTGCTATTTACTCCATATCTGTGAGTTTTAGAATTAGAGTTTACTGTGCAGGAGTCTACAAACTTTATATAATCTTGGATGCAATGTACTCTCTCTTTATAATTTTTGGACACTATCCATCGATTTTGGTTCCAGTGTTTTGCTTGCTTCATCTTCTGTATGGTCTGTTTTCATCTCCTAATGCTTTTTTTAAATTTTTTTAATTGCATGTTCTTCTAAAAAAATTACTCATTTAATATACAAACCATGTTTGGAGAACTCTTTCTGCTCTACATAGGTGTTTGTATCACGGTCCTCCGTGTCTATAATTTAGGGCATTTTTTTGTTCTTACATACGAGCCCTGTCTTCATTGCCAGTGAAGTGTTCCTCAATTTGAAGACCTTATCTGGTGACTTCTAGTGACGATAACAGAGGAGCACTCTATGGACATAATTATGTTTATGAGGGGACATAATACTGTGTGTAAGGGGTAATGTAGGGACATAATACTATGTTTAAGGGACACTGTAGGGCATCATACTGTGTGTATAAACATGGATGGTGTGGCTATATCTCAGGGACAGAGAAGCACAGGAACAAAAGAAGAACAATGCTGAATTTAGGAGAATAGAAGCATTCAGGCCAGCTTAAAAATATATATTTATGGTGATAGGTCTGAAACAACTGACTCCTGGTTTGCCAATGTCCTATGTGCTCCTATTATATGCACTGTCTGCTTTTGATATTGCTCGCTATTTTTTTGCACCAGGTTCCCCCAAAAGCTTAGAAACTAACAGGAACATCTGTACTGACACGTAAGAAACTAAGGAAACTATATATAAATATTGTACCATGAATCAGTTTGCAAGAAGCGACTTCTCGGTCCTGATTTAATACATTTTGGAGCTCTATTAACCTTTAAAATGAGCTCCCATTTTTGGGAGAAATTGTAATATTGCAGTTGCGCCACAGGATGTCGCTATCGTCCCGTCCCTAAAGCAGAAGATGGTGAAGGCGACTTCTAGGTGAATTACTAGATACCGTAAATGCGCTGCTTTTTGTCCTGGAGATATTGCCGGTGTATTAGCCTTGGAGAATAAAGTGAGCTACTAACATTAAAGGGGTTGTCCAGGACATTCGGTTTTGAAGTACTTTCAATGTACAATTAAACGAATTTCCTGGAAAATTTAGCGAACTCGAATTTTCAAAAATGTGCTAATCTCTATTCACTGGTTCTGTTTAGCTAGTATTTATTGCAAGGGCTGCTATTCATTTTGTGGCTGCCTGGCTAAAGTTTCAGAAGGTGGCTCTTTTGGCATTTTGTATGGGATATTGGTCATCTAAAAAAATGGCTGTCCAAGCTAAGGTACAGATCTCTCTGGTGCAAAGATTGTGTCTGGTATTTCACTTTTTGACTGGATTGGGCTGAGCTGCAGTACCAGAATTATTCATGCGCAAGGAGTGGCGCTGTTTCTGTACAATATGCAGACCCCTAATAACTAATCTTAACCTCAAAGACTCTACAACATGTACTAGGGATGGACATCATTTCACTAGAGTCATCGTTACTGGTTCCAATAACAGGAAGACATTTAAAAGGTTATCTGGTTGATGGCCAACCTACAGGAATGCTGGTGTATCTGTTCAATCCATCATTACCGGATAGTGACACTGACACCTTATTTTATGACAAGACATAGAAACAGAACAGCAGCGGAATTGCTAACATTTACATCTTGGACCATTACATTATCCCTTTAACCCCCTGTATAATCACATATTACACAGGCAGGTCAATTTTATCTGTTACTAGAGAACATAATACTGCTCCCTATGTACAAGAATATAACTACTATAATACTGCTCCCTATGTACAAGAATATATCTACTATAATACTGCCTCTATATACAAGAATATAACTACTATAATACTGCAACTATGTACAATAATATTGTGTACCTACTATAACTGTCCCCTATGTACAAGAATATAACTACTATAATACTGCTCCTATGTACAAGAATATACCTACTATAATACTGCCCCCTATGCACAAGAATATACTACTATAGTGCTGCTCCTATATACAAGAATATATCTACTATAATACTGCCTCTGTGTACAAGAATATAACTACTATAATACTGCCCCCTATATACAAGAATATAACTACTATAATACTGCTCCTATGCACAAGAATATAACTACTATAACACTGCCTCTATGCACAAGAATATAACTACTATAATACTGCCTCTATGTACAATAATAACTATATAATAATAATAATAATTATAATTATACAGTGGGGCAAAAAAGTGTTTAGTCAGTCAGCAATAGTGCAAGTTCCACCACTTAAAAAGATGAGAGGCGTCTGCAATTTACATCATAGGTAGACCTCAACTATGGGAGACAAACTGAGAAAAAAAAATACAAAAAATCACATTGTCTGTTTTTTTATCATTTTATTTGCATATTCTGGTGGAAAATAAGTATTTGGTCAGAAACAAAATTTCATCTCAATACTTTGTAATACATCCTTTGTTGGCAATGACAGAGGTCAAACGTTTTCTGTAAGTCTTCACAAGGTTGCCACACACTGTTGTTGGTATGTTGGCCCATTCCTCCATGCAGATCTCCTCTAGAGCAGTGATGTTTTTGGCTTTTCGCTTGGCAACACGGACTTTCAACTCCCTCCAAAGGTTTTCTATAGGGTTGAGATCTGGAGACTGGCTAGGCCACTCCAGGACCTTGAAATGCTTCTTACGAAGCCACTCCTTCGTTGCCCTGGCGGTGTGCTTTGGATCATTTTCATGTTGAAAGACCCAGCCACGTTTCATCGTCAATGCCCTTGCTGATGGAAGGAGGTTTGCACTCAAAATCAGTCGTCCTGGCCCCTTTGCAGAGAAACAGCCCCAAAGCATGATGTTTCCACCACCATGCTTTACAGTAGGTATGGTGTTTGATGGATGCAACTCAGTATTCTTTTTCCTCCAAACACAACAAGTTGTGTTTCTACCAAACAGTTCCAGTTTGGTTTCATCAGACCATAGGACATTCTCCCAAAACTCCTCTGGATCATCCAAATGCTCTCTAGCAAACTTCAGACGGGCCCGGACATGTACTGGCTTAAGCAGTGGGACACGTCTGGCACTGCAGGATCTGAGTCCATGGTGGCGTAGTGTGTTACTTATGGTAGGCCTTGTTACATTGGTCCCAGCTCTCTGCAGTTCATTCACTAGGTCCCCCCGCATGGTTCTGGGATTTTTGCTCACCGTTCTTGTGATCATTCTGACCCCACGGGGTGGGATTTTGCGTGGAGCCCCAGATCGAGGGAGATTATCAGTGGTCTTGAATGTCTTCCATTTTCTAATTATTGCTCCCACTGTTGATTTCTTCACTCCAAGCTGGTTGGCTATTGCAGATTCAGTCTTCCCAGCCTGGTGCAGGGCTACAATTTTGTTTCTGGTGTCCTTTGACAGCTCTTTGGTCTTCACCATAGTGGAGTTTGGAGTCAGACTGTTTGAGGGTGTGCACAGGTGTCTTTTTATACTGATAACAAGTTTAAACAGGTGCCATTACTACAGGTAATGAGTGGAGGAAAGAGGAGACTCTTAAAGAAGAAGTTACAGGTCTGTGAGAGCCAGAAATCTTGATTGTTTGTTTCTGACCAAATACTTATTTTCCACCAGAATATGCAAATAAAATGATAAAAAAACAGACAATGTGATTTTCTGGATTTTTTTTTCTCAGTTTGTCTCCCATAGTTGAGGTCTACCTATGATGTAAATTACAGACGCCTCTCATCTTTTTAAGTGGTGGAACTTGCACTATTGCTGACTGACTAAATACTTTTTTGCCCCACTGTATATAATAACTATTGTTCCCTATGTACAGTACAATAATGTAACTACTATAATACTGCCCCTATGTATGCTTATTTTTTGACCGCCGAGCTGACGTTTTTAATACCATTTTGGTGCAGATACGTTCTTTTGATCGCCTGTTATTGTATTCTACTGCAATGTTGTGGCGACCAAAAAAACGTAATTCTGGTGTTTTGACTTTCTTTCTAGGTACACCGTTTAGCAATCAGGTTCATTCTTTTTTTTATTGATAGATCGGGCAATTCTGAATGCGGTAATGCCAAATATGTGTAGGTTTGATATTTTTATTGTTTTATTTTGAATGGGGCGAAAGGGGAGTAATTTGAACTTTTATATCTTTTTATATTTTTAAAAATATTTTTTTTACTTTTGGCATGCTTTAATAGTCTCCATGGGAGACCAGAAGCTGCCATAACTCGATCGGCTCTGCTAAATACGGGTGATGATCAGATTGCCTGTATGTAGAAGAATTGCTCACTTGCTATGAGCGCCCACCTCTCTCATAGCAATCAGGCAGTGACAACCATAGTGGTCTGCAGAAGACCTCCGGTGGTCATGCCGACCCATTGGTGACCCGTCACTTATGGCCGGAAGCGCACATTAAATGCCACTGTCAAAGTTTGACAGCAGCATTTAACAGGTTAACAGCCGCCGGAGGATCGCGATTCCTCCCGCTGCTGTTAGCGGCACATGTCAGCTGTTCAAGAAAGCTGACATGTGCCAGAAAAGATGTGGGCTCACCGCCGGAGCCCACATTAAAGGGAGGATATCAGCCATTGGCGTATGATTACTCCCGATGTTGGAAAGGGGTTAAGAAATCAAATCTTTACTATGCGTGCTGAGACGCCTGTGGATAACCCACGGAGACGGACATGCGGCGCGTCTTTTGAGACTGCAGCATGTCTATTTATCTTTATTTGTCTCCACAAGATAAATATCACCCGTACAATATATTGGACACGGTGATTCCACACGGTTCAATCAACACATGCAGAATCACCTGTGTTCAAAAGCCCGCAGCGCTTTGGACGCAGTGGACATGTGCTGTGTCCAAAAAGCGATGCCGATTGCTGACTGTGGACACGTACCCTAATACTGCCCCCTAGGTACAAGAATATACCTACTATAATGATCCCGATCTGTTAATGACGGTAGATTATACCAGTGTGGACATCTGTCTTCTCCATATTGTACACATCAATGCTTTATTCAGCTAATTTCATTTCTATACATAGTATATCCTTTATTTCCCAGTTACTTGTAAACTGAAGACGTCTTGAGCTTGTTGCCTCTTCTAGTTTATCCTGCAGAGTGGCTCTTGATATGAAATCCTCGGCTGATCTTCAACCACTCCAGCTAATAAGAACTGACTGCATTATACATGAATCTCCTATCAGGCACACACCGAAATCCACTTGATAGCCGTAGATATCGCAATTGGCAGCACTTTATATCTAAATGTGATCAACCTAAGTGTCAATGCTTAGGAAACTAAAATATTACTTTCAGGTTGGATTCTGGCTCTAATTGAACGTTTTTTCAAGTCAATGCTCCATGGATGGAAAAAAATATACAAAGTAAAAAAGAAAATTTTTAACTGTTTCTATGACTTCTGGTCCTTCCATTTCAAATTTGGTGATGGAGAGCAAATCATTCTGTCACTAGGACTATGCACATTGGGGTTCTACCAAAGATCTGTGCTCAAGGGGTCTTAAAGGTTCCTATGCCTCATATAAGGCCAATATTGAAAATGAAGGTGGGTCATAGTTGTGGACCCTGTTACAAATTTTATTATGTGGTTTTGTATCAGGTCTGCTGCTGTCTTTGTCCGGAAACAGTGCCACATCTGTCCATGGGTCGTGTCTAATATTACAGCTCAGACCTATGGAAGTAAGAGGGATTGAGCTGCAATACTACAATCAACCTGAGGACTGTTTTTGAGTTTTTTTCTCTAAATCCTATACGACCTCGTATAGTTAGGACGAGGGTCGCAAGTGGCCTGCCGCTCATAGCATGACAGCCCAACAGAAATACATGCTGTCACGCTGAGTTCGGGAGAGCCGATGGTCAGTCGAAGCACTGCCTTGTGATCCTCGTCCAAGTTGTACGGCCATCTGACTCTTTCCTAAGGTGTGCAAAATAATAAAAATAATAATAATCAGCGACGTCCCAAAAGGGTTAAAAATTAGATTTTATACCTGGGGGCCAAATCACGATTAGTCAGAGACTTTAGAGGTTGGCACCTTGCTCATTAGCCTTCCTAAAGATACAATCTCTTCTAAAACTCTTTTGTCTGTATTTTTTCCAAGGCTTTTTTCAGAATTTTTTGGGAGACTTTTTTTGCTTAAGTTAAAAAAAGCAAAATCTCTATTATTTTTTTCTACGATAAAACAATAGATATTGGTCGAGGGGGCTTAAACATGACGTACAGGAACCCTATCTATTCTATATGACCCTAAGATCATCAATGTACATGACAAAGGAGCTTGAAATATTTCTCAGGAAGAGTCTACATGACTTAATGAAACCTTGTGCTCTCGCAAAACGTCTCGCTAACAACAAATAATAATAGGGGGTCGTCGGCTTAACCTTCTTCCCCTTAGAAACCTTTGTGCGCTCAACACACATGACACAAGCAACACAAACACAGACAAAACAATGCAGTGATGCTGGTACTATCGCCCTGGGGCTCGTCTTTCTCCAGCCTTTTCCCTTCTCCCTGTGGGACTTGCAGGATATATACTGTAAGTAGATTATATGAGGGTTGTAAACCTGGCCATGCAATATTAGCCCACAGTTACCATTCCTATAGTCACCCCAGTGATGGTCAACCCTGACGGTCACCCCATTAATATGTATTTACATGTCAGAGATATAATCAGTGGGAGATTTATTTAAAAAAAATCCTATTAATGGGATTGTCCAGTACGTATGTGGGAACCAATAATGTTTAAAAGATAAGGATCTTTTCAATATACAGTCATGACCGAACATGTTGATACCATTGAAATTGTTCCAGAAAATGAAGCATTTCTCCCAGAAAATTATTGCAATAACACTCCTTTGTGTGTATTAGAACAACACAAAAAAGAGAAAAAAAAAACTAAATTAGACATAATTTTACATAAAACCCCCAAAATAAGCCTGACAAAATTGTAAACACCTTTTCAAAATTGTGGGTAAACAACTTTGTTTCAAGCATGTGGCAAGTAACAGGTGTGGGCAATCTGAAAATCACACCTGAAACCAGATAAAAAGGTTTGACTCAATCTTTGCATTGTGTGTCTGTGTTTGCCATACTAAGCATGGAGAACAGAAAGAGAAAAGAACTGTCTGAGGACTTGAGAACCAAGATTGTTGAAAAATAACAACAATCGCAAAGTTACAAGTCCATCTCCAGAATTCCTGATGTTCTTTTGTCCTCGGCGCGCAGCACAGGATAGTCCGGATAACCAGCCCCAATCAAGTTCCGAAGAAATTCAAGCTATCCTGCAGTCTCAGAGTGCATCAGTGTCAGTGCAAACTATCATCAACATTTAAAGTAAATGAAACGCTATGGTAGGAGACCCAGGATGACCCCACTGCTGACACAGACTAAACAAGGCTAGACAGCAGTTCACCAGAATTAATGTGAGTAAGCCAAAATCCTTCTGGGAAAGCATCTTGTTTGCAGAAGAAACCAAGATAGAGCTTTTTAGTAAAGCACATCATTCTATTGTTTACCAAAAAGGGAATGAGGCATGCAAAGAAAAGAATACCGTACCTACAGTTAAATATGGTGGAAATTGAAGATGTTTTGGGGTTACTTGCTGCCTCTGGCACTGGGTGCCTTGACTGTGTGCAAGGCAACATGAAATCTGAATATTACCAAGGGATTTTGGATCACAATGTAGTGCCCAGTGTCAGAAAGCTGAGTTTGTGTCCTAGGTCATGGGTCTTCCAGCAGAACAATAACCCCAAACATTCTTCAAGAAGCACCCAGAAGTCAATAGAAACAAAACGCTGAAGAGTTCTGAAGTGGCCAGCAACGAGTCTGAATCTAAATTCCAGTGATCTCCTGTGGAGAGATCTTAAAATTACTGTTTGGAGAAGGCACCCTTCAATTATGAGAAACCAGGATAAGAGGAGTGCCCCAAAATTCCTGTTGAGAGGTGTAAGAAGCTTGTTGTTGGTTATAGGAAGCAACTGATTGTAGTTATTCATTCCAAAGGGTGTGCAACCAAATATTAAGTTGAGGGTGCCAACAATTTTGTAGCCCATTGTTCCCCATTTTAGGAGTTTTGTGTGAAATTTTTCTTGCATTGTTCCAATACACACAATGGAAATAAACACAAAGCATTTGTAATTGCAGTAATTGTCTGGGAGAATTACTTCATTTTCTGGAACAATTTCAAGGGTGCAAACACTTTTAGCTATGACTATATACAGTGGGAAAAAAAGTATTTAGTCAGCTACCAATTGTGCATTTTCTCCCACTTAAAAAGATGAGAGAGGCCTGTAATTGACATCATAGGTAGACCACAACTATGAGTCAAAATGAGAAAACAAATCCAGAAAATCACCTTGTCTGATTTGGCAAGATTTATTTTGCAAATTATAGTGGAAAATAAGTGTTTGGTCATTTATAAAAGTTCATCTCAATATTTTCTTATATATCCTTTTTTGGCAATGACAGAGGTCAAATGTTTTCTGAAAGTCTTCACAAGGTTGGCACACACTGTAGATGGTATGTTGGCCCATTCCTCCATGCAGATCTCCTCTAGAGCAGTGATGTTTTGGGCCTGCTGCTGGGCAACACGGACTTTCAACTCCCTCCAAATATTTTCTATGGGGCAGAGATCTGGAGACTGGCTAGGCCACTCCAGGACCTTCATATGCTTCTTACGAAGCCATTCCTTCGTTGCCCTGGTGGTGTGCTTAGGATCATTATCATACTGAAAGACCCATCCACGTTTTATCTTGAATGCCCTTGCTGATGGAAGGAGGTTTGCACTCCATTTCTCACGATACATGGCCCCATTCATTCTTTCATGTACACGGATCAGTCGTCCTGGTCCCTTTGCAGAGAAACAGCCCCAAAGAATGATGTTGCCACCCCCATGCTTCACAGTAAGTATGGTGTTCTTTGAATGCAGCTCAGCATTCTGCCTCCTCCAAACACAATGAGCTTTGTTTCTACCGAACAGTTCTACTTTGGTTTTAGCAGACCATATGACATTCTCCCAATACTCTTTGGGATAATCCAAACGCTCTCTAGCAAACTTCAGACGGGTCCGGACATGTACTTGCTTAAGCAGGGGGACATGTCTGGCACTGCAGGATCTGAGTTCCTGGCGGCATAGTGTGTTACTGTTGGTAGCCAAATACTTATTTTCCACCATAATTTGCTAAATAAATCTTGCCACATCAGTCAAGGTGATTTTCTGGATTTGTTTTCTCATTTTGACTCTCATAGTTGTGGTCTACCTATGGGGTCAAATACAGGCCTCTCTCATCTTTTTAAGTGAGGCAACTTGCACAATTGGTGGCTGACTAAATACTTTGTTCCCTACTGTATCTACAGTATCATAGTCACAGAGATGTAACTGAAAGTTCAAAATCTGTATCAGGCTCCTCCACCCCTCCTAACATATTAATGAACATCAAGTTGGCAAAAAACAGGGATGTTTAAGTCCTGCCGAAACCAGGTAAGAAAGTCTTTGGGCAGGATGTTTGTAATACTTGTTGCTTTTCTGCTCAAGTCATGCCTGAGTTTTTTCCAAAACGTTTGAGTCTGTCCCCAAAAATTCAGAACTATTGGCAATTATTCCAGTCCCTTTTCTAAAATTTCTGTCTTCTCACATGGCAGAGATGCTGTTAAGTTCCTAGAGCCGACTGGACGCATCTGCTACCTCTGCACACTAGAAACAAAAAGATTATGTATGGGCATAGGTGTAGCAGGTGGCAGTTACAGAGGTAGCATTACCTTCATAAATGCCACCAGTCATAGATATGCCTCTGCATAGTCCTTCATTGCAAGGGTGCGAAGTAGCAGTCAATCCCAGGCCTCTGCAACACAAGAAGGCGTACAGTTTACTGATGCTATATTTTAAGATTTTACATTAGGTAACGAGCCAACTGAATGCGACTACTACTGATGCACACAAGCAACAAAAGATTATGCTTGGCATAGATGTAGTAGGTGGCAGCTACAGAGGTAGCATTACCTCTGTAACTGACACTTGCTATAGCTATACCCCTGTAAGGTCCTTTGTTGCAATTGGGCAGAGGTAGCACTCACTCCTAGGCCTGTGCAATACAAAAAGGTACACATTTTATAGATGGCATATATGGTAGAATTTTACATTAGACTCCTATGTTAATCTAGCCTAAGTATTGCATCTGACAAGATGAAATCCAGTTTGTCTAAACCAGTGTTTCTCAACTCCAGTCCTCAAGACCCCACAGCAGGTCATGTTTTCAGGATTTTCTTAGTATTGCATAGGCGATGGAATTAATGCTTGAGCAGGTGATGAAATTATCACCTGTGCAATACTAAGGAAATCCTGAAAACATGACCTGTTGGTGGGTCTGGAGGACTGGAGTTAAAAAACACTGGTCTAAACAATCGTGGTTCTTAACTGTACAACTGTACATCTCGCAAACATCTCAACACATGCAAAACTGCTACATCTGAGCATATGACTGGCCAAGTGTGTTCAAATCGTACAACCCGTCCCTCTTCTTATCTTGTCCCACATGATAAATTATACCATCAGACGTTAACTAAAAGGTCACTTCATAAACACATTCCATAATCCATCTCCAGACCCTTTTTTAGAGCATCAGCCTTGGCACTTAGTCAGTCTTGGAGAGGTCTAGTTACCTCTGATAGTATTTCAGTCTTCTCAGAAAGTGGGCCTGCCAAATTCCACAAAGATCAAGGACCCCTGGAGAACGATTACCACAGCAAGAGGCGTTTATTAATAACTAATCTGCATGATGGCATTCTACCCACAACTGAGCAAGAGAACACCGGCCTGGTCCGGCCTTCCCTCTCCAACATACCTCCAGGGGGCACGTGTCTTGTGTATATCCAAGACTCGTGTACCATGTAGGAATTTGCCACATGAGCTATAGGCTCATTGAGTAGCTGTCATTGGGAACTCCGATCTAAATTCATGAGTGGCATAACTTCAAGGAAACAGGGGGCTTATCATATTAACGACTCCATGAACCATCAATGTTTGTTTTGGGAGGTTTGTGCTGCTGGCATTAGACCAACTTAAGTTGTGAAAATAAAACACAGATGACAAGATATATTATAGGAAATATAAAAAAAATATAAAAAAAATCTCCGCAGTGTTGGGTGTTTTGGTCTCCACGAGGTCAATCATCTGTGCCTTTATAGTCTTTCTACTAGGCACTGCTCCTGATAGCCAGTTTCCTACTCCACACTGATGAGGGGCAAAAACCCCGAAACAGCTGTCTGTGGATGGATACCATGCTTGGCATAGGTGGTTTTCCTTTATTGGATGCTGCCCTTCCCTTGGTTGTTCCTTCCCGGGGAAAGGCCTGGCTATTCACTGCCTGCGTTGAGAAACACGTGATGGTGTCTCCGCAGCTCCTCTACTTGCATTTGCATATTTGGGGGCAGTGTTCTGGATCACTGCGTTGAGAAACACGTGATGGTGTCTCCGCAGTGTTGGGTGTTTTGGTCTCCACGAGGTCAATCATCTGTGCCTTTATAGTCTTTCTACTAGGCACTGCTCCTGATAGCCAGTTTCCTACTCCACACTGATGAGGGGCAAAAACCCCGAAACAGCTGTCTGTGGATGGATACCATGCTTGGCATAGGTGGTTTTCCTTTATTGGATGCTGCCCTTCCCTTGGTTGTTCCTTCCCGGGGAAAGGCCTGGCTATTCACTGCCTGCGTTGAGAAACACGTGATGGTGTCTCCGCAGCTCCTCTACTTGCATTTGCATATTTGGGGGCAGTGTTCTGGATCACTGCGTTGAGAAACACGTGATGGTGTCTCCGCAGTGTTGGGTGTTTTGGTCTCCACGAGGTCAATCATCTGTGCCTTTATAGTCTTTCTACTAGGCACTGCTCCTGATAGCCAGTTTCCTACTCCACACTGATGAGGGGCAAAAACCCCGAAACAGCTGTCTGTGGATGGATACCATGCTTGGCATAGGTGGTTTTCCTTTATTGGATGCTGCCCTTCCCTTGGTTGTTCCTTCCCGGGGAAAGGCCTGGCTATTCACTGCCTGCGTTGAGAAACACGTGATGGTGTCTCCGCAGCTCCTCTACTTGCATTTGCATATTTGGGGGCAGTGTTCTGGATCACTGCGTTGAGAAACACGTGATGGTGTCTCCGCAGTGTTGGGTGTTTTGGTCTCCACGAGGTCAATCATCTGTGCCTTTATAGTCTTTCTACTAGGCACTGCTCCTGATAGCCAGTTTCCTACTCCACACTGATGAGGGGCAAAAACCCCGAAACAGCTGTCTGTGGATGGATACCATGCTTGGCATAGGTGGTTTTCCTTTATTGGATGCTGCCCTTCCCTTGGTTGTTCCTTCCCGGGGAAAGGCCTGGCTATTCACTGCCTGCGTTGAGAAACACGTGATGGTGTCTCCGCAGCTCCTCTACTTGCATTTGCATATTTGGGGGCAGTGTTCTGGATCACTGCGTTGAGAAACACGTGATGGTGTCTCCGCAGTGTTGGGTGTTTTGGTCTCCACGAGGTCAATCATCTGTGCCTTTATAGTCTTTCTACTAGGCACTGCTCCTGATAGCCAGTTTCCTACTCCACACTGATGAGGGGCAAAAACCCCGAAACAGCTGTCTGTGGATGGATACCATGCTTGGCATAGGTGGTTTTCCTTTATTGGATGCTGCCCTTCCCTTGGTTGTTCCTTCCCGGGGAAAGGCCTGGCTATTCACTGCCTGCGTTGAGAAACACGTGATGGTGTCTCCGCAGCTCCTCTACTTGCATTTGCATATTTGGGGGCAGTGTTCTGGATCACTGCGTTGAGAAACACGTGATGGTGTCTCCGCAGTGTTGGGTGTTTTGGTCTCCACGAGGTCAATCATCTGTGCCTTTATATTATAGGAAATAGTTTACCGCATGAATCTAGGATGGCTGAATAAGGTAAAATATTTGCAAACTATAGATTTGTTCTGTAAAATACCAAACAATGATTACAGATCAGGACAGAAAATATCTTAAGTGAACCTCATGGGTGGAGAAAAGATGATGAAATTGCAACATTCTGAGGACAGGTTCATATATCTTATGGGAAAGATGCAAAATGCTAACAAAAATCCTGAAGCTCCACCTCCGAGGAACTTAAGCACAGGAGGAATCAATATTAACTCCCTTTCTAGAAGACCGTACTCACCTACAGGTTTCTTGGTACCAGCTTCTTTTACAAGCTGATAAAGATTATATCCAGCTATTCTTAAGTTACTTTTATAACTGGTAAAATCATCATAAACCATTATGGCTGCTATTTCAGTATCCTCATGGGTTGTCACCCAGCTTTTCCAGAATAGCAAATCAGCCTACATAGGTATAAAGACTTGGATGCAGTGGTTGCAGTTTCCAATGCTTATTTTGGTGCTTTGGTTTCCCCAGCGTTTCCCAAAAACTAATAATTAGTTTTTGAAAACAAAAGAAGATCTTATATCTACTGTCAATTATATTTTGATTTCAGTGCCCATCTTACTAAGGCAATGTACAGCCTAGAAAACTCATTATTTTTTATAGAACATGAGTAAAAAGAATGGTCCCATTATTAAGATATATTACTTATTAACAGACTAGGTGACAATTGTATGCTGTCTAGGAGTCTGACCCCTAGGATTACCATTGATCATGAGAACAGAGGTCCCAAAATTGCCTGTATGAATGGTGTTGTAGCTAGCATGTGCGACCACTGCTCCATTGACTGTCTATAAGAAAGATGGTTGTACATGTTCACTCTCATTCCAATCAAATAGGAATCTTTGGGCCCCTCGTTCTCGGGATCAGTGGGCATCTCAACAGTCAATCCCACATTTACAACCTATCCTGTTGAAAAATGCTGAATGTTGTTTATGGATACCTTTACCTTTGTTTATTGGTACTAATTAATACCTTTAATTGAGAGGGATTCAGAATCCTTATCTCTTGTCCAGAATGGAGAGAAGCTGGAGTAAGCATCTCTCTCTCTATAGAGGTCCTGACCTGTCCTGTATTACAAACAACCCATAAATGTGAATGGACATGATGTAATGCTTCATTTTCCCTGAGGTGGCGCTGCAGGAAAATTAAGCTCTTTCACCTGGCTTTCCTACAATTTACAGAGGATTGCTTTGTAATCAGCTTATTGTCAAAAAACCCTTCTAGCATGTTTGGATTGTCCAAAGTGGAGAACTTCTTTAAATAGTCTTAGAGTCTCATATCACAAGACAATCCATATGCCGCGTCACTCCCAGGCTCAGAATTCATTGCTCCTTCATCGAATCTGTTTCTACGAAGATACACAGAAAATGCCATTTACACTGCTTTAAATAGAGTTGTGAACATCTCGCTGGTGAAACCTGGGCTTTTCCACTGAGCAAAGGTCGCCTGGTGACCTTATGATGGTGGCATCCCAGTAACAATTCCTTATGCTTAGTACATTTCTGACAGCTGGCGAAGACTGTCCGGCTCATCAGCTGCTTGTTGCTAAAAGAGTGAACATTCATCAAATGTTAAGTTTCAATATTCACTTTTCTAGGAACATTGAAAGTTTTGGAAATGCTGATAATCTGCACCTGGACTGAAAATCCAGAATCAAACTATCATTGAGATCAGATCATTGAGTATCTAACTCCTGGTACAGAGCCATGTATCTCTGTACCTCAATCCCATTCAAGTCAGTGCTACTAAGACGCAGTATCAAGTAGCAAGCAGAGCTGATTAGTAGGGATACTGAAGTCTGTTCCTCACCAAAATAATATTCTAAGGAAAAAAACATAAATATCAAAGTATGAAACAATCCCTTTAAAGGGCCACTGTCACCCCCTCCAGCCGTTATAAACTAAAAGAGCCACCTTGTGCAGCAGTAATGCTGCAGTCTAACAAGGTGGCTCTTTTAGTTTTTGATTCAGTTAATCCCTCAATAAAGCGTTTTAAAGTTTGCCACAAATACCTGACTTTGTACCAGGAGGCGGTCCGAAGCCTCCTCTGTGAATCTCCCAACTGCCGTCACTCTTCTCTTCAGGGGCGATGGTCGCCGCCCCCTGCGCGCTGTTTCTTCTTAAATCCGGCGCCTGCGATGTGCGTGCCTGCCTGTGACAGGCGCAGTCTTCATTGTCAGTCACAGCTCAGATGCAGGTTGCCGCAATATACACTAATCCTCACCAGCGTTTGTAATGAGGCAGCCGCAAATAACAATGCTGGAAGGCGGGGGAGCAGGGGGAGCGTCCGAGATGGGGGAGCGCCTGAACAGCGCAGTGCGCATGCCCAGGAATGCCAGCCCCGCACTGTGCATAATGAATAACACAGTGTGGGGCGGGGATTCAGCAACAGAGTGGCCGCACTGCCCACACAGGCGCAGTCAGGCACCCTGCATCTGAGCTGTGACTGACAATGAAAACTGCGCCTGCCCCAGGCAGGCACGCACAGAGCAGGCGCCGGATTTAAGAAAAAACAGCGCGCAGGGGGCGGTGACCATCGCCCCTGAAGAGAAGAGTGACGGCAGTTGGGAGATTCATAGAGGAGGCTTCGGACCGCCTCCAGGTACAAAGTCAGGTATTTGTGGCAAACTTTAAAACGCTTTATTGAGGGATTAACTGAATCAAAAACTAAAAGAGCCACCTTGTTAGACTGCAGCATTACTGCTGCACAAGGTGGCTCTTTTAGTTTATAACGGCTGGAGGGGGTGACAGTGGCCCTTTAAGAAACACAATCTATAGGATCTGTGAAAGCATCTTTCCTACAAGCCAGAATATATTTGAAGAGGATTAGTTAATTAGAAAAGTGTACCCCAACCGATCAGACAGTAGTAAAAAGCACAAAGATATGCAGAACCTCATTCATGAAGTTGTTTTTTTGCTAGAAAGTCACTTTTGCCATTTTCACACTCCATCAAAGTTGGAGGGGCTCGGATGGGACCGTGCATGGCAAAACCTGCCCCATTAATTAATCAAAAGTTGTGGTGTAACCAAATATGCCAAATATGTACTGAAATAACGACAAGATGCTTGCGCCTCTTAATGAATGAGACACATCTTACTCCCGCATGCCCATCATTAAGCCTAGCGTGTACAACAGGGATCTTAATGGATTAGGCCCAAAGTACTTATCCTCCCTCAGTCCGGCACTGTAGCTTCAGTTTTTGTGTTTTAACTGGAGTGGTGAAGTCATGACATGACTACAGCATGTGTAGGCCGGCGGAGCCAGGGCTGCTCTCCTGGCCGACAGAAACCCCTGTATTGCTCCCTGGCCTTCTCCCAGCACACAATCATATTTTCTGCTCTGAGTACCTCGGTGCTGCTCTTTACAGACGGTTCCGCAAATAAAGAGTCACAGTCTGGCTTCCCTTTAACTTCAACTTCTTTACTTAACACAGCATTATCCAGGGAACAGTCAATCATAACAATTGGCAACGCTTTCCCTTGCTTCTCCTCTCTGTTACTAAGCCTGTCTCTGGGACGGTTCTTTTCCTACGGTCTCACAGTGTCCTCAATGCTCAGAATTCCTGCTTCTTGTTGGGGCATTCTTTGCCTTTTCGCACCGGTCCTTAGAATAGCGGCCCATGCAAAAATCTGCCACATCTTGGATACCTTGCTCCCGTTCCTGATCAGCCAGAAAACAAGCCAAAGGTCAGAGCCAGACAGAACAATCCACAACAGGAATGGAAGACGAATGGGCATGTTAGAAGTCAAGCCAGAGAAGGTTAACTTCCGCCTGACCAAGTCGGAAAGCAGAAACCAAACCCCGACCTAGATCATGACAGTAAGTATAGACCTAGTGCTGACACCAGTGCTTGTAAGTTATCACGCCAACAGAGGTGTGATAACTTGCTAAGTGGGCCCACTAGTCTGAGGACTCTAACACCCATTGACTGGTCAAAGGCCTCATTTACGTATCAAAAACAGACTTTTGAAGCACTAATTCTAAAGATCTGTTTATTTGTGTTATGTAATAAAGGAACTGTTGAACAGAGTATTTACATATGCAGACACAACTGCTGGTGGTTCTGGGGGCATGGGGGGGGGGGGACCAGGCAGGTTCCCTATAAATGTAAATTATTGCATAATGAAACATCCTGTCTAGTCCTTTGCTTTAATTTCTTGTCTCTTTCAAGTTCTCTGCTCACTGTCAGTGAATAAGAACATTTACATGTCCATGATTTTTCATTGATTGAGTAGCCTACGGAAAATCACAGAGACATGTCTACTTCTGATCTGAGGGTCGGATCAAAATTGGCAATGCAAGTGAATGGGTATCCGCAAAAAAATCGGACCACTCTTGACCTGATAAATCAACCTGCGGGGAGTGTCAATAAATCAATTTCTTTTGTGGGTACGCTGAGTTTTATGCAAGAATTTTCCCCAAAGAATTACAATAGAAGTGGAAAATCCACAGGTAAAAATGCATATGCATTTTTAATGTGTTTCAACTGTGCATGTAAACCAGATGTGACTTTATTAATATAGTTTCATCAAAGCCAAATATCCAGAAGTATAAAAAACAAAGCAGTTTAATATAAAATGTGACATAACAAAAAGAGAGAAGATCCTCAAAGTCACAAACACCATCAAATCACACTAAAAAAATACAAGCAATTTAACTAATAAAGTGCAGAAAACCTGCAAAATCAAATATGCATAGTGGGAATGTAGCCTTAGCCATTCTCTTGTACTGTAAATGTAGTTTCCATGATGCTGTGAGTTATCTGACATCCAGCAGTGACATTAGGGACATTGTGCCATCATTCTCCTCTGGACTATAGCTCTGTCGTCTAGATAATGGGTTCCATTTGTCTTAAGATTCTCATCAAATATTGAAATGGGAATGTAATAGGCTGAAGAATAAAACTGATCTGAGAATAAAACAATGACATTTCTATGACTTATACCAAGAAATGATGGAGCTGAATTTTCAAGTTAGTGACTTTGCTTCAGTTGCAAAAGTCTTCAGTCTTAAGCCACAAGACATGCAGCCCCAGGGGACTTGAACATATTTTTCGAGCAAGCTGAAGACACTCGGTTAGCACTCTAGCATGTGGGTAACACCTTTTCCAAGCACGTTCGCCCATCACTATTAAGCACCAACGAAAATCTGTATAGGTCTCTGATAGCTGCCTGCTGCGGCTACAGAGACCATGGTAGATAAGTGGATAGACATGGTATATGATTGTTCCCTCTGTGACCCTGACATTGGGTTGTGATGGCAGCCAGGAGCCTAAAAAGATACCTTTGTCCACCCTAACAATATCCCTGGTAGGTCCTGACAGAGCGTAATAGGATGCCAGGCAAGTTTACAGTGTGATGTCTGATATGGATATGTGTAATCAGAGATAGACAGTAAAAAAAAAAAACATAAATAAACATAAAAAAATGAAAGATTTTATAAAAGTAAAAAAGTGACCCTAAAATGGGTTGGAGTATATGGTAACACAAAAATGTGATTTTACTGTGTAAAAGTGTTAGTATAAAACTGACGTAATTTATTTCACATGATGAATGCCATAAAAAAAGGTAAAAAAAAAAAACAAATAAAAAAAACAAACATATTAAAAAATACAGCCCATGTGCTTGAAAAGGATGCCAAAAACAAGTTGCTGGTTTTGCAATGTGGAGGTGCTGGAATAAAAAAAAAAATATTACATCATTAAAAGGGTTTGTTTGTTTTGTAGAAAACGTAAAAAAACAATCATAATGGCTGAAAAGGAAAACAACAACAAAAAAACAACAACAACAAAAAGAAACAAAGAGAAAATAGTCATACTTTATATGCCACGATCCATTCTGGTTTTGACACTGTCAAGTTCTCACTCCTTCTCTGAACTTCCGGCTGCGGTGGTAACATTACAATGCTGATATAGCTTGCTGGCCATAATGATGACCCGCTACAACTGGTGATTGGCTGCAGTGGTCACGTATTCAGGTTGGGATGTCATTGCAGGAGCAAAAAAATGGAGGTGGGCTTCAGTTCAAGTTGGAATGGAAGACGCGGAGACCTATGAAGTGAGGGCATTTTGACGTAAAAAAAAAATTATATGACAGGTCACACGACCTCCAAGTACCAAACTGGAAAGCGGAAAAACATAGAAAAACATGGTAAATACTTTTTAAAACAGATGTAAATATAAATTTGTTTGAAACATTGTGTCATTGACCAGCACTCCCTGTGATGGAAATACAGCACGGGTTCACAAATGTTCACGCCTTTTGAGTAAAAAAAACTGTAAACTTTCTAAAGTGATAAGGAATGGGGTTGTTACTATAGTTGTTCAGCAATGTGTGTTTTTCCAAAACTTATCCGGAGGAGAGAGAGGACATGCCAGGAAGGAGAACCTGATATTACATAACACAGAGACCCTCAATTATAGCCTGGAATGCAAATCAGTAAGGGAGGATATCAGACACAAGAGCTGTCAGCACCAGAGACTTCAAGAGACGCAACGGGGAGAACATACTAATACAGGGACATCCAAAATTATGTAACATGGATAGATAGATCTACCAAAATTATCTAACTCCAAGATGCCCTTCAAGACAACTCCTTCTGGGAATCAGAGAACCACATGGGCACAACAATCAAGAAAAGCAACATCCATATCCAAAACTGCATTATATGGCTCCAGTACTTCAGAGATCTCTATAAAGACATCCTGAAGAAATAACTAAGCAAAGAACAGAAAAACATAACTGAAAAACTAAACGCAATGGAGGAAAAAGTAAAACATTTCCAAAACTATCTGGATACACCATTTACATTACAGGAAGTTGCAGAGAGAATCTCTTCTAAAAGGTGTTGAAAAGCCAGTGGCCTGGATGGAATCAAACCAGAAATGCTGAATTACAGTCCACAAGAAATACAGGCTGCAATGTTGGCACCCCAGGAGTCTGGTTGCCACAATGGCATTGCCTCCCTCACAGGGGGTGATGTCATGCCTGGAAGCAAGCAGGGATCCCCTTTCCAGGTACATCAGCATGCAACACCTTTCCTACTCCAGACCAGAAGGGGGAGCTCTAACACTTGATTTCAGGGGAGCGTCCCTATAAATTCTGGCCTGGAAGTGGAGTTAGTGAGTAAGAGCCAGTGTTAGCCTGGGGAACAGACAGTGAAGGAGGAAGAGGCAATTGAGAAGAACCTGGGGGATTGGAGCTGCGACTGAACTCATCCCAGGACTGAGCACCAAAGACCGGACACCAGAGTCCGTGGTTGTGTGGGAACTGCAGGCCCAGCAACTAAATCCAGAGTGCAGGAGATTACAAGTATCCTGGCCCCCAGCTGACACCCTGAGGCACAGCAGCATACTTGAGCCCGGAGTCACCAAGAGGGAGTGACACCTGGAACAGGCTCGAGCTGCCTGCCATGTGGGGAAATGTTCCATTTCATGGACAGACTGTAACAGGGACTTGTGGGGAGTTTTAGGCACCAAGGACCTAGGGAGCAGCACAAAGGGAAGGCCTCCAAATCCATCTGGCTAGGTGGATCCTGAATTGCTTCCAGGCTGCCTGGATCTCCATCACCACCTGTTACCTGTGCTGCGGACTGCACCTTCATACAGGAATTGAAGGTAAAGAAAACTGCAACCCTTATGTCCTCTAGTCATTGCCTGTATCCTCAGTCCTGCACCCCAACATCCACAATCCCCTGATAAACTGTACCGGTAACCCTGGTGCCCCGCTCCACCTGTGGGGAGCAGAACCATCCCAGCTGCATCACCATTGGCCCCAGCGGTCTCCTTAAGCAGCGTCAGCCATCTATAGCCGAATACCACGGGTGGCGTCACAAACAATTTCCTTTCCTATATAAACTTTATTCCCAAACATCAGTGCATCACTTTTATTGCGCACCCAGGGCCACGGACAGGGTCATTATTGCTGCGACCACCCCTTTAAGAATCGTCCAACACGGTTCCGAGTGCCCCACGGCCCTAGCGGGTGTCGCACTATGGTTAAACTGTTTAATCTTGTACTGAGTTCCAGGTAGCTATTTTCCTTTTACCTGGAACCAAGGCCTCATCACAGCCATCCACAAGACTGGGAGAAGATATGACTCTGCCAGTTACAGAGGCATATGTGCAAGCAGCGACTTGGGAAAACTGTTCAACGGCACCCTGAACAAGAAGATCCTCAGTTTCTGAGCACAGCATCCTCAACAAAAGCCAAGCAGGGTTCATGCCAAACCACCGAACAGCCACATCCACATCAGAACACAAAGTACGAGAAGAGAATACGCCTGCTTTCTGGACATTAAAAAGGCCTTTGACTAAGTGTGACACCCAGGTGTCATGGTTCCCAATGGCAAGGGAACGTCAGAGAACATAAATAACAGAACAGCTCTTGGGTGATGGAATCTCGAGCTGACCGTGAGCTAAACCTACCACACAACTAACAGTGGCCAGGTGGCGTACCTACGTTTTATCCCTAGACGCCTAGCGCCAGCCGGAGGACTAACTAACCCTAATAGAGGAAAAGACAGACCTGGCTTACCTCTAGGGAAATTCCCCCAAAAAGGAGACAGAAGCCCCCCACATATATTGACGGTGAGTTCAGAGGAAAAGACATACGCAGTATGAAGGTAGGTTCAGCAAAGCGAGGTCCACTTACTAGATAGCAAGAAGATACAATAGGGAACTTCACGGTCAGCTGAAAACCCTATTAAAATACCATCCCGAAATTACTTTAAGACTCATGTGTCAACTCATGACACCGGAGTGGCAATTTCGGCCCACAAGAGCTTCCAGCTACAGAAAAATAACATAACTGTGAACTGGAACAAAAATGCAAAACAAACTTAGGACTAAGAGTCCAACTTAGCTGATAGTAGTCTAGAAGCAGGAACATGCAACAGAAAGGCTCTGGTTACATTGATGGCCGGCACTAGAATAACTGAGCAGCAAGGCTAAATAGGATACACCCATATCCTGATGGAAACAGGTGAACAGAGAAAGTGAAGCACACAAGTCCAGTACCACCAGTGACCACCGGGGGAGCCCAAAAACCAAATTCACAACAGTACCCCCCCTCAAGGAGGGGGCACCGAACCCTCACAAGAACCACCAGGGCGATCAGGACGAGCCCTATGAAAGGCACGGACCAAATCAGAGGCATGAACATCAGAGGCTGTCACCCAAGAATTATCCTCTTGACCGTAGCCCTTCCACTTGACCAGATACTGAAGTTTCCGTCTGGAAACACGGGAGTCCAAGATCTTCTCCACAACGTACTCCAATTCACCCTCAACCAACACCGGAGCGGGAGGCTCAACGGAAGGCACAACCGGTACCTCATACCTGCGCAATAATGACCGATGGAAGACATTATGGATAGAAAAAGATGCTGGGAGGTCCAATCGAAAGGACACGGGGTTAAGAATCTCCAAAATCTTATACGGGCCGATGAACCGAGGCTTAAACTTAGGAGAAGAAACCCTCATAGGGACAAAACGAGAAGACAACCACACCAAGTCCCCAACACGAAGACGAGGACCAACACGACGATGGCGGTTAGCAAAATGCCGAGTCTTCTCCTGGGACAACTCCAAATTGTCCACCACCTGTCCCCAAATCCGATGCAACCTATCCACCACAGTATCCACTCCAGGACAATCCGAAGACTCCACCTGACCGGAAGAAAAACGAGGATGAAACCCCGAATTGCAAAAGAAAGGAGAAACCAAAGTGGCAGAACTAGCCCGATTATTGAGGGCAAACTCCGCCAACGGCAAAAAGGCAACCCAGTCATCCTGATCCGCAGACACAAAACACCTCAAATAAGTCTCCAAGGTCTGATTAGTTCGCTCAGTCTGGCCATTAGTCTGAGGATGGAACGCAGACGAAAAAGACAAATCAATGCCCATCCTAGCACAGAACGCCCGCCAAAATCTAGACACAAACTGGGTCCCCCTGTCAGAAACGATATTCTCCGGAATACCATGCAAGCGAACCACATTTTGAAAAAACAGAGGAACCAACTCGGATGAGGAAGGCAACTTAGGCAAGGGCACCAAATGAACCATCTTTGAAAAACGGTCACACACCACCCAGATGACAGACATTTTCTGAGAAACAGGGAGATCAGAAATAAAATCCATAGAGATGTGAGTCCAAGGCCTCTTCGGAATAGGCAAAGATAACAACAATCCGCTAGCCCGAGAACAACAGGGTTTGGCCCGAGCACAAACATCACAAGACTGTACAAAAACTCGTACATCTCGAGACAGGGAAGGCCACCAGAAGGACCTAGCCACCAAATCCCTGGTACCAAAGATCCCAGGATGACCTGCCAACACAGAAGAATGAACCTCCGAGATGACTCTACTGGTCCAATCATCAGGAACAAACAGTCTACCAGGCGGGCAACGATCAGGTCTATCCGCCTGAAACTCCTGCAAAGCCCGTCGCAGGTCTGGGGAAACAGCAGATAATATCACCCCATCCTTAAGGATACCTGTAGGTTCAGAATCACCAGGGGAATCAGGCTCAAAACTCCTAGAAAGGGCATCCGCCTTCACATTTTTAAAACCTGGTAAGTATGAGACCACAAAATTAAACCGAGAGAAAAACAACGACCAGCGCGCCTGTCTAGGATTCAGGCGCCTGGCAGACTCAAGATAAATCAAATTCTTGTGATCGGTCAATACCACCACCTGATGTCTAGCCCCCTCAAGCCAATGACGCCACTCCTCAAAAGCCCACTTCATAGCCAAAAGCTCCCGATTACCAATATCATAATTTCGCTCGGCGGGCGAAAATTTTCGAGAAAAGAACGCACAAGGTCTCATCACGGAGCAGTCGGAACTTTTCTGCGACAAGACCGCCCCAGCTCCGATCTCAGAAGCATCGACCTCAACCTGAAAAGGAAGAGTAACATCAGGCTGACGCAACACAGGGGCGGAAGAAAAGCGGCGCTTAAGCTCCCGAAAGGCCTCCACAGCAGCAGGGGACCAATCAGCAACATCAGCACCCTTTTTGGTCAAATCAGTCAAAGGTTTAGCAACATCAGAAAAAACAGTTATAAATCGACGATAAAAATTAGCAAAGCCCAAAAATTTCTGAAGGCTCTTAAGAGAAGAAGGTTGCGTCCAATCACAAATAGCCCGAACCTTGACAGGATCCATCTCAATGGAAGAGGGGGAAAAAATGTACCCCAAAAAAGAAATCTTTTGAACCCCAAAAATACACTTAGAACCCTTCACACACAAGGAATTAGCCCGCAAAACCTGAAAAACCCTCCTAACCTGTTGGACATGAGAATCCCAGTCATCCGAAAAAATCAAAATATCATCCAAATACACGATCATAAATTTATCCAAATATTCACGGAAAATGTCATGCATAAAGGACTGAAAGACTGAAGGGGCATTTGAAAGACCAAAAGGCATTACTAAATACTCAAAATGGCCCTCGGGCGTATTAAATGCGGTTTTCCACTCATCCCCCTGCTTAATTCGCACCAAATTATACGCCCCACGGAGATCAATCTTAGAGAACCACTTAGCCCCTTTTATTCGAGCAAACAAATCAGTCAGCAGTGGCAGAGGATACTGATATTTGACTGTAATTTTATTCAAGAGTCGATAATCAATACACGGCCTCAAAGAGCCATCTTTTTTAGATACAAAGAAAAAACCGGCTCCTAAGGGAGATGAAGAAGGACGAATATGTCCCTTTTCCAGGGACTCCTTAATATTTTCTCGCATAGCAGCATGTTCAGGTACAGATAGATTAAATAAACGACCCTTTGGAAATTTACTGCCCGGAATCAGATCTATGGTACAATCGCAATCTCTGTGAGGAGGTAGTGAACCAAACTTAGGCTCCTCAAAAACATCACGATAATCAGATAAAAATTCCGGAATCTCAGAGGGAATAGATGACGAAATGGAAACCAAAGGTACGTCCCCATGAGCCCCCTGACATCCCCAGCTTAACACAGACATTGCTTTCCAGTCAAGGACTGGGTTATGAGATTGTAACCATGGTAATCCGAGCACCAAAACGTCATGTAGATTGTACAACACAAGGAAGCGAATCATCTCCTGATGGTCTGGATTCATACGTATAGTCACTTGTGTCCAGTATTGTGGTTTATTACTAGCCAATGGTGTAGAGTCAATACCCTTCAGAGGTATAGGAACTTCCAGAGGCTCTAGATCAAACCCACAGCGCCTGGCAAAGGACCAATCCATTAGACTCAAAGCGGCGCCTGAGTCGACATAGGCATCCGCGGTAATTGACGATAATGAACAAATCAAGGTCACAGACAGAATAAACTTAGACTGTAAAGTGCCAATTGAAATAGACTTATCAACCTTTTTTGTACGTTTAGAGCATGCTGATATAACATGAGTTGAATCACCACAATAGAAGCACAACCCATTTTTTCGCCTAAAATTCTGCCGTTCGCTTCTGGACAGAATTCTATCACATTGCATATTTTCTGGAGCCTTCTCAGAAGACACCGCCAAATGGTGCACAGGTTTGCGCTCCCGCAAACGCCGATCAATCTGAATAGCCATTGTCATGGACTCATTCAGACCTGTAGGTGCAGGGAACCCCACCATAACATCTTTAATGGCATCAGAGAGACCCTCTCTGAAATTCGCCGCCAGGGCGCACTCATTCCACTGAGTAAGCACAGACCATTTACGAAATTTTTGGCAGTATATTTCAGCTTCATCTTGCCCTTGAGATAGGGCCATCAAGGCTTTTTCAGCCTGAATCTCTAAGTTAGGTTCCTCATAAAGCAACCCCAAAGCCAGAAAAAACGCATCCACATTGAGCAACGCAGGATCCCCGGGTGCCAATGCAAATGCCCAGTCTTGAGGGTCACCCCGCAGCAAGGAAATTACTATCCTAACCTGCTGTGTGGGATCTCCAGCGGAGCGAGATCTCAGGGAAAGAAATAATTTACAATTATTTTTGAAATTCAGGAAACAAGATCTGTTGTGAAATTGGATTTTGGGCTCCCCCGGTGGCCACTGGTGGAATTGAACTGGTGTGCATCATCCCCTCTGTTCACCTGTTTCCATCAGGATGTGGGAGTCGCTATTTAACCTTGCTCCTCTGTCACTTCCATGCCGGTCAACATTGTAATCAGAAGCCTTTCTGTGCATGTTCCTGCTACTAGACAACTCCCAGCTAAGTTGGACTCTTGTCCTCGTTTGTTTTTGCATTTTGTTCCAGTTCACAGCTGTAGTTTCGTTTCTGTGTCTGGAAAGCTCTTGTGATCTGAAATTGCCACTCTGATGTTATGAGTTAATACTAGAGTCTTAAAGTAATTTCAGGATGGTATTTTGATAGGGTTTTCAGCTGACCATGAAAGTGCCCTTTCTGTCTTCCTGCTATCTAGTAAGCGGACCTCAATTTTGCTAAACCTATTTTCATACTACGTTTGTCATTTCATCTAAAATCACCGCCAATATATGTGGGGGCCTCTGTCAGCCTATCGGGGAAATTTCTCTAGAGGTGAGCCAGGACTATATTTTCCTCTGCCAGGATTAGTTAGTCCTCCGGCCGGCGCTGGGCGTCTAGGGATAAAAACGTAGGCAACGCTACCCGGCTACTGTTAGTTGTGCGGCAGGTTTAGTTCATGGTCAGTTTAGTTTCCATCCTTCCAAGAGCTAGTACTCATGTTTGCTGGGCTATGTTCTCTTGCCATTGAGAACCATAACAGTTTGACCGGCCTCAAAGGGTTAAATTAATTGACAGAGAAAGGAGAGAAAAGAGAAGTCTGCTGAAGATTTTTTTTTTTTTTTTTTTTTTCCCCTTCCCTTCAGTTCTGAGTGTGCTTGTAATTGAATCTCTTGCAAGTCTGCCTATATTGCAGCCTTTCTCTCTCTCTCTCTCCTTCTAATCCTGGAATGGCTCTGTGTTCACCTGTTTAAAATGGATATTCAGAGTTTAGCTGCAGGTTTGAATAATCTCACCACGAAAGTTCAAAATTTACAAGATTTTGTTGTTCATGTTCCTATATCTGAACCTAGAATTCCTTTGCCTGAATTTTTCTCGGGGAATAGATCTTGCTTTCAAAATTTCAAAAATAATTGCAAGTTGTTTTTGTCCCTGAAATCTCGCTCTGCTGGAGATCCTGCTCAGCAGGTCAGGATTGTGATTTCCTTGCTCCGGGGCGACCCTCAGGATTGGGCTTTTGCATTGGCTCCAGGGGATCCTGCGTTGCTCAATGTGGATGCGTTTTTTCTGGCCTTGGGGTTTCTTTATGAGGAACCTCAGTTAGAGCTTCAGGCGGAAAAGGCCTTGATGTCCCTATCTCAGGGGCAAGACGAAGCTGAAATATACTGCCAGAAATTCCGTAAATGGGCTGTGCTTACTCAGTGGAATGAGTGCGCCCTGGCGGCGAATTTCAGAGAGGGTCTCTCTGATGCCATTAAGGATGTTATGGTGGGGTTCCCTGTGCCTGCGGGTCTGAATGAGTCCATGACAATGGCTATCCAGATCGATAGGCGTCTGCGGGAGCGCAAACCTGTGCACCATTTGGCGGTGTCTACTGAGAAGACGCCAGAGAATATGCAATGTGATAGAATTCTGTCCAGAAGTGAACGGCAGAATTTAAGACGAAAAAATGGGTTGTGCTTCTATTGCGGTGATTCAACTCATGTTATATCAGCATGCTCTAAGCGTACTAAGAAGCTTGATAAGTCTGTTTCAATTGGCACTTTACAGTCTAAGTTTATTCTATCTGTGACCCTGATTTGTTCTTTATCATCTATTACCGCGGATGCCTATGTCGACTCTGGCGCCGCTTTGAGTCTTATGGATTGGTCCTTTGCCAAACGCTGTGGGTATGATTTGGAGCCTCTTGAAACTCCTATACCCCTGAAGGGGATTGACTCCACCCCATTGGCTAGTAATAAACCACAATACTGGACACAAGTAACTATGCGGATTAATCCGGATCATCAGGAGATTATTCGCTTTCTTGTGCTGTATAACCTACATGATGTGTTGGTGCTTGGATTGCCATGGCTGCAATCTCATAACCCAGTCCTTGACTGGAAAGCTATGTCTGTGTTAAGCTGGGGATGTAAGGGGACACATGGGGACGTACCTGTGGTTTCCATTTCATCATCTATTTCCTCTGAGATTCCTGAATTCTTGACTGAATATCATGACGTTTGTGCTCGGGCCAAGCCTTGTTGTTCTCGGGCTAGTGGATTGTTGTTGCCCTTGCCTATCCCGAAGAGGCCCTGGACGCACATCTCGATGGATTTTATTTCGGATCTTCCTGTTTCTCAGAAGATGTCTGTCATCTGGGTGGTGTGTGACCGTTTCTCTAAGATGGTCCATTTGGTTCCCCTGCCTAAGTTGCCTTCTTCTTCCGAGTTGGTTCCTCTGTTTTTTCAAAATGTGGTCCGTTTGCATGGTATTCCGGAGAATATCGTTTCTGACAGAGGAACCCAATTCGTGTCTAGATTTTGGCGAGCATTCTGTGCTAGGATGGGCATAGATTTGTCTTTCTCGTCTGCTTTCCATCCTCAGACAAATGGCCAGACCGAGCGGACGAATCAGACCTTGGAGACATATTTGAGGTGTTTTGTGTCTGCAGATCAGGATGATTGGGTTGCTTTTTTGCCTTTAGCGGAGTTTGCCCTCAATAATCGGGCCAGCTCTGCCACCTTGGTGTCTCCTTTTTTCTGTAATTCGGGGTTTCATCCTCGATTTTCTTCTGGTCAGGTGGAATCTTCGGATTGTCCTGGAGTGGATGCTGTGGTGGAGAGGTTGCATCAGATTTGGGGGCAGGTAGTGGACAATTTGAAGTTGTCCCAGGAGAAGACTCAGCTTTTTGCCATCCGCCGGCGTCGGGTTGGTCCTCGGCTTTGTGTTGGGGACTTGGTGTGGTTGTCTTCTCGTTTTGTCCCTATGAGGGTTTCTTCTCCTAAGTTTAAGCCTCGGTTCATCGGCCCGTACAAGATATTGGAGATTCTTAACCCTGTGTCCTTCCGTTTGGACCTCCCTGCATCTTTTTCTATTCATAATGTTTTTCATCGGTCATTGTTGCGCAGGTATGAGGTACCGGTTGTGCCTTCCGTTGAGCCTCCTGCTCCGGTGTTGGTTGAGGGCGAGTTGGAGTACGTTGTGGAAAAAATCTTGGACTCCCGTGTTTCCAGACGGAAACTCCAGTATCTGGTCAAATGGAAGGGATACGGTCAGGAGGATAATTCTTGGGTGACTGCCTCTGATGTTCATGCCTCCGATCTGGTCCGTGCCTTTCATAGGGCTCATCCTGATCGCCCTGGTGGTTCTGGTGAGGGTTCGGTGCCCCCTCCTTGAGGGGGGGGTACTGTTGTGAAATTGGATTTTGGGCTCCCCCGGTGGCCACTGGTGGAATTGAACTGGTGTGCATCATCCCCTCTGTTCACCTGTTTCCATCAGGATGTGGGAGTCGCTATTTAACCTTGCTCCTCTGTCACTTCCATGCCGGTCAACATTGTAATCAGAAGCCTTTCTGTGCATGTTCCTGCTACTAGACAACTCCCAGCTAAGTTGGACTCTTGTCCTCGTTTGTTTTTGCATTTTGTTCCAGTTCACAGCTGTAGTTTCGTTTCTGTGTCTGGAAAGCTCTTGTGATCTGAAATTGCCACTCTGATGTTATGAGTTAATACTAGAGTCTTAAAGTAATTTCAGGATGGTATTTTGATAGGGTTTTCAGCTGACCATGAAAGTGCCCTTTCTGTCTTCCTGCTATCTAGTAAGCGGACCTCAATTTTGCTAAACCTATTTTCATACTACGTTTGTCATTTCATCTAAAATCACCGCCAATATATGTGGGGGCCTCTGTCAGCCTATCGGGGAAATTTCTCTAGAGGTGAGCCAGGACTATATTTTCCTCTGCCAGGATTAGTTAGTCCTCCGGCCGGCGCTGGGCGTCTAGGGATAAAAACGTAGGCAACGCTACCCGGCTACTGTTAGTTGTGCGGCAGGTTTAGTTCATGGTCAGTTTAGTTTCCATCCTTCCAAGAGCTAGTACTCATGTTTGCTGGGCTATGTTCTCTTGCCATTGAGAACCTTAACAAAGATCTATCCCCGGAGAAAAATTCTGGTATAGGAATTCTAGGTTCAGATATAGGAGCATGAATAACAAAATCCTGTAAATTTTGAACCTTCGTAGCAAGATTATTCAAACCTGTAGCCAAACTCTGAGGATCCATTTTAATCAGGTGAGATCAGAGCCATTCAAGGATTAGAAGGAGAGAGACAAAGGCTGCAATTAGAGCAGAAATGCAACTAAGTCAACTATAGAGCAAGCTCAGAGGAAAAAAAAAAAAAAAAAAATCTGCAGACTTCTTTTTCTCTCCTTTCTTCTGCCAACGGTTTTAACACTGGGCCGGCCATACTGTCATGGTTCCCAATGGCAAGGGAACGTCAGAGAACATAAATAACAGAACAGCTCTTGGGTGATGGAATCTCGAGCTGACCGTGAGCTAAACCTACCACACAACTAACAGTGGCCAGGTGGCGTACCTACGTTTTATCCCTAGACGCCTAGCGCCAGCCGGAGGACTAACTAACCCTAATAGAGGAAAAGACAGACCTGGCTTACCTCTAGGGAAATTCCCCCAAAAAGGAGACAGAAGCCCCCCACATATATTGACGGTGAGTTCAGAGGAAAAGACATACGCAGTATGAAGGTAGGTTCAGCAAAGCGAGGTCCACTTACTAGATAGCAAGAAGATACAATAGGGAACTTCACGGTCAGCTGAAAACCCTATTAAAATACCATCCCGAAATTACTTTAAGACTCATGTGTCAACTCATGACACCGGAGTGGCAATTTCGGCCCACAAGAGCTTCCAGCTACAGAAAAATAACATAACTGTGAACTGGAACAAAAATGCAAAACAAACTTAGGACTAAGAGTCCAACTTAGCTGATAGTAGTCTAGAAGCAGGAACATGCAACAGAAAGGCTCTGGTTACATTGATGGCCGGCACTAGAATAACTGAGCAGCAAGGCTAAATAGGATACACCCATATCCTGATGGAAACAGGTGAACAGAGAAAGTGAAGCACACAAGTCCAGTACCACCAGTGACCACCGGGGGAGCCCAAAAACCAAATTCACAACACCCAGGCCTGTTGTTGAAACTGCTGGAGAGTTGAATAGGAGGAAAGTCCTATGATGTTATTAAAAGTTCCTACACGAAGAACAGCTTCAACGTAAGTGTGAACGGTAGAAGAACAGCTGATTTCCAGCAGAGCCGCTGAGTCAGACAGAGCGGCAGCCTAAGTCCAACCCTCTTCAACATTTACATCAATGAGCTGGCCACTGCTCTGGAATCTTCCACGGCACCAGGTCTCACACTCCATGATGCCCAGGTGAAATTCTTGCTGTATGCAGATGACCTACTGCTGCTATCACCAACTAAGAAAGTCCTCCAAAATAGCCTGAAAGTCTTGGAGAAATTCAGCTGTACTTGGGCACTACCAATCAACCCAAAGAAAACCAACATCACGGTGTTCCAGAGGAGAAAGACTAGATCGGACCAGCTCCATTTATTTGTGCTAAACTACTGCACTCTTACAGTAACAGACAAATACACCTACCTGGGCCTAGAAATTCACCATAGAATAAGCCATAGAGACCCTGAAGGACAAGGCCTGCAAAACCTTCTATGCCATCTGATGGAAACTCTACCATCTTTAGCCGCCAGTGAGGGTCTGGCTAAAAATATTCTATACCATCATTGTCCCAATCCTCCTGTATGGCAGTGAAGTCTGTGGTCCTCACACATACCCAGATTGGTCACGGTTGGATTCAGGCCCAACAGAAATAATCCACCTGGAATTCTGTAAGTACCTTCTGCAGGTCCACCAGAGCACCTCCAACACTGCCTGTCGGGCTGAGCTGGGCAGATTCCATCTACACCAAGCAGTGCTGAAGAGGGTGCTGTTATTCCGGGCTCACCTAAATAGTAGTAATCCAAGCTTTCATCACCAGAAAGCTCTGGTACATATAGGTGGACCACCTGAACCAGCCAAACTAGGACCCACGGAACAGCTCACCTGAACCCAGCCGCACCAAACACCAATCATCAGGCTGCAAAAAAGCCAAAATCAGGAAGATGGGAGACAAAGGCCAGGAGAGGTATGTCTGTGACTGGACGAACTATATAATCACCTCACTGAAACTGACCATGTACCGGAGTCTACAGAGACTACAGATTGGCCCCATATCTGGAGAAACGCCTGGACCCCAGATGTCTCTAGATCCTTAGCCGGTATAGACTCATGCCCACAATCTGGCTATTGAATCCGGCCAGCGCAGATTGAGCAACAAGTCTAGTGAAGACTGACTATGCCCACACTGAAAGATGGAGCTGACAAGCAGCAGATGCTGCATCTTTCTCCAGGCACGTGCACACATTCAGGTCCCCTGGCTTGTTTACCATTGGGGTTTTTCCTCTTTTAACGCCCCGTACTCTTGTGAAAGTGACCATACCGAGACGTGCCTCACTAAAATCCACAGGCTTCCCATGAATCCCTGACACTCCTGTATAGTTTGTAATTGATAAAGGCCAAATGCGGCCGAAACGTTTTGCCTTGACTACATTAAAAGTGTGTGGGCCTAGTTTATTTTGTATATGCCCACACTCTGACGTGGAGGATGAGACCCACTTCCTGCTACACTGCACTAAATACTCAGCAGTGAGGGACACTCACTTCAGGAGACTTTCTGATCTCTTCCTGGATTTCAGCTCCATGAAGGAGAAAGAGAAAACATGTATCCTGCTGTGTGGTGAGGATAGCAGTGCAGTATGTGAGTGCGTGCCATAGGCTGCGAGAAAGAACTGCGATATGCCATGGACTTCCATAGCCCCCACCCTGAATGTGCCCCATCCATTGCTCCTACTGTCGCTTCCCATCATCTCCACAGTCCATATATTTCCTAATGTACACTTGCTTTGACAAAACTAATCTGTATTTATCCCAGCCAATAAAGCTTCTTTAAATTTGAATTTGATATGAGACAGACAGACGGATAGATAGATAGATAGATAGATAGATAGATAGATAGATAGATAGATAGATAGATAGATACAGTGGGGAAAATAAGTATCTAATACACTGCTGATTTTGCAAGTTTCTCCATCTGCAAAGAATGGAGAGGTCTGTAATCTTTATCGTAGGTACACTTCAACTGTGAGAGACAGAATAGAAAAAAAAATCCAGAAAATCATGTTGTATGATTTTTAAATAATTAAATTGCATTTTATTGCATGAAATAAGTATTTGATACAATAGAAAAACATCACTTAATAATTGCTACAGGAAGCTTTGTTTGCAATTACAGAGCTCAGACATTTCCTGTAGTTCTTGACCAAGTTTGCACACACTGCAGCAGGGACTTTGACCCACTCCTCATTATTAATCTTCTCCAGATCTTTCAGATTTCAGTGCTGTTGCTGGGCAACATCGAGTATCACCTCCCTCCAAAGATTTTCTGTTGAGTTCTGGCCTGGAGACTAGCTAACCCACTCCATGACCTTGATTTGCTTCTAACGGAGCCACTCCTTAGTTGCCTTGGCTGTTTGTTTCGGGTCATTGTCATGCTGGAAGGCCCACACACGACCAAAATCTCATGATACATGACCATATCCATCCTCCCTTCAATAAAGTGCAGTCATCCTGTACCTTTTGCAGAAAAGCACACCCAAAGTATGATGTTTTCCCCACCATGCTTCACAGTTGGGATGGTGTTCTACTCCTTCTTATTCCTCCAAACACGGCGAGTAGAGTTGATACCAAAAAGTTCTATTTTCATCTGATCAAATGACCTTATCTCATGCCTTCTTTGGATCATCCAGATGGTCATTGGTAAACTTCATTAATAGATAAAGGTAATTGATGAAGGCCAAATGCGTCCGAAACGTTTTGCCTTGACTACATTAAAAGTGTGTGGGCCTAGTTTATTTTGTATATGCCCACACTGTGACGTGGAGGATGGGACCCACTTCCTGCTACACTGCACTAAATACTCAGCAGTGAGGGACACTCACTTCAGGAGACTTTCTGATCTCTTCCTGGATTTCAGCTCCATGAAGGAGAAAGAGAAAACATATCCTGCTGTGTGGTGCAGATAGCAGTGCAGTATGTGAGTGCGTGCCATAGGCTGCGAGAAAGAACTGCGATATGCCATGGACTTCCATAGCCCCCACCCTGGATGAGCCCCATCCATTGCTCCTACTGTCGATGTCATGTCGATGTTTTCCCCACCATGCTTCACAGTTGGGATGGTGTTCTACTCCTTCTTATTCCTCCAAACACGGCGAGTAGAGTTGATACCAAAAAGTTCTATTTTCATCTGATCAAATGACCTTATCCCATGCCTTCTTTGGATCATCCAGATGGTCATTGGTAAACTTCATATGGGCCTGGACATGTGTTGCCCTGCAGGATTTTATTCTATGATGGCGTAGTGTGTTACTAACGGTAATGTTTGAGACTTTGGTTCCTGCTCTCTTCAGGTCATTGACCAGGTCCTCCCATGTAGTTCTGGGCTGATACCTGACCTTTCTCAAAACCATCGTTACCCCTTAGCTTTTTTGTGAGATATTCATGATAGCGGTAAAAGTTATTTGATATAACTTGTGTTTATTTGTGAAAAAATTGTAAATTTGTCACAAAAATTCACAATTTTCAATTTTTATGCCTTTAAGTCAGAGAGTTATGTCTCTCAAAAAAGTCAATACATAACATTCCTCACATTTCTTCTTTATAGCAGCACAATTTTTGAAGCAATTTTTTTTTTTGCTAGGAAGTTATAAGGGTTAACATTTGACCAGCAAATCCTCATTTTTACAACACAATTTACAAAATCATCTCTTTTAGGGGCCAGATCACATTTGAAGTGAATTTAAGGGCTTTATATAACAGAAAATACCCAAAATGATACCCTTCTAAAAACTGCACCCCTCAAGGTGCTGAAATCCTAATTTAATAAGTTTACTAATCCATCAGGTGCTTCGCAGGAACTGAAGCAAGGTGGAAGGAAAAAATGAACATTTACCATATATACTCAAGTATAAGCCGACCCGAGTATAAACCAAGGAACCTAATTTTGCATGGAAAACTGGGTAAGCTTATTGACTAAAGTATAAGCTGGGTATGCATTGTCCCCTCATCCCTGTCCTGCTATGTGTGGGTCCCCGTTTTGTCCTGGTATGTGTGGCTTCCCTATTTTGTCCTGGTATGTGTGGCTCCCCCGCTTTGTCCTGGTATGTCTGGCTCCCCCATCCTGTCCTGGTATGTGGCTCCCCCATTTTGTCCTGGTATGTGTGGCTCCCCCTATTGTATGCATGGCTCCACCTCCTGCATGGCTCCACTGTCCCACATGGCTCCCAACATCCCGCATGGTTCCCAGCATCCCACATGGTTTCCATGGTCCCGCATGGCTCCCAAACCCCCCATCCTACTCACCTTCCTTGTGCATCTCTGCATCTCTGTCCAGGCGCCGGAAGCTCTTCCTTGATCCTGTGATCAGCAGCCACATGGTACCACTCATTAACCTCTTTCTGACCTCGGACGGGATAGTACGTCCGAGGTCAGATACCGCGCTTTGATGCAGAGCTCCGGCAGTGAGCCCGCATCAAAGCCGGGACATGTCAGCTGTTTTGAACAGCTGACATGTGCCCGCAATAGCGGCGGGTGAAATCGCGATTCACCCGCCGCTATTAACTAGTTAAATGCCGCTGTCAAACGCAGACAGCGGCATTTAACAGGCGCTTCCGGCCGTGCGGCCGGAAATGAGCGCAACGCCGACCCTGTCACATGAACAGGGGTCAGCGATGCTTCTGCAGAGTAACCATAGAAGTCCTTGAGACCTCTATGGTTACTGATCGCTGGTAGCTCTGAGCGCCACCCTGTGGTCGGCGCTCACAGCACACCTGCATTTCTGCTGCATAGCAGCGATCTGATGATCGCTGCTATGTAGCAGAGCCGATCGCGTTGTGCCAGCTTCTAGCCTCCTATGGAGGCTATTGAAGCATGGCAAAAGTTAAAAAAAAAGTAAAAAAAGTGTGAAAAAAATAAAAAAAATATAAAAGTTTAAATCACCCCCCTTTCGCCCCAATCAAAATAAATCAATAAAAAAAAATCAAACCTACACATATTTGTATCGCTGCGTTCAGAATCGCCCGATCTATCAATAAAAAAAAGGATTAACCTGATCGCTAAACGGTGTAGTGAGAAAAAAATTCGAAACGCCAGAATTACTTTTTTTTGGTCGCAGCGACATTGCATTAAAATGCAATAACGGGTGATCAAAAGAACGTATCTGCCCCGAAATGGTATAATTAAAAACATCAGCTCGGCACACAAAAAAAAGCCCTCAACCAACCCCAGATCATGAAAAATGGAGACGCTATGAGTATCGGAAAATGGCGCAATTTTTTTATTTTTAGCAAAGTTTGGAATTTTTTTTCACCACTTAGATAAAAAATAACCTAGACATGTTAGGTGTCTATGAACTCGTACTGACCTGAAGAATCATAATGGCAGGTCAGTTTTAGCATTTAATGAACCTAGCAAAAAAGCCAAGCAAAAAACAAGTATGGGATTGCACTTTTTTTGCAATTTCACCGCACTTGGATTTTTTTTCCCGATTTCTAGTACACGACATGGTAAAACCAATGATGTCTTTCAAAAGTACAACTCGTCCCGCAAAAAATAAGCCCTAACATGGCCATATTAACGGAAAAATAAAAAAGTTATGGCTCTGGGAAGGAGGGGAGCGAAAAACGAACACGGACAAATGGAAAATCCCAAGGTCATGAAGGGCTTAAGGTAAAGAATATGCACTCCATGCCTATGGGAGTGGAGACGCATCCATATTCATTACCTTAATGTACCACGTGACTGCTCAGCACGGGAACAGAAAGAGCTGCCGACGCCGGGACTGAGATGCAGCGACGGAGGGTGAGTATTGATGCCTTCTGGAAGCCAGCGGCTGCAGCTGTCACTGTGCTACAGCCGCCGGTTCCCCGCTCCCCTTCCCCTGCCGGCTTTCTGGACAATGACTTGTGTATAAGCTGAGGGGGGCATTTTCAGCACAAAAAAAATGTGCTGAAAATCTCGGCTTATACACGAGTATATACGGTAACTTTTTTCACAAAAATTTAACTCTAGATCCAAATTATTTTATTTTCACAAGAATGTCAGAACATGGAAAAGGTAGAAAATTTACCAAACAATATGTTGTGCAGTTTCTCCTGAGTATGCCGATATCCAATATGTGGAGGAAAGCTAATGTTTGGGTGCATGGCAGGGCTCAGAAGGTAAGGAGTGCCATTTGACTTTTTGAATGCAAAATTTGCTGGAATAATTAATGGACGTTGTAAAGGTCATCCATGGCAGTAGTCATGGTTGGGCTTTTCGGGTGTCTGGCACCCTGGCCTCCCTCTACAGGAAAAAGGTGTTCCTTATATTGCATCTTTTGCTCAGTACTCACTGTGCTGTCAGTGTCCCCTTTGCTTCGCAGGCAAGCGGCTGCTTCTAGATCTCAATAAATAGAGACACAGTCCAGGGCAACTCTCAACTGAACAGATTTATTTACTTCAGGATGCAGCACATCCAAGTAAGCTCCAGCATTTCCATCTCAGATGATACAGCATATCATCCATCCCTTCTCTGCTTCCTGCGTCACTAAAGGCCCCGTCTCACACAGCGACGCTGCAGCGATACAGACAACGATGCTGATCGCTGCAGCGTCGCTGTGTGGTCGCTGTGTGGTCGCTGGGGAGCTGTCACACAGACAGCTCTCTCCAGCGACCAACGATCAGGGGAACGACTTCGGCATCGTTGAAACTGTCTTCAACGATGCCGAAGTCCCCCTGCAGCACCCGGGTAACCAGGGTAAACATCGGGTTACTAAGCGCAGGGCCGCGCTTAGTAACCCGATGTTTACCCTGGTTACCAAAAAAAACAAACAGTACATACTCACCATCTGATGTCCGTCAGGTCCCCCGCCGTCTGCTTCCCGCTCTGACTGAGTGCCGCCGTACAGTGAGAGCAGAGCGCAGCGGTGACGTCACTGCTGTGCTCTCACTTTACGGCGGCAGTCAGAGCAGGAAGCAGACGCCAAGGGACCTGACGGGCAACAGATGGTGAGTATGTACTGTTTGTTTTTTTTTACATTTACGCTGGTAACCAGGGTAAACATCGGGTTACTAAGCGCGGCCCTGCGCTTAGTAACGCGATGTTTACCCTGGTTACCAGTGAAGACATCGCTGGATCGGTGTCACACACACCGATTCAGCGATGTCAGCGGGACCTCAACGACCAAAAAAAGGTCCAGGCCATTCTGACACGACCAGCGATCTCGCAGCAGGGGCCTGATCGCTGGTACGTGTCACACATAGCGAGATCGCTACTGAGGTCGCTGTTGCGTCACAAAACTTGTGACTCAGCAGCGATCTCGCTAGCGATCTCGCTATGTGAGACGGGGCCTTAAGTGATTCCGCGGGTCTGGGTGTCTCAGATGGCCCCTCAGTGTCCTCCCTGTGAAGCATTACTAAGGTGCAGCATCCGTCTGCCCGTTTCGCATCGGACATCAGAGATTAAGCCCACGAACGTATCCGCCACATTGTCTTTCTCTGCTTCCCTCCTTTCTCTACCATAGGATCTGCTGTACTATGCTCTTCTCTATGTACCCTGGATGACTGGACACACGATTGAACGTTATGGGGTTATCTGGCAGCTCGGGCATATAGCCCACCCGAGCACTAAGGGGTCTGGCCCCCGACCAGGGCCGGACTGGGACTAAAATTCAGCCCTGGCATTTGAAGGTACACAGGCCCACTTGTCACATGGTGACTGTATAATATCTTTGTACACTTGTAGGTTACAAGAAGTGAGGGGAGTACAACACGACTATATAACATATAATCACAGCTATATCCAGCATTACAGCTCGGTTCTATTTATTGCTTTTAGTTGCAGTACCAAGAAAAGCCGCTACTTTACCTACATAACTGGATCTCGTAGATAATGAAGGGATTGAGATGACAAAAGACTATGGAACCTCATTCTGATGCTCCATAAACTTTGCCTACAGCCACTTTTGGTTCCGCTGCGCAGCACGAGACCCGGTGACTCTGAAGAGAGTTGACATCAGTAACGTCACCGCTCTTCAGATATTCCGGGTCCTGCGCTGAGCTCGGCGACTGTGAAGAGTGGTACTGTTACTACCATCAACACTCTTCAGAGTCGCTGGGTCTCGCCAGGTCTGGGCTAGTAGTAGGGGTGTCTGATAGACACCTCTCCATTACTTACACCAGGGATTGATAGCAGCTGATATTACGCAGCTGACATCAACCCTAAAAATCATTACACATGCCAGAATTAAATGCTCTGGCGGCTGGGAAAAGCAGTAGAGTTTGCTCTATTTCCAGGCGCCGGGTGCTAACTACAACTGTCATCATCCTTGCCTGGTGTCCCTGCGAAGCATTTCTGCTGTATTTACATGCGCTGATCTCAGGCCACTAAACGAGTGTGATCGACAATACTGAAGTCGTTCGCTTGTTTCCCGACCTCTTTACATCAACTGAGAAAGAATGAAGGGAACAGAACAATCACAATTAGATCAATCTGTCCCCATACAGTATCATGTTATTATCGAGTGATGTAAACGGTAGATGTGCTGCTGGGAACAAGGATTTCTGTTGCCACATAAACAATCCAATCACTCGATGAATAGGCAGCATTTTGCTTGTTTAGTATAATACACCCCATAGTCC